>NW_027514176.1:1017630-1388946 GCF_048772815.1 Callospermophilus lateralis
TTTCCTGTGACACTTTTACAAGTTAGAATGGTATATCAACCATAGGCACCCTGTAAGAGCTCTCAACACAGGCCTGGATTGGTCCACCTTCTCTACATTGAGAAGAGAGTGCCTCATTCAGACAATCCACATCAAGTTGTTTGCCATGGATGATGACTTTTGCCCTCTCAGGTCCTTCATAGCTGAATACATCTTCTCCAGGGATCATTTCTGCATGGACCTATGAGGTTCTCAGCAGGTGGAGGATCCCCTACATTCCTGTATTTTAAGACCAACTCTGTCCCTGCTCTTTTGTAAAGTTAGATTGAGGAAACAGTGTATGGTTAGTATTAATAACATGTTCAATTTGGATTAGGAATCATTCTGCTGGATTAATAATGGTATAGGGAACCTGCGATATTTTTAAGAATATAGAGGAGAAATATACGTATGAAAACAGAAATCTAGGTACGATTTGAAGCCCAGAAGGGCATTGGGCCCTTGATGGGGATACTTAGCTTTGAATTACTTTCTGCACAGTTGTCTCAGATAAATCGACATACAATGGTATAGGACCATTTACCTTGGATGATTGAATGTAGTGAAAGAGGAAGAGTCGGCAGGATTAGGAAGGTAATCGGTATATTTTGAAAGAAGAGTGAGTATAGGATTTGGACCAAAAGTTCTTTAGAAATAGGGTTTCTTGTAGAGAATGACTGTAAATGTCAGCACATGTGAAGAGTCAGTCACAATGATGAACTGGTGAAAATATGTAGGAAAGCAGATATCAATAGAGACATTAGGAAATCAGGCAAAGTATAAAGTGAGTGATTGGATTAGACAATTTCAACATGCTTGAGAGAATATATAATCTTAGGAAGAAACAAATATGTAATTACCAATAGGATTGACATTAGAGAGCATTAGGCAAACTGAACGTGGATGTTTTTAGTAATCCCTGCTCACTTTCCATTTAGATTTTGGTAGAAGCATAAGTGTGACCTTTGGTTTTTGTGTCCAGAATATTACTGTGATAAAATATATTTGTAGATAAGGTGATATGAGTATTTCTTCCACCAGTTCTCAGAGCAATATTTTGAAGACTTATAAATTAGTATTCGGGATACAAATAAGTTTACCCTGTATCTATGAATACAGAGATAATGCATTAATAAATCATAATGTGAATAAATAATATAACTAGTTCCAATTTTAAATAATGGATTTAATTGATATCTGAAAATATACAGGAAATCTTACATTGATATACATACATTCATTCCAACGAGTTAAACATCTAATGGTAATATTAGGGTTATGGTTTATCAGGAAGAGTGTGTGAGTTTTGCTATTGTGGGTGAAGGAAAACGCGAGCCAGATGCAGGTTGGCTAGCCTAGATTACTATGTTTACCCGGCAGTTATCAAAGCCACAAAAGCCAAGGCTGTGTGAGGAAAAAGCCGACTTCTTCTGTGAGTCATAGGGATGTGAGCATATAGGGGCTGCCTAGAGGAACCCAAACTTTTCATCAAATTCAGTACACAGCATTGGCCATATTACCAATTAACAACCAAAACCGATGGCCCCCAGGGGGGTCTCTATAACCTCAAATTCTGTGTGACCTTTTTAACTGCGGCAAGTGCTCAATAGCGTGGAAGGAAATTCCCCTATGTGGAGGCCTTTTTCCTCCTTCACTCAAATCCTGAACTATACATCTCCAATAGATCCTCACCCTCTGCCATCTACTCCAGATGCTCTGCTGTCAATCCCACCTCAGCAACCTGATTTCTCCTCTCCAATTACTAGATCAAATACCCAAACCACCGCTGGTTCTCAGACAATTGCCCCCTTGCTGAGGTAGCAGGTACTGAGATACCCCTCTTCCCACTCACTCCTCTCTTCTCCTGTCAGTGTCCGCACCGGGTCCCAACAGGTCCTTTTACCAGCTAACCCAAAGCTCAAACAGGCAGAGGAGAGCCCTCAGACCCCTATCCAAGATGTAATGAAAATGGCCTTTAAAGTTGCTTTGTCAACACTGAAAACAGGTTACTAAGAATTTGAAGTCCCTCACAGGCTTTTTGAGATACTCACTCCCATCTTCCCCTCTGATCTATCTGTTCTACTGCTCAACTTTTTGATCCTAGAAAAATCCCAAAGCCCTTTCCCATTATTCTTTTACATCTCTTCTTCCTCATTCTCAGATCCACGGAGCTGCTCTCACCACCCGCCTTTCACGTCTTCCCCCTCTGTACCAGGACCACAGAAAATTCTTAACTGACCTTCTCCAGAAGTCTTCACCATGGCTGAATTTAGGACTTTTAGCAAAAGAGTCCCAATGAAGGAGTTCAATGTAGATAAACTTCCTCTTTTCTTGTTGCCCTGTTCTACGTACCATGGGCTGGAAAAATCAGCTCTGCTATGCTAGACACCCCTTTACTAGTTTTTCACAAAATATGTGAACAAGGCCTCTGGCCTTGAGCTGGGGCTTCACAGAGATGGCTACATTTCTAAGATAAAGAAGTTACCAACTGGGCTCCATGGTAATAGCTGGCAGGGAGAAAATAAAGAGAAGACAAAATCTCTCCCCCTCCCAAGTGTCCTTAAAAACTAAACTTGCATAGAACAGAGGAAATAAAACAGAAACAAAAACAGCTTTTTGTGAACTTCTGCAGACTGTGAACTTCTGAGCCACTTTACCTACATGTTGGGTACAAAATTCTGAAACTACCTAAACTTGGGGTTCAGCAGATTAATTGATTACAACAGAAGCAATGCCCTCTAAATCCGTTTGCAACCAAATAGGATTGTTTCCCTAGCTTTGGTGCTATCTTAGGTGCCTTGCCTTGTCTGTCCCTACAAAAGTGTAATTCTATATACTTAAACATTGTTAATGGGTTCATAAAATGGTCAACAGATGTGATTAATTATGTAATGGTACAGATGATTCCCAGAGTGCTCTATCATTAAACAGGTTCATTTAAAAATCAAATAGGGGGGCAAAAAACTCGGTTCCGCTGGGAGCTGTATTTCTCACTTTAGTCATCCTATTCGGAATAGGAGTTGCTGCAGGGGTGGGCACAGGAACCACTGCCCTAGTCCATGGGACACAACAAATAACCCAATGACAAGTACCAATAGACCAAAACTTAAAGATATTAAAAACCTCCATCACAGCTTTACAGGAATCTTTAACCTCGCTCTCTGAAGTAGTTTTACAGAACAGGCGACATTTGGACCTTCTCTTCATGAGAGAAGGGGCCTTTGTGCTGCATTGAGGGAAGAATATTGTTTTTATGCTGACGATACTGGAGTTGTAAAAGAATCTATGAGTAAATTAAAAAAAAAACGCCTTGAAGAGTGTCAACGAGAGACAGAGGCCCAAAAAGGGTGGTTTGAGTCTTGGTACACACAGTCCCCGTGGGTAACTACACTTTTATCAGCCTTGGCCGGTCCTTTAATAATCTTCATATTATTGCTAACTGTAGGGCCCTGTATGCTCAACCGTGTAGTTTCTTTTCTCCAAGCTCAAATTGGACAAGTTAAACTTATGGTAATCAGACAACAATGTTTCCGACTAGCAGACATGAATTGTGACACCCCCCAATGATCACTTTTATGATTAAAAGTAACCAGAACAAGAAGTGGGGAATGAAAGGATAATAAAATAGGTACTTGTCAATTTCTGTTTTTCTGTATGCTTAACAAAACACTGTTGAAATCTTGAGAACTGTTTGCTTATCTTGTTCCCCAAATGTACTGTCCCCAATTGCCAAACTGCAGAATGTACTCCCTCACACATTTGCAAACAAACCGCCCACTTGCCATGACCCATCAATAAATTTCACTCCCTGCCCTCTCTAAGGAAAGTATATAAGCTCTGCTTAAGCTGTTCTCAGGGCTCTCTGCTAAATTCAAGTGAGCTCTGAGCCACAGCATGCTGGACCCCCAATAAACACTTTGCTGTTGCATGTGACAGTCTCTTGGTGGTCTCTTACTCCAACGCTCGACCAACCTTTACATTGGTACAATCATAAGTGTGACCTTTGCTTTTTATGTCCAGAATATTACTGTGATAAAATGTATACATAGGTCAGGTGACATGAGTATTTCTTCCACCATTTCAAGGAGGAATATTTTGAAGACATGTAAATTAGTATTGGGGGTATAAAGAGGTGTACCCTGTGTCTATGAATATAGAGATAATGCATGAATAGACAATATTGTGTATAAATAATATAACTGGTTCCACTTTAAATAACGGATTGAATTGATATCTGAAAATATATAAGAAATCATATATTGATATACAATCATTCATTCTAACCAGTTATACATCTAATCGTAATATTAGGGTTATGGTTCATCATGTAGGGTGTGTGAGATTTGCTTCAAAAGTACTTATGGATATCAAAAATAATGTGTTTGGAAAGAAGTCTCATGAAAAGACCAGTCAAGAAACATGAAGAAATATATGTGTTCTGAAGTAGAAAGTGATTGAAAGTGAAACAAATGCCTATAAATTTGCAAACTTGTGGATGAAATCTATATCCAATGATGTGCATAAACTAAAGAAATTGTAATGCACCAGTGTTGAAAAAAATTAACATCAAAATACACATCATGTTCCATAGGAGTCTACTTGCATTGATGTTAAACTTGGTCAGTTACTGAAGAAATATAAGGATTTGTATACACCATTCACTGAAGTTAGTTTTCAGTAGTAGGAAACAAATATGTATTTCAGGTGGATGAATATTTCTGAGAATAATCTTGTGAAAAGATAATTATAAATCCACATACATGAATATGAATGAATTTAGGAAATGTATAATAAGACAGATATATTTCATATTTTGAAAAATCTGGATAGTATATATATATATATATATATATATATATATATATATATATACAGATATTAAAAATTAGCACTATATGCCAATTGAAATTCACCATGAAATATATATCATTCACAGATCAAAAATATTCATTTTACTGAACATGGATTTATATATAATGTTGTTCAGCTAGGAAACTCACCCATAGGTTGAATTTTCAGTTCCATCAGCATTTAGGAGGAGTGATCTCTTCTCACAATTTGTATCTGCCAAGTCAGCAACCACAAAATAGTGTACGTGTGGTACCAGGTAGGATTGTATATGTGCTTATAAAAATGCATATGCTGAATAGGCTACAGTGAAAGGGAGACAGGAATTCACATATTGGTTAACTTTAAAAACAACTGGAGAACTATTTCAACAAAAAATTGACTAGATTTATAACTCCTACCCTATACAGTGCATAAGGCAAGTCCAAATATACACCAGGCCTCTTTTGAAATGCTTGTATTTCAACTTTTTGGGGGTTATTTTTCTCCATCATATTAGGATTAGTACACAGAGTCTAGTAGGGTATGGGGTAGTGTCAGGGATTCAGTATTTCAATTGGAAAATTGGAAAATGAATCCAATGTGTATGCAAACATGTGCTACACAAAAATCCTTCCACTCTCATCCAGAACAATTCCTTGACATTTCCTTCGCTCCAAGTAAGACACAATTTGAGGAGAAGAGTTATAAAATCTGTGAATATATATCTGGAATGAAAATTGCTCAGGAGCTTAGAACTTTGAAGGTGGTAGACCAGTTTCCAAAAGTAAGGGACAGTGTAAACTCCACAATCATGGAGCTCTGCTGGCCTAAAGACTTCTTCAGAAACTGCCTCTGATGTTGGGCACTTGAAATATATGTTGTTGTCAGGAGCTTTAGCTTCCTTTGTAGTGAGACCATCAAAGCTGGGTCTGCATCTATGTGACCTGGAGGACATGGTCTCTTATATTCCAATGAACATTAGGCAGCAGTGCTGAATTCTCTCTTTGTAGATAATTGTGGCCACTGGGGGCTAATTGTCTCCCCATGTGGAGTGTGAAGCTATTTGGTCACCTTCCACTTTTTGTGGTGTTTCTTGCCGCTGCACTGGGAGTTTGGTATTTGCTTCACGAAATTCAAAAAGTTCAACTAGGACAAACTGCTGGAGGGAGTTCTGTCACGTGTCGTGGGTCAGGGTCTACAGGAGAATACACCAATCTGGCTTCTATCCCACATAGCTTGCCCCCTTGACCATAGCAACCTGATTCTGAACATTGCCCTGAAACTTCTCCATATAACAAGATGCCTCTACATACAAGGTTCTGCTGGCTGCTCCATGTCAGTCACAACCCATTTGAAAGCCAATGGCAGATCCACATGACCGCACCACAGATTTTTTAACACACACGTGCACAACACTTCTCTACGACCACTAATCAGCAGGCTCCAACTTACTGACATCTCTGTTCTACATCATTATCATGAAACCCTGTCAATCAAGGCAGTGTCTGGTACACTCAAATCAGCAACAGGACATTCATGGTTGTCCAGTGCCACCTGGTCATGGGAATTTCAAAAATGTCATGGTATTTATGTAGCCATTTTTCAAGGATGAATTTGGAGGCACTCTGGGTTTCAATTCATTCAGGTACCGTTAAATGGTGAGGAAGCTCATTGCAATTAATGCTCTAGAGAACTCTCACAGGCAAGGTTTCCCAAAGAGTGGCAAAAAAGTTACATGAAGCAAGGCCCATAGAAGTCTACAATGTGAGGTCCATGTTTGTTTTGACTCTCAACTATGGCTGCCAAGCCTTTCAGAATAAAATCACATGATATCATTGCTGAGATTCCCTGTGCTGTGTGGAAAGCCACCCTTGGTCTAGATCTCAGTTTCCAAGGGTGACTCCCATGTGTGGCCTCCAAAAATCTCAACACATTTCAAGGCAATAATTCTCTGAGGTCAGTTCCACAACACAGTCTCTAAGGGGAATCACACCAGAGTTTAAACCCCGGTGGACCCAGTCATCTCCCAACCGCCACACAAATGACCAGAATTAAAACCAAAACACTCCCACATAGCCCTCATATTCTTCCATATATACACTCATCATAAACTGTGGCTGGATATTTCCATGAGGGGCACATCCAAAGACAGTGTTCAAAAAAAGCTCCCTTGCCCCTCATTTGCCTAAAGTCATTGTGGCCTGGACACCCTTCCTGTGAACCAGGGGTGATCAAGTAGGCCAGCTCTTAATACTGCTCTGCTTCTCCAATTTGAGGCCTACTGCTTGTCAGGTATAGACTCTTCATGTTATTTGGAGTCATGAGGAAACCCAAGCACCTCTGCATGGCTTTGAAGAACTCATTTGACCCAAAGGATCCCTATTCTCACTTGATAAAGGTCATGAAACTAAGAGAGAAAGGCAAGAAACTTCATCCACAAAAACTGAACTTTTTGACATTTTTTTTGGATGCACACATGGGATCTTTCTTTAGATCCATCTGGTGCTGAGAATTTAAGCCACAGCCTCATACAGGGCCAAGATGCTGATTCAGACGCATCCCTTTCCAAAGCAATTAAGCAAAGAGCCACAGGTGATGCCCATTCTTTTCCATATGAAAATTAATTTCTTCACGCTTCACAAAGTGTGGCCTGAGGCAAAAACCATCCTGACATTAAGGGCAACAGTACAATAGGCAAGCAAAAGGCCCAAAGCAGGGTTTCTCCTCTGAGACTTTCCTGGTCACACTGATATCTGAGTTTTCTGAGATGCCCCCATTCCCTTCAGCTATTCAGTACATGGCCATTTCACAGAGTGTGGAAGTGGTTTATATCTTGGACACAAAACCATGAGCCTATTCTGGAGAGTTTCCAGAATTCAGGAAGACAACTGGAACTTGGGAAGATAATAGGTTTTGCCCATCTATAAGGCAAGCTGCAGTCCATTCATAAATTGGGCCGGATGAATGATGGGAGCTTTCTATTAGACAGGACACATCCATTGATGCATTGTCTTTTCTAATGTCTACAACCACGGACACAGTAGGATACACAGATATAGAAACACTTGCCTTGTCAAATGACATACAAGAAACAGTCCACTCCAAACCAAACAAACCGACTTTCCTATCTATTCTCAGAACATGAGACAAAACCGCATACTCACACCCATACTCAAACTGCACCTCCTTCTCCCAAGTAGGTGTGTGAATATATGGAGTGTCCTCTGACTGGTGGGCCATACGCTGTTCCACCGAAATGCCCTGTAGGGTCTCAGATCTTGTCTCCTTTTCCAACTCTGTGAAGTTGCCAGGAGCCATTGGTGAGCAACTATCTGCTTTCCCTGGAAAGGCCCCTCTTCAGAGCTCTCCTGGCTTTTGGCCATCCTCACATCAGTAGGTACCAAGAAAGACTGACCCTATCTTTGGTAAATCCAAACAAGTGAGCCCAATGTGACTGAGACTGGGACTGGCTCTGGATGCCTTTCTTCCTGGATCCCAAGTTCAGAGATTTCAAACACCAAGGAAGTTAGGTAGGTCAATTCCTTCAGAAACTGAAAGAGGTCACTGCCTTGACAACCACTTTGTGCTAACAGTTGTTTCATAGGGTCCCATGAAATGGAGGCTGCCCCTACTTCCTGTGACACTTTCAAAAGTAAGAATGGTATTTCAACCATAGGCACCTGGGAACAGCTCTCCACACAGGCCTGGTTTGGTCCATCTTCTCTATATTAAGAAGAAAGCGGCTGTTTCAGACACATCCCTTCGTCCTGACCAGGGTTTTTGCCATGGAAGATGATTTTTGCTCTCTTAGGTCCTCCATAGCTGCCTACATCTTATCCAGGGATCATTTCTGCATGGACCTTTGAGGTTCTCAGCAGGTGGAAGATCCCCTACATTCTTGTATTGTAAGACCAACTCTGTACCTGCTCTTCTGTAAAGTGAGATTGAGCGAACAGTGTATGATTAGGGTTAATAACAGGTTCGATTTGGGTTAGGAATCCTTCTGCGAGATGAATAATGGTATTGGAACCAACAGAAATCTAGGTAAGATTTGAAGCCCAGTAAGGCATTAAGCGCTCGAGTGGGATACTTAGTTTTGAATTATATTCTGCACAGACGTCTCAGATGAATCGATATACAATGGCATAGGACCTTGTATCTTCGATGATTGAATGTTGAAGAGAACATCCAGTCAAAAAGGGATAGTAAGTAGGATTAGGACGATAGTTGGTAGGTTTAGAAACAAGAGTGAGTATAGGAGTGGGACCAAAATTTCTTTAGCAATAGGCTTTTGCATAGAGATTGAATATAAATGTCAGCACATGTGAAGAGTCAATCACAATAATGAACTGGGATAACATCCTCACTCCATGGGTGCATCCTCCGCCAAGTGGAGGGGCCCATGGGGGACGAACCCTTATGGCAAGGGCAGAAGATAGTTGGTCAGAGCTGTTACTCATACTTTTATATAAGAAAGAGAGATCTGTGGGGATGTAAACTTAAGAAATAAGCCTGTGAGAAGGGTAGAACATCCTTTTAAATGTTGGCAGCACGGTCTTCCATCTCCAGACGATGATGGACCTGTATGGGTTTAGAGGCCAAAATATTAATCTGTTCTTTTATAAATTGTACCAGCCTGTTTACAATGCAGGGTCCTATGAACCCAATTATAAGTAAACCCAACAAAGGGCCTAATAGGGGAAGAAGGTAGGGTAGAAATCCATAAAGCCCAGTCCAGAGGGGATTTTCAAATAGTTCGCGTCATCTCTTTCTAGATCTTATTGAAGGTGCTTAATTTTAGTGCATACTATGCCTGATTTATTGGCAGAAAAGCAGCATCGTTCCCCTAAGCCCAAGCAAATACCTCCCTGGTTATCTGTCAGCAAATCTAAGCCTCGTCTTTTTGAAGGAACACTTCTGCCTGGGAGTCTATTTGGTCCTGCAGATCTTTAATGGTTCCTGATAGAGTTTGTACATCATTTATAAGTTGTTGAGACAGGCGATGGTAAGAGTGTATAGCTGTGCCTAAGCCAGTGTACCTGTGCCCACAGCAGCTGTTATTCCAAAGCTGGCAATGAGTGGTAAGGCCTGTATTGCCCGCCTGTGTCTTTTGACTAAGGTGTCTAGGCTAGGAATGGGTAGAGGTTCGTCTCCTGGGACTATAGTTATATCAGGGAGTAATAAGGCAAGAACAGAGCCACCGGTCCAATTCGCTGGAAGCCTGGGGAAGGCCAAGTTTCCTCCACCCATTAAAACTCTGCCATTGGGAGGACAAAGAGTTGGGGTGGGTGAGGAATAATTTTGTATGTTGAGCAATTTTCAAAGAAAGTAACTCCAACATCAATATCATAGGTGTTATTCTGCATCGCGCCTAAAAGACATAATGTAATAGTGCCTATAAGTTGTACTTAAAAAGGAAATCCGGGTTGGCATGTATTATCATTGTCTATGATAGAATTAATAGGAACTGCCATAGTCATAATTGCCCCTGTTGTCTTGCAGAGCCAGCAATCACCAGCAAGGGTGTGGTTGGAATTATTAAGCAAGTAGAAGGTAGTTTCCAAAATATCTAATGTATTGGTATCTAAACCTGGGAGCTGAGATTTAGGCAACATTAAGGGATGATATGTGAGCTCAGGGATTTGGGGTTTCAAAAGTTTGATTATGTGAGGATGTTTGACAGCATAAGTGGTTCTTCCACCATCAGTGACCCCTGTAGGGGCCTTAATGGGCCAGCAGGAGGGTTTACCGACAGGGCCTTGGCAACCAGCTGACTGTAGCTTGGTGTATTTGCCTTCTACTCCCTGGTCAAATAGAACGGAGGTATAATGAATAGTGGTCCCCCCTGCTGCATGAGTTTTAGTTTGGGAGGCTTCAAAAAATTGTTCTCCCTGCTTGTTAACACAAATTGAGGGCGACACATAACAAGAGTCATGCCTCGCCTGGGTATGCGAACAGGTTGCAGAAGAATTTTGGAGAGCTTTACTTGTACTAGGGGGAATAAACTTTGGCTTGTTAACACATACCCATTTAGGCTGATGAACTCCTCCAAGTTTATGGTCATCCTCGGCATGGAGGTAAGCCACCTTAGTCACGCAGTCAGCAGTCTCGGTCCAACTAGTGGGAGCCTGAGTCCAAGATCATCACTTGCATTCACAGGGGGGCCCAAAAACTTACACCATGATGTTGGAACGTGGAGGGCCAAGGCCTCCATGTACAAACCTGTTAAGCAGAAGTGCCTAAATCAGGATCCTCACACAGATTGTTGGCTGCATCTGAAAAAGAACAAAATTTGTCCTCAGGGGGAGGCCCTCCATCCCTGTATTGAGGTAAGTCATTAACCAGTTTAACCAGGCATTCTGGTAACCATCTTGGGGCTGATTGCTCTTTGTCCAAAAGACAAGCTGAGCCTCGTCCCCAGATGAGAACAGGATCTGGACCTTTCCATTTATTTGTAAGGGAATTGCACCACATAAGAGGTGGGCGAACAGAATTGGACAAGGGATGCCAGTTTCTGTCTGCGGCCGAATGGCCTTCACTGTCTAGGGTAAGAAAAATAAGGGCAAGTAAGGCATGGTTAAGGCGATGCCTGGGAGTGGTAAATACAAGGGCGGAAGCCTTATGGAGGGTTATCCAAGTCTATAAGGTAAGGTGGGCACGTTCCACAACGCCTTGGCCCTGAGGGTTGTATGGAATTCCAGTAGTATGACGAATTTGCAAGGTAGCACAAAACTATTTAAACTTGGCACAGGTATATGCAGGATAATTATCTGTTTTAATATGTATTGGTTTACCCATTATGGAAAAAGCTGAAATAAGAGGAGAAAGAACATATTTGGTAGCCTCTCCTGAATGTGGTGATGCAAAAATAAAGTCGCTGAAGGTATCTATAGAAACGTGTATATATTTGGTAATTTCAAATTCAGGAAAATGAGTAACATCCATTTTCCAAAACTGATTGAGCAGTAATTCTCGGGGGTTAACTCTCATGTGTTGAATGGGGAGGGAGACAGTGCAACCTGGGCATGCTTTTACTATTTCTCGTGCCTGTTGCATGGTAATTTTACAAAGTAATTGAAGGCTCTTGGAATTTAGATGGTGAAGATTGTGTAACTCTGTGGCCTTTTGAATGGAGCCCACAAAAATTGGAAAGATGGAACGAGTTGCTGCATCAGCTTGGGCATTACCTTGTGTTAGAGGCCTGGGATGATCAGAGTGTGCCCTGATGTGTTCTAAGAAAAATGGGTGTTGTCTGGCCTGAATTAGCTGCTGAAGCTGATGAAAAAGAAAGGCCACATTGGAAGAAGCCTTAATGGTGGGGGAAATGTCCAGCAGGGGCACAGAATGAGCAATGTAGGCACTGTCTGTATAAATATTAACAGGATTATCAAAAAATATTATAAAAACTTGTGTTATGGCAAACAATTCCATAACCTGTGCTGACTGATAGATAGTATCAAAGATGGTAGGCTGGTTATTGACAACAAAGAGCGCTCAGCCATTACTGGAACCGTCTGTAAAGACATTAAGGGCTTGAGGAATGGGAGCCTTTTGAGTAATTTTGGGAAAAATAAATGGATGTAACTGGACAAAATGTAAAAGGGGGTCATTGGGGAGGTGGTTATCAATTGTTCCCCAAAAGCCTGATAGGGCAATACCCCATTCATCCCGTGTCTGTATTAAAAATTTGGTTTGGTCCTTCATATATGGAATTAAATTATTATGAGGTTCTTTGCCAAAATGTTGTCGAGAATCAAATGACCTTTAATAATAATAGAAGCTACCTGAGCAAGATTAACAGTAATAACCTTGGAGTATGTGGTGGGTAAATGGACCCAAAGCAAGGGGCAGCCTTTATTTTTAAAATGTGGATCTCGCTGCCAAATTATTCCTGTGGGTGTATGAGGAGTTTGTTAAATAACCAGAACCATAGGAAGGTTATAAGAAATTTGTGTAACAAACTGTTGGGCAATGGCTTCTGTGACTTGGTTTAATGCCTGTAATGCCTCGTGTGTAAGCTTTTGAGAGGAGGAGGGGTGGGAATCACCTCTCAAAATATAATTAAGGGACAAAAGTACACAAGTGGGTAATTTTAAATATGTTCTTAGCCATTTAATATCCCCCAGTAATTTTTGAAAATCATTAAGAGTGTGAAGATGGTCCACACGTAGTTGTATTTTAGGAATTTGAATCTGATTATCTTGAAGTTTAAGGCCCAAATAGGTATAAAAGTCCTGTGTTTGAACCTTATCAGAAGCTATCTGTAGTCCCAAGGTAGTGAGGGTTTTGTAAAGGTCCAGGTAACAATTATTAACGTCATGGATATTAGGTGCAGCAATTGACAAATCATCCAATTAATGTAAAATATGAATTTGTGAACATTGCTCTCTCACAGGGTCTACTGCTTGAGCAACGTATTTTGGGCTAAGACTAGGGCTGTTGGCCATACCTTGGGGAAGAACCTTCCATTGAAATCTCTGCATAAGGCCCTGAAAATTAATGTGAGGGAGACTAAAGGCAAAATAGGGTCTATCCTCAGGATGTAAAGCAATGGTAAAAAAGCAATCTTTTAAGTCAACAACCATTTTACAATAGTTTTTGGGAATAGCCACTGGTGTGGGAATGCCTGGCTGTAGTGCTCCCATCAGGCATATAACTTTATTAATGACACACAAATCTTGTAAAAGGCGCCACTTGCCTGATTTTTTCTTGATAACAAAAATAGAATTATTCTATGGTGAGCTTGATGGCTCTACATAGCCTGCTGCCAGCTGTTCCTGCACTAACATGGAGGCAGCCTCCAATTTTTCTTGGGTAAGGGGCCACTGATCCACCGACACAGGAGTCTGAGTCTCCCAAATAATTTTATCTGCATGGGGTACAGGAGGGTCAGGGACCAACACTAAAAATCCAAATACCCAAGTCTATATGTATTTGTTTTTTGTAAGGGTTGTATAGGCTCAACCAGTCCTTGTCTCAGTCTCCCCATGCCTGTACCAGGGACAAAATTTATATGAAGCATTTGATGAGTCACCATGGAATTGGGACTGGAAAGAATAACTTACATTTGACTCAAAATATCTCGGACGTATAGGTTAAGATGAAGGTCAGGAACAAAGAAAGGAGTGACAGTTCCCATATTACCCTCTGTATCAGTCCAGCTAAGAGCCCTAGAGCTGACCAGAGGATTTTTTGACTGTCCTATCCCTTTAAGTTCTGTCAAGGATGGGGTGAGGGGCCAACCTGTTGGCCAGTATTTTTGAGAAATAATTGTGGCATCAGCTCCAGTATCAAGAATTCTTTGGAATTCCTTTCCTTCAATAAGTAAGATAAGGGTGGGTCTATTGTGAGAAATGGGCTGAACCCAATATACATCAGAGGAGCCCAAGGAGGTAGTCCCCCTCGGTAGGTTTGAGTGGTGGAAGTGCCTCCTGAATCCAAGGGAAGGAGTATTAATTGTGCAAGTCTTGTTCCTGCTGGGATGGCCGCAACTCCATTAATAGCTGTGGCCAGTATTTTTATTTCTCCAGTGAAATCATTATCTTTAATGCCAGGGAAGACCTGAACACCTTGTAAGGTAGTAGAGGCTCTTTCAAGAATAAGGGCACACATATGAGATGGAGTGGGACCCATAATTCCAGTGGGTATTATCTGGGCCCCTTGCATTGAGTCTAATATTGTATCGGTGGCGGAAAAAAGGTCCAATCCTGCGCTGCCTGGGGTGGCTAATTGGAATGAGGCAATTGTGGAGAAGGATTTTGAGATAGGCTGCTGAGGGCATTTGTCTTAGATCTACACTCACTGGCCCAGTGATGACCTTTACCTCATCTAGGGCAAAGGGTAGCTGGGGGCAGTTTAGCCTCAGTTTGAAAAGACACTATTCTTAGGCTTTGTTTGCCTGTCAGACACTCACGTGCAAAATGGCCAGGTTGTTTACAAGTAAAGCAACTACGTGAGCCAGGATTGTGAAAGGCCTTGGTAAAGGCGGCACCGAGGGTGAGACCCATGGCAAGGGCTACACCCAACGCTGCACAGAGTCCAATAAAGTCAGAAAGTTTCACTTTTATCTTATGTGGTCGAAGAACATCCTGACATGCCAGGTTGGCATTTTCAAAGGCAAGATGTTTTACAAAGGTGCTTTCGCTTTCGCTTGGTCCAAGCAAGAATCCCGCAGCTAGGTTAAGCCGGGGAACAAAGTCGCTATAAGGCTTGTCGGGCCCTTGTAGAATTTTTGCCAGGGAAGTCGTAGCAGAGGCCTTTTGAGGGAGGCGTCTCCAAGCATGTAAGCCAGCCATCTGAATCTGTGTCAAAAGTCCAGCAGGGAAACGTGCCAGTTAAGTTTTAGTGTCAAAAGGCGCATTGCCCACTAGCTTAACATAAGTCCAGGAATTAGAGGAGGGCTTAGTTAAATTTTTCTGAGCAGTTTCCTGACAGTGCTCTTTGAAATCTGCATTCCATAACAGGAAGTCTGCGGCATTGAGGGTAGCTTGGTCTAAAAATTTCCAATCATTGGGAGTAAGACATTGTGTCATGTCGCTTTCTAATAAAGCCTACGTGTAGGGTGCAATGGGTCCATAGTGAGCACAAGACTTTTTAAGTTTTTTCAAGAAAACGCAGGCTTAATGTTTTGTAGACACTCTGGGTTCCTTCCTGCCTAGGGATGAAGTCCTCATCCTCTGAGTCCTGATCTCCTTGATCCATTTCCCCCGCTTCCTCCTCTTGATCCTCGTCTAAGTCTTTGACATCAACCTGGGCAGGTTTAACTATCTAACTGAGGGTGACTGAAAAGTGAGAACAGTCCAATGGAGCGGCTTAGCCTTTGTATTAGACCACTTTGGGCCAGCTTGTGTTGACTCCATGCCTAAGGCTAATGAATAAAGCTCAGAGTCAAGGGATCTTAATTCTTTTTAAACTTGGATCTCTTCCAGTCTATGTTGGAGAGACTCTCCCAAGGGAGCCAGGTTAGGCAAGGGAATTGGGGAAAAAATATCTGGTGCGGGAATTTGGCCCCTGAAGGGCCAGAGCACAAAAAGCAGGAGAGATATAGGAGGGAGGTGGATGTGTAAGTCCTATAGGCTGTGGCTGGGTCCTAAGCAGTGGCAGGTCTTCTGTATCATAGGGAGTTGCTTCCTTCTCCAAGTTAGCCTTCTCCCCAGGGGTCAATGTGTCTCCAGGATTTAAAACTGGATAAAGGCGGTTGGTAACCATTGGAGCCCTATTCATTAGGGTGGTATTTTGAGGGGGACCAGGAAGGTTTCCAGGGTCCTGGGGAGACTGAGAATGGTCTATGTCTATACTAACTGATGGGCATGCAAGGGGGCACGAGAGGTCTTTTGCATAGTCTCTTTCCTAATCCTGAAAAGTTTTAAGGTACCATTGTCAAAGGGTGAACTTTTAAGAAATTCATTAATTAATTTCCAGTAAGAAAAGGTGGGAATAGGCAATTTTTCTGTCCAAAGGATTCATAATAATCTTTTAAACAGTCTCCTACTCTAAGCCATCTTTTACCATTAATGGGCCCTTCAAGGTGAAATCATAGACACAATTCCCCTATGTATGAAAAGAAAAATTTTAAGTCCTTTTTCTTAACACGTGCCCCCCATGTCTTGAAGGAAACCTTGAGGCCCGACAAATACAAATCATGTGACAAAACTGCTTGACCCAAGGTTGGTCACTCCCCGTGCGTCATCCCCACTCTCCTCCTGGATCTGTCTCTCGGTGGTGTCTGCTGAGGCAATTGTGAGCTCCGCTTGACCAAGTTTTCCAGGAGGACGGGGTTCCCTATGACTCAAAGGCTCGAGCCCCAGTCAGTGGGCGCCGGATGTCCCGGCTGGCAGGACACATCAACGTGGGCAGCGAACCAAGATAGGGAGGAATGAAGGGACAAGAGACACGAGAGATGACAGGAAGACAGGAGTTCTGATCAACCTTCAAAACACATTGTTCACACAGGGGATTTTATATGCTGGGGATGGGAAAGCTCTCTTATCAGCAGTTCCTGGATGTCTACACAAGGTGAGATAACCTCAGGATATTTCAGGAAGACAGATGGCCACAGGATGTCTCAGGGACACAGATGGCTAAATGATGTCTCCAAGAGATGATGTCTCCCTGGGTGTTGTTTCTTATAAGTGTCAGGCTATTCTTTGAAGGAGAATTCCTTCTACCCCTGACAGTCAGGGATTCAGTATTTCCAATGGAAAACTGAAAAAAGAATGCAATGTGTATGCAAATATGTGCTACCCCAAAATCTTCCCACTTTCATTCAGAACAATGCCTTGACATTACCTTCACCCCAAGTAAGACACAATTAGAGAAGATTTGAAAATCTGTGAATACACATCTGGAATGGAAAATGCTCAGGAGTTCACAAACTTGAAGGTGGTAGAGGAGTTTCCAAAAGCAAAGAACAGGGTAATAACTCCACAAACATGGAGCTCTGCCAGCATAAAGATTTCTTGAGAAACTGCTTCTGAGGTTGGGCACTTGAAATATATGTTGTTTTCAGGAGCTTTAGCTTCCTTTGTATTGAGACCATCAAATCTGGGTCTGCATCTATGTGACCTGGAGGACATGGTTTCATATTTTTCAATGGATATGAGGCAGTAGTGCTGAATTCTCTCTTTGTAGGTAAACTGTTGCCAATGGGGGCTAAGTGTCTCCCAGTGTGGACTGTGAAGACATTTAATCATCCTCCACTTTTGAGGTGTTTCTTGTAGCTGCACTGGGAGTTTGGTATTCGCTTCTCGAAATGCAAGGAGTTCAACTGGGACACAGTGCTCGAGGGAGTTCTGTCATGTGTGGTGGGTAAGGGTCTGCAAGAGAATGCACCAACCAGGCTTCTATCCCAAATAGCTTGCCCCCTTGACCATAGCAATCTGATTCTAAACATTGCACTGAAACCTCTCCATATAACAAGATGCCTTTACATACAAGGATCTAGAGGCTACACTATGTCAGTCACAAACTATTTGGAAGCCAATGCAAATCCAAATGACCCCACCACAGATGTTTTAACACACACCTGCACTCCACTGCTCTAGGCCGACTACTCATCAGGTTCCAAATTACTGGCATCTCTCTTCTACACCATTTTCATGAACACCAGTCAATCAAGGCACTGTCTGATACACTCATGATCATCAATAGGACATACAAAGTTTCTCCAGTGCGACCTGGTCATGGGAATTCAAAAATTTAATGGTATTTATCTAGCCATTTTTCAACGATGACATTGGAGGCACTGTGGGATTCAATTCACTCAGGAACCATTAAATGGAGAAAAAGCTCATTTCAATGAAAGCTCTAGAAAACATTAACAGGCAAGGCTTCCCAAAGACAGGCCAAAAGGTCACATGAAGCCAGGTCCATTGAGGTCTACAATGTGAGGTCCATGTGTGTTTTGACTTGCAACAATGGCTGCCACGTCTTTAAGAATAAAATCATGTAATATCATTCCTGAGATTTCCAGTGCTCTGTGGAAAGCCACCCTGGGCCTAGATCTCAGTTTCCAAGGGCGAATCTCATGCGTGGCCTCCTAAAATCCCAACACAATACACAGCAATACTTCTTAGAGGTCAGTTCCAGAACTCAGTCTCTAGGGGAATCACACCAGTGTTCAAGCCCAGGTGGATCCAGTCAACTCTTCCAACCACGACTTAAATAAAAACAATTAAAACCAAAACACTCCCACATGGCCCTCATCTTCTCCCATATAGACACTCATCATAACCTCTGGCTGGAGTTTTCCATGAGGGTCACAGGCCAAGACAATGTCCAAAATAATCTCCCTTGCACCTCATTTGCCTAAATTCAGGGTGGCCTGGACACCCTTCCTGTTAACCAGAAGTGATCAAATAGGCCTGCCCTTAATACTGTTCCATTTCTCCAATTTGAGGCCTTCTGACTGTGGGGTTTAGATTCTTTATGTGAATTGGAGTCATGAGAAAACCAAGGTCCTCTGCAGAGATTTGAAGAACTCACTTGACCCAAAGGATCCCTATTCTCAATTGATGAATTTTAGGAACCTAAAAGGGGTAGGCAATAGAATTCATTAACAATGACTAAACTTTTTGCCATTTTGGTTTTGGATGCTCACATGGGATCTTTCTTAAGATCCATCAGGTGCTGAAAATCTAAGCCACAGCCTCACACAGGGCCAAGAGCCTGATCCAGACACATCCCTTTCCAAAGCAATTAAGCAAAGAGCCACAGGTGATGCCCATTCATTTCCATTTCAAAACTGTTTTCTTCAGGCTTCACAAAGGGGTGGCCTGAGGCAAAGACTTCCCTGACATTCAGGGCAAAAGAACAATAGGTAAGCAAAAGGCCCAAAGCAGGTTTATACACTGAGATTTTCCTGGTCACACGGATATCTGAGTTTTTTGATATGCTGGCCATTCCCTTCAGCTATCCAGTACATGGTCATGTAACAGACCTTGGAGTTGGTACATACCTTGGACAGAAAACCATGAGTGTATTCTGGAGAGTGGCCAGAATTCAGGAAGAAAACAGAGACTTATGAAGGTAGTAGGTGTTGCCATCCATAAGGCAAGGCACACTCCATTCATAAATTGGGCAGGATGAATGCTGGGAAGCTTTCTACTAGACAGGACACATCCATTGTTGCATTCTCTTTTCTAATGTCTACAACCAGGGACACAGTGGGATACACAGACATAGAAACACTCACCTTGTAAAAGAATCTACTAGAAACAGTTCACTCCAAACCAAACAAACCACCTCTCTGATCTGGTTTCTTTGGCTAACTCTGTGAAGTTGTCAGGAACAAAGTGTTGAGCCACTACCTGCTTTCTCAGGAAATGTCCCTCTTCAGAACTCTCCTGGCATTTGGCTATCCTCACAGCAATAGTTACCGAGAAAGACTGACTCTGTCCTTGGAAAATCCAAACAAGTGAGCCCACTGGGACTGGGATTTGGACTGCCTCTTGGTGCCTGGCTTCTTGGATACCAAGTTCAGAGAGTTCAATCACCAAGGAAATGAGGCATGTCACTTTCTTTGGAACTGAATGAGGCCACTGCCTTGGAAACCACATTGTCCTAAGAGTTGCTTCCAAGGGTCCCATGAGATGGAGGCTTCCCCTACTTTCTGTGACACTTTCACAAGTTAGAATGATATATCATCCATAGGCACCCAGGAACAGCTCTCCACACAGGCTGGTTTGATCCATCTTCTCTACAATAAGAAGAGAAAAGCTGATTCAGACACATTGCTTCATCCTGACCAGGTTGCTTGCCATGGAATATGACTTTTGCTCTCTCAGGTCCTTCGTACCTGCCTACAACTTCTCTGGGTATCATTTCTGTATGGACCTTTGAGGTTCTCAGCAGGTGGAAGGTCCGGTACTTTCCTATATTCTAAGAACAACTCTGTCCCTGCTTTTCAGTAAAATGAGATTAAGGGAAGAGTGTATATTTAGGGTTAATAACAGGTTCAATTTGGGTTAGGAAATATTCTCTGTGATGAATTATGTTATTGGGAACCTGCGATATTTACAAAAATATAGAGGTGAAATATAAGAATGAAAACAGAAATCTAGGTATGATTTGAAGGCCAGAAGGGCATTGGGCCCTTGATTGGGATACTTAGCTTTGAATTATGTTCTGCACAGATGTCTCAGAAAATTTGATATACAATGGCATAGGACCTGTACCTTGGAAGATTGAATGTAGAAGAGAACATCCACTCAAAAAAGGATAGTCATTAGGATTTGAAAGATAGTCGGTACGTTTAGGAAGAAGAGTGAGTATATGATTTGGACCAAAAGTTCTTTAGCAATAGGGTTTCTTATTTTCCAATAAACATGAGGAAGCAGTGCAGAATCCTCTCTTTGTAGGTCAACTGTGACCACTGGAGACTAAGTGTCTCCCCGTGTGGACTGTAAAGCCATTTGTTCCTCCTCAACTTTTTGTGGTATTTTTGCTGCAGCACTGGGAGTTTGGTATTTGCGTCACAAAATACAAGGAGCTCAACTGGGACACAGTGCTGGAGGGAGTTCTGTCATGAGTGGTGGGTCAGAGTCTGCGAGAGAATGCACCAACCAGGCTCTATCCCTCATATCTTGTCCCATTGCCGCCTTGTCCATATCAACCTCATTCTGAACATTGCCCTGAAACCTCTCCATATAACAAGATGCCTTTACATATAAGGGTCTGCTGGCTGCACCATGTCAGTCAAAAGCCATTTGGAATCCAATGGTAGATCCTCATGGCCCTACCACTGATGTTCTTTCACACACCTGCCCACCACTCCTCTAGGCCCACTACTCAGCAGGCTCCAACATACTGAAATCTCTGTTCTACACCATTTTCATGAAACCCAGTAATTCAAGGCACTGTCTGGTACCCTAATGATCAGCAACAGGACATACAAAGCTTCTCCAATGAATTTCCAAAATTTTATGGTATTTTTCTAGCCATCTTTCAAGGATGAAGTTGGAGGCATTGTTGGTTTCAATTCATTCAGAAAACATTAAATTTTGAGGAAGCTCATTTCAGTGAATGCTCTGGAGAACTCTCACAGGCAAGTCTTCCCAAAGAGTGGCCAAATGGACACATGAAGCCAGGCCCATTGAGGTCTACAATGTGAGGTACGTGTGTGTTTTGACTCTCAACTATGGTACCGAAGTCTTTCAGAATAAAATCATGTGATATCCTGGCTGAGATTCCCAGTGATCAGAGGAAAGCCACCCTGGGCCTAGATCTCAGTTTCCAAGGGCGACTCTCATGCGTGGCCTCCTAAAATCCCAACAAAATTCATGGCAATACTTCTCTGAGGTCAGTTCCAAAACCCAGTCTCTAAGGGGAATCACACCAGAGTTCAAGCCCTGGTGGACCCAGTCATTTCTTCCAACCGCCTCACAAATGACCAAAATTAAAACCAAAACTCTCCCACATGGCCCTCATCTTCTTCCATATAGTCACTCATCGTAACCTTTGCCAGGAGTTTTCCATGAGGGGCACAGCCAAAGACAGTGTCCAAAATAAACTCCCTTGCCCCTCATTTGCCAATATTCAAGGTGGCCTGGACACCCTTCCTGTGAACCACGAGTGATCAAATAAGCCTGCCGTTAATACTGCTCTATTTCTCCAATTTGAGGCCTACTGACTTTTAGGTATAGATTATTTATGTGATTTGGAGTCATGAGAAAACACAAGAACCTCTGCGGGACTTTGAAGAACTCATTTGACCCAAAGAATCCCTAATACGTTAATCCCTAATACTCGTTAATACGGCACTGCTTCTCCAATTTGAGGCCTATTGACTGTGGGGTTTAGATTCTTTATGTGAATTGGAGTCATGAGAAAAACCAAGCACCTATGGGCTAGCCTCTGCAGGGTTTTGAGGAACTCATTTGACCCAAATGATCACTAGTCTCACTTGATGAAGGTCAGGAACCTTACAGAGGTAGGCAAGAGACTTCATTCACAATGACTGCTCTTTTGGCAATTTTTGTTTTAGATGCACACATTGGATCTTTTTTTTAGATCCTTCAGGTGCTGAGAATCTAAGACATAACCTCACACAGGGCCAAAAATCTGATTCAGACACATCCCTTTCCAAAGAAATTAAGTAAAGAGCCACAGGTGATGCCCTTTCATTTCCATTTGAAAACTGTTTTCTTCATGCTTCACAAAGGTTTGGCCTGAAGAAAAGACCTTCCTCACATTCAGGGCAACAGAACAATTGGTAAGCACAGAGCTTGGAGGTGGTACAAATCATGGAAACAAAATCGTGAGCCTATTCTGAGAGTGATCAGTTTTCAGGAAGAAAACAGGAACTTAGGAAGATAGTAGATGTTGCCCATCCATAAGTCAAGCCGCAGTCCATTCATACACTGGACAAGATAAATCCTGGAATGCTTTCTACTAGACAGGACACATCCATTGATGCATTCTCTTTTCTAATGTCTACAACCACGGACACAGTGGATGCACAGAAAAAGAAACACTCGCCTTGCGAAACGTCTTACCAGAAACAGTTCACTCCAAACCAAACAAACCACTTTTCCTAACTATTCTTAGAACATGAGACAAAACCTCAAACCCACACCCAAACCCACAAAGGCACCTCCTTCCCCCAAGTAGGTCTGTAACTATCGGGAGTGTCCTCTGAATGGTGGGCCATACTATGTTCCGCTGAAATGGCCTGTCCTGTGTCAGATCTGGTCTCCTTGGCCAACTCTGTGAAGTTTTCATGAGCCAGCGGTGATCCACTACCTGGTTTCTCAGGAAAGGCCCATCTTCAGAGCTTTCCTGACATTTGGCCATCCTCACATCAGTAGGTACCAAGAAAGACTGACTCTGTCCTTGGTAAATCCAAACAAGTGAGAACACTGAGACTGGGACTGGGACTGGCTCTTGGTGCCTGGCTTCCCGGATCTGAGACTTCCATCACCAAAGAAGTAAGGTGAGGTTACTTCCTTCAATATCTTAATGAGGTCACTGCTTTGGCAACCACTTTGTCCTAACAGTTCCTTCCAATGGTCCTATGATGGAGGTTGCCCCTACTTCCTGTGATACTTTCACAAGTTAGAATGGTATATCAACCATAGGCATCCGGGAACAGCTTACCACACAGGACTGGTTTGGTCCATCTTTTCTACATTAAGAAGAGAGAGGCTTATTCAGAAGCTACCCTTCATCCTTACCAGGTTGTTTCCCATGGAAGGTGACTTTTGCTCTCTCAGGTACTTCATAGCTGCCTGCATCTTTCCCTGGGATCAAATCTGCATGGACCTTTGAGGTTCTCAGCAGGTGGAAGATCCCCTACATTCCTGTATTTTAAGATGAACTCTGTCCCTGCCTTTTGTAAAGTTAGATTGACGGATCAGTGTATGGTTAGGGTTAATACCTTGTTCGATTTGGGTTATAAATCATTCTGCAGGATGATTACTGCTATTGGTAACCTGCAATATTTATAAGATTATAGAGGTGAAATATAAGTACAAAAACAGAAATCTATGTAAGATTTGTAGCACAGAAGGGCATGAGGCCCTTGATTTGGATACTTAGCTTTGAATTACATTCTGCAGAGATGTCTCAGAAAATGCGATATACAATTGCAAAGGACCTTGTACTTTGGATGATTGATTGTAGAAGAGAACATTTACTCAAATTGGGAGAGTCAGTAGGAATAGGAAGATAGTCTGTAGGTTTAGGAAGAAGAGTGAGTATAAAATTTGGAACAAATGTTCTTTAGCAATAGGGTTTCGGTTATAGAGTGAATGTAAATGTAAGCACATGTGAAGACTCAGTCACAATGATGAACTGGAGAAAATATAGGAAAAAAGATATCAATAGAGACATTAAAAAAACAGGCAATTATAATGTGAGTGATAGGATTAGACATTTTCAACATGGTTAAGATTGAATGCATAATCTTAGGAAGAAAAAAATATGTAGTTACCAATAGGAATAACATTTGAAAGCATTAGGCCACCTGGACATGGATGTTTTTAGTAATCCATGTTCACTTTCCATTTAGGCTTTGGTACAATCATAAGTGTGACCTTTGCATTTTCTGCCCAGAAAATTATTGTGATAAAATGTATCTGTGGATCATGTGATATGAGTATTTCTTTCACCATTTCTGGGAGCAATATTTGAAGACATATAAATTAGTATTGGGGGTACAAAGTGGTGTACCATGTGTCAATGAATATAGAGATAATGGATGAATAGAATATACTGTGAATAAATAATCTAACTGGTTCCACTTTAAATAATGGATTGAATTGATATCTGAAAATATATAAGATATCATATATTGACATACAATCATTCATTCCAACCAGTTATATATCTAATGGTAATCTTAGGGTTATTGTTTATCATGAAGTGTGTGTGAGTTTTGCTTCAAAAGTGATTATGGAAATCGAAAATAATGTGTTTGGAAAGAAGTCTCATGAAAAGACCAGTCAAGAAATATGGAGGAATACATGAGTTGTGAATCAGGAAGTGATTGAATGTGAAACAAATGCCTATAAATTTGCTAAATTGTGGATGAAATATATATCCAATGATGTGCATAAACTGATGAAATAGTAGTGTACCAGTGTTGAATACAAATGAACGGCAAAATACATATCATGTCCCATAGGAATCGACTTGCATTGATGTTAAACTGAGTCAGTTACTGTAGAAATATTAGGATTCGCGTGCATCATTCACTGAATTTAGTTTTCTTTTTTAAAACTTTTTATTAATGGTTGTTCAAAACATTACATAGTATTGTGGTGAGCGTCACAGGTTGGGGGGCCTGGCTTGAGGAAAAAAAAGAGAAGGCCCTAGACACTCAGGATTGGAGATCCGCCCATTCTGGGATAAAGAGTTGCTGCACAGTGATTGCTTCCCACCTATTGAGAGGAGAAGCTTGGCCCAATGCACACAGCTCCACCTACTGGAAGAGAAGTTAATGAACTCTATTTCTGCATGTATTATTATTATTTTTTTCTTTTTATTTTCTTCTTTTTCTTTCATTTTCATTTTTTTGTTGTTGTTCTTTAACTTTTTTTAATGTTTTTATTTTTAAAAATTTTTAAAATTTATTATTTTATGATTCTTTTAAATTTTAATTTTCATTTTTATAATTATCATTATTATTTCTAAAAAATTTTATTTCTTATTTTTTTTTCTTTTGTCTTTTCATTTCTTTTCAATGTTCTTATTCTCCCTTCCTTGAATTCTACCTGCCTACTCTCATTCTCTTTAGTGACTTCTTCCCATCCCTACTACTATCTTTCCTCCCAAGCTTCAAATAAATTTATAAGAGTAAGCAGTAACTCAGCAGTCAAACAGAACAAGAAGTAACATTAGCAGCATAAAAAAGCAAGGATGAAAATGTGTACAAACAATGAAGGACAACCTAGATAATCAGGAGGACCTAGAATCATCAGGAAAATGGTCATATAAAGAACTCAAGGAATACCTTAGACAGATGGAATGGAACCTTAAAGAGGATACGAGACAGCAATTCCAAACAGTGAAAGAACACATTGAAAATGAATTACATAAACAGATAAAAGAAGAAGTTAAGCGTCTTTATCAGGAGATAGAGATTATAAAAGAAATCAAACAATAATTCTAGAAATGAAGGAAACGATAAACCAAATTAAAAACTCAATTGAGAGTATCACTAACAGAGTGGAGCAAGTAGAAGCCAGAACGTCAAATAATGAAGAAAAAATATATCATCTTGAAAGGAGTCTAGCCAACTCCGAAAAACTGGTAAAAAATCATGAGAAAAACATCCAAGAGATATGAGATAACATAAAAAAAAACAAACTTATGAGTCATCTGGATAGAGGAAGGTACAGAGATTCAAACCAAGGGAATGAGTAACCTGCTGAATGAAATAATTTTAGAAAACTTTCCAGAAATAAAAAAGGAAACGGATATACAAATTGTTGATGCATACAGGACACCAAGCACACAAAATCACAGTAGACCAATGCCAAGACACATTGTTACGAAAATATCCAATAAACAGACCAAAGAGAAATTATTAAAAGGTACATGAGAAAGGAGGCAGATGACATTCAGGGGTAAACCAATAAGGTTAACAACAGATTTTTCATCACAGACGCTGAAAGCGAGAAGATCCTGGAACAATGTATTTCAAATACTGAAAGACAATGGATGCCAACCAATAATTCTGTATCCAGCAAAATTAAGCTTCAGGTATGACAACAAAATAAAAATATTTCATAATTAACAAAAGCTAAAAGAATTTGCAGCCAGAAAACCAGCATTGCAAAGTGTCTTGAGCAAAACACTACACGAGGAAGAAATGAAAAACAACAACCAAAACTATCACTGGGAAGTGCCTCAGTAGTAACAGAGGGCGGGGGAAAAGCTAATCATGGAGAAACAAACTAAATTAAAAAAAAATAAATAATCAAAATGGCTGGCAGTACAAACCATATATAAATAGTAACTCTAAACCTTAATGGTTGAACTCTCCAATAAAGCGACATAGGCTGGTAACTTGGATTATAAAAACAAATCCAACAATATGTTGCCTCCAGGAGACACATCTGAATGGAAAAGGCATACACAGGCTTAAGGTGAAAGGTTGGGAAAAAATATACCATGCACACGGTCCTCGTAAGCAACCAGGGGTGGCCATCCTCACATAGAATAAAATCGACTTCAAGACTAAGTTATTCAAAAGGGATAAGTATGGATATTATATAACTTTAAAAGGAATCATTCACCAACAAGACATAAAAATTATCAATATTTATGAACCAAATAATGGTGCTGCGACCTTCATAAAACAAATTCTCCTCAAGTTCTGGAATCAAATAGACAACAACACAATAATTATCGGTGACTTCAACACAGCTCCCTCACCATTGGACAGATATTTCAAACAAAGGTTGAATTAAAAAAATATAGAATTCAATATCACAATCAATAACCTAGACTTAACTGAAATATATGGAATATACCAACCATCATCAAATGGATATACTTTTTTTCAGCAGCACATGGATCCTTCTCAAAAATAGACCATATATTATGCCATAGGGCAACCCTCAGTAAATATAAAGGGGTGGAGATAATACCATGCATTTTTTCTGACTATAATGGAATGAAACTGTAAATCAATGATAAAAGAAGGAATAAAAAGTCCTACATCACATGGAAAATGAACGATATGTTACGGAATGATCAATGGGTTACAGAAGACATAAAGGTGGAAATCAAAAAATTCTTAGAGATAAACGAAAACACAGACACAACATATCGGAATCTACGGGACACAATGAAAGCAGTTTTAAGAGGGAAATTCATTGCCTGGTGGTCATTCCTCAAAAAAAAAAAAAAGGAAAAACCAACAAATAAATGAGTCACAACACACGTTACAGAACTCTCTCCAGCACTCTGTCCCAGTTGAACTCCTTGTATTTTGTGAAGCAAAAACCATATTCCCAGTGCAGCAGCAAGAAGCACCACAAAATGTGAAGGATGACCAAATGTCTTCACAGTCCCCACCAGGAGACACTTGGCTTCCTGTGGCCACAGTTTACCTACAAAGAGAGAATTCAGCACTGCTGCCTCAGGTTCATTGGAATATAAGAAACCATGTCTTCCAGGTCACATAGATGCAGACCCAGATTTGATGGTCTCACTACAAAGGAAGCTAAAGCTCATGACAACAGCATATATTTCAAGTGCCCAACCTCAGAGGCAGTTTCCCAAGAAGTCATAGGCCAGCAGAGCTCCATGTTGGTGGAGTGTTTACCCTGTCCCTGACTTTTGGAAGCTCCTCTACCACCTCCAAGGTTGTGAACTCCCGAGCATATTCCATTCAGATACATAATCACAGATTTTCACACTTTTCTCCTCTTATTGTGTCTTACTTGGGGCGAAGGTAATATCATGGCACTTCTCTGGATGTGAGTGGGAAGATTTTTGTGTAGCACATGTTTACATATACATTGGAGTCATTTTCCAATTTTCCATTTGAAATACTGAATCCCTGACATTAACCCCTACCCTACTGGACTCTGACCAATAATCTTAATATGATGGTGAGAAATAACCCAAAAAGAATAGAAATACAAGCAGTTCAGAGGAGGCATGGTGTGTAGTTGGAATTGCCTTTTGCATTATATAGTGTAGGAGTTATAAATCTAGTCAATTTTTTGTTGAAATAACTCTACATGTGTTTTTAAAGTTAACAAATATGTGAATTCCTGTCTCCCTTTCTCTGTAGCCTATACGGTGCATGTATTTTTATATGCACATAGAAAATCCTATCTGGTATTGCACGTATATACTTGTGAGGTGGCTGAATTGGCAGATACAAATTGTGAGAAGAGATCACTCCTCCTAAACGCTGTTGGAACTGAAAATTCAACCTATGGGTGAGCTTCCAAGTTGAATAACATTATACATAAATCCATGTTCAGTAAATGAATATTTTTGCATCTGTGGATTATATATATTTCGTGATGAATTTCGATTGGCATATATATTGCTACTTTTTTTCTTTTATTGGTTGTTCAAAACATTATAAATCTCTTCACATATCATATTTCATACATTAGATTCAAGTGGGTTATGAACTCCCATTTTTACCCCAAATACAGATTGCAGAATCACATCGGTTACACATCCACATTTTTACATAATGCCCTATTAGTTACTTTTGTATCCTGCTACCTTTCCAATACTCTACTATCCCCCCTCCTCTCCCCTCCCATCTTCTCTCACTACCCCATCTACTCTAATTCATTTCTCTCCTTGTTTATTTTCCCATTCCCCTCACAACCTCTTACATGTAATTTTGTGTAACAATGAGGGTCTCCTTCCATTACCATGCAATTTCCCTTTTCTCTCCCTTTCCCTCCCACCTCATATCTTTGTTTAATGTTAATCTTTTCTTCTTGCTCTTCCTCCCTGCTCTGTTCTTAGTTGCAATCCTTATATCAAAGAAGACATTTGGTATTTGTTTTTTAGGATTGACTAGCGTCACTAAGCATAATCTGCTCTAGTACCATCCATTTTCCTGCAAATTCCATGATTTTGTCATTTTTTAGTGCTGCGTAATACTCCAGGGTGTATAGAAGCCACATTTTTTTTTTATCCATTCATCTACTGAAGGACAACTGTGTTGGTTCCACAGTGTAGCAATTGTGAATTGTGCTGCTATGAACATCGATGTGGCAGTATCCCTGTAGTACACTCTTTTAAGGTCTTAAGGGAATAGTCCAAAAAGGGCAATAGCTGGGTCAAATTGTTGTTCCATTCCCAGCCTTCCCCAGAATCTCCATACTGCTTTCCAAATTGGCCGCACCAGTTTGCGGGAACATCTCTCCACACAGGCCTGGTTTGGTCCTTCTTCTCTACATTAAGAAGAGAAAGGCTTATTCAGACACAACCCTTCATCCTTAAAAGGTTGTTTCCCATGGAAGATGACTTTTGCTCTCTCAGGTCCTTCATTGCTGCCTACATCTTCTTCAGGGATCAAATCTACATGGAACCTCAAAGGTTCTCAGCAGGTGGAAGATACCCTAAATTCCTGTATTGTAAGATGAACTCTGTACCTGCTCTTCTGTAAAGTTAAATTGAGGGAACAGTGTATGGTTAGGGTTAATAACATGTTCGATTTGGGTTAGTAATCATTCTGCTGGATGAATAATGGTATTGGAAAACTGCCATATTTACAAGAATATACAGCTGAAATATAAGTATGAAAACAGAAATCTAGGTAAGATTTGAAGTCCACAAGGGCATTAGGCCCTTGTTTGGGATACTTAGCTTTGAATTACGTTCTGCAAAATTGTCTCAGATAAATCGATAATCCATGCCATAGGACATTGGACCTTGGATGATTGATTGTAGAAGAGAACATCCACTCAAAATAGGATAGTCGGTAGGTTTAGGAAGAAGAGTGAGTATAAAATTTGGACCAAATGTTCTTTAGCAATAGGGTTTTGGTTATAGAGTGAATGTAAATGTCAGCACATGTGATGAGTCAGTCACAATGATGAACTGGAAAAAATATAAGAAAGAAGATATCAATAGAGACAATACAAAATCAGGCAATTATAATGTGAGTGATAGGATTAGACATTTTCAACAGGATTGAGATTGAATACATAATCTTAGGAAGAAAAAAATAGGTAGTCACCAATAGGAATGATATTTGAAAGCATTAGGCAACCTGGACATGGATGTTTTTAGTAATCCATGTTCACTTTCCATTTAGGATTTGGTACAATCATAAGTGTGACCTTTGCATTTGTGCCCAGAAAATTATTGTGATAAAATATATATGTAGATCATGTGACATGATTATTTCTTCCACTATTACTGGGAGCAATATTTGAAGACATATAAATTAGTATTGGGGGTACAAAGTGGTGTACCCTGAGTCTATGAATATAGAGATAATGCATGAATAGAACTTACTGTGAATAAATAATATAACTGGTTCCTCTTTAAATAATAGATTGAATTGATATCTGAAAGTATATTAGAAATCATTAATTGACATAAAATCAGTCATTCCAACCAGTTATGTATCTAATGGTAATCTTAGGGTTATTGTTTATCATGAAGTGTGTGTGAATTTTGCTTCAAAAGTGATAATGGAAATGGAAAATATTGTGTTTGGTAAGAAGTCTCATGAAAAGACCAGTCAAAAAATATGGAGGAATACATGTGTTCTGAAGCAGGAAGTGATTGAAAGTGAAACAAATGCCTATAAATTTGCTAAATTGTGGATGAAATATACATCCTATAATGTGCATAAACTGATGAAATAGTAGTGTACCAGTGTTGAATAAAAATGAATGTCAAAATGTACGTCATGTCCCATAGGAATCTACTTGCATTGATGTTAAACGGGGTCAGTTACTGTAGAAATATTAGGATTCGCGTGCATCATTCACCTAAGTGAGTTTTCTTTTTTTTTAATTTTTATTTATGATTCTTCAAAACATTACATAGTTCTTGATGTATCATATTTCACACTTTGATTCAAGTGGGTTATGAACTCCTATTTTTACCCTGTATACAGATTGCAGAATCAAATCAGTTACACATCCATTGATTCACATATTGCCTTACTACTGTATGTTGTATTCTTCTGCCTTTCCTATCCTCTACTATCCACCCTCCCATGCCCTCTCCTCCCCTCTTCTCTCTCTAATCCCACTACTCTAATAAATTTTCCCCCTTGTATTATTTTTCCCTTTCCCCTCACTTCCTCTTGTATGTAATTTTTTATAACCCTGAGGGTCTCCTTCCATTTCCATGCAATTTCCCTTCTCTCTCACTTTCCCTCCCACCTCACATCCCTGTTAAATGTTAATTTTCTTCTCATGCTTTTCGTCCCTTCTCTGTTCTTAGTTACTCTCCTTATATTAAAGAAGACATTTGGCATTTGTTTGCTAGGGTTTGGCTAGCTTCACTTAGCATAATCTCCTCTAATGCCATCCATTTCCCTGCAAATTCTATGATTTTGTCATTTTTTAATGCAGAGTAATACTCCGTTGTGAATAAATGCCACTTTTTTTTATCCATTCATCTATTGAAGGGCATCTAGGTTGGTTCCACCGTCTTGCTATTGTGAATTGTGGTGCTATGAACATCGATGTAGCAGTTTCCCTGTAGCATGCTCTTTTTAGGTCTTTAGGGAATAGAATGAGAAAGGGAATAGCTGGGTCAAATGGTGGTTCCATTCCCAGCTTTCCAAGAAATCTCCATACTGCTTTCCAAATTGGCTACACCAATTTGCAGTCCCACCAGTAATGTACAAGTGTACCTCTTTCCCCACATCCTCCCCAGCACTTGTGTTTGTTTGGCTTCATAAATGCTGCCAATCTTACTGGAGTGAGATGGTATCTTAGGGTGGTTTTGATTTGCATTTCTCTGATTGCTGGAGATGGTGAGTATTTTTTCATGTACTTGTTGATTGATTGTATGTCCTCCTCTGAGAAGTGTCTGTTCAGATCCTTAGCCCATTTGTTGATTGGGTTATTTGTTATCTTATTGTCTAGTTTTTTGAGTTCTTTGTATATTCTTGATATTAGGGCTCTATCTGAAGTGTGAGGAATAAAGATTTGTTTCCAGGATGTAGGCTCCCTATTTACCTCTCTTATTGTTTCTCTTGCTGCGAAAAACCTTTTTAGTTTGAGTAAGTCCCATTTGTTGATTCTAGTTATTAACTCTTGTGCTATGGGTGTCCTTTTGAGGAATTTGGAGCCCAACACCACAGTATGTAGATCGTAGCCAATTTTTCTTCTATCAGACGCCATGTCTCTGATTTGATATAAAGCTCCTTGATCCATTTTGATATAACTTTTGTCCATGGCGAGAGAAAGGGATTCAGTTTCATTTTGTTACATATGGATTTCCAGTTTTCCCAGCACCATTTGTTGAAGATGCTATCCTTCCTCCATTGCATGCTTTTAGCTCCTTTATCAAATATAAGACAGTTGTAGCTTTTTGGATTAGTCTCTGTGTCCTCCATTCTGTACCATTGGTCCACCTGCCTGTTTTGGTACCAGTACCATGCTGTTTTTTTTTTTTACTATTGCTCTGTAATATAGTTTGAAATCTCTTATCGCTATACCGCCTGATTCACACTTCCTGCTTAGAAATGCTTTTGCTATTCTGCGTCTTTTAATTTCCATATGAATTTCATGATTGCTTTCTCTATTTCTACAAGAAATGCCCTTGGGATTTTGATTGGCATTGCGTTAAACCTATAGAGAACTTTTGGTAATATCACCATTTTGATTATGTTAGTTCTGCCTATGCATAAACAGGGTATATTTTCCATCTTCTAAGATCTTATTCTACTTCTCTTTTTAGGGTTCTGTAGTTTGCATTGTATAAATCTTTCACCTCTTTTGTTAGGTTGATTACCAAGATTTTTTTTTTTTGAGGATATGTGAATGGAGTGTTTTTCCTCATTTCTGTTTCAGAAGTTTTGTCACTGATATACAGAAATGCTTTTGATTTATGCATGTTGATTTTATATGCTGCCACATTGCTGAATTCATTTATTAGTTCTAGTAGTTTTTTTTGTAGACCCTTTTGGGTTTTCTATATAAAGAATAATGTCATCTGCAAATAGTGATATTTTAAGTTCTTCTTTTTCTATTTTTATGCCTTTAATTTCTTTCGTCTGTCTAATTACTCTGACCAGTTTCGAAAACTATATTGAATAGAAGTGGTGATAGAGGACATCCCTGTCTTGTTCCAGATTTTAGAGGGAATGCCTTCAATTTTTCTCCATTCAGAATGATACTAGCCTGAGGGTTAGCATAGATAGCTTTTACAGTGTCGAGGTAAGTTCCTGTTATCCCTGGTTTTTCTAATGTTTTGAACATAAAGGGATGCTCTACTTTGTCGAATGATTTTTCTGCATCTATCTAGATGATCATATGGTTCTTATATTTAAGTATATTTATGTTGTGAATAACATTTATTGATTTCTGTATATTGAACCGTCCTTGCATCTCAGGGATGAATCCTACCTGATCATGATGCACAATTTTTTTGATGTGCCTTTGTATCCAATTCGCCAGAATTTAATTGAGGTTTTTTGCATCTAGGTTCATCAGAGATATTGGTCTGTAGTTTTCTTTCTTTGAGGTGTCTTTGTCTCGTTTCGAAATCAGAGTGTTCTTGGCCTCATAGAATGAATTTGGCAGAGCTCCCTCTTTTTCTATATCCTGAAATATCTTGAAAATTATTGGTATTAATTCTTTTTTAAAGGTCTTGTAAAACTCCGCTGTATACCCATCTGAACCTGGACTTTTCTTGGTTGGTAGTCTTTTGATTGCTTCTTCTATTTTATCCATTGATATTGGTCTGTTTAAATTGTGTGTATCCTCCTGACTCAGTTTGTGCAAATCATATGACTTAAGAAATTTATCAATGTCTTCACTATTTTCTATTTTATTTCAATATAGGTTTTCAAAATAATTTCTAATTGTCTTCTTTATTTCTGTAGCATCTGTTGTTATATTGCCTTTTCGATCCCATATGTCAGTAATTTCAGTTCTCTCTTTCTTCGCTTAAATCCAAAACACTCCCACATGACACTCATCTTCTTCCATATAGACACTCATCATACCCTGTGGCTACAGGTTTCTATGAGAGGCAAGGCCAAGAAAGTGTCCAAAATAAGCTCACTTGCCCCTCATTTGCCTAAAATCATGGTGGCCTGGGTACTCTTCCTTTGAACCAGGAGTGATCAAATATTCCTGCTGGTAAAGTGTTCCGCTTTTCCAATTTGAGGCCTACTAGCTGTCAGGTATAGATTCTTTATGTGATTTGGAGTCATGAGAAAACCCAAGCACCTATGGGATAGCCTCTGCAGGGATTTGAAGAACGCATTTGACCCAAAGGATCCCTATTCTCACTTGATGTAGGTCAGGAACCCAACCTAAGAAGGCAAAAAAATTTATCCACAATGACTGCTCTTTTGGCCATTTTGGTTTGGAAGCACATGGGATTTTTATTTACATCTATCAGGTGCTGAGAATTTAAGCCACAACCTCACACAAGGACAAGAGGCTGATTCAAGCACATCCCATTCCAAAGCAATTAAGCAAAGAGCCACAGGTGATGCCCATTCATTTCCATATGAAAACAGTTTTCTTAAGGCTTCACAAAGGGGTGGCCTGAGGTAAAGACCTTCTTGACATTCAGGGTAATAGAAACATAAGTAAGCAAAAGGCCCAAAGCAGGGTTTCTCCACTAAGACTTTCCTGGTCACACTGATATCTGAGTTTTCTGAGATTCTCCCATTCCCTTCAGCTATCAGTACATGGCCATGTCACAGAGCCTTGTGGTGGTACATATGTTGGACACAAAACCATGAGCCTATTCAGGAGAGTGGCCAGAATTCACGAAGAAACAGGAACTTAGAAAGATAGTAGGTATTGCCCATCCATAGGCAAGCCACTCTCCATTCTTAAATTGGGCAGGATGAACGCTGGGACACTTTATATTAGACAGGACACAACCATTGATGCATTCGCTTTTCAAAGGTCTACAACCACGGATACAGTGGGATACACAAACAAAGAAACACTCGCCATGTCAAATGACTTATTAAAAACAGTCCACTCCAAACCAAACAAACTGCCTTTCCTACCTATTCTCATAACATGAGACAAAACCAAACTCACATGCACACCCACAAAGGCACCTCCTTTACCCAAGTAGGTCTGTGACTATCCAGAGTGTCCTCAGACTGATTGGCCATACTATGTTCCCACGAAATGGCCTGTCCTGTCTCAGATCTGGTCTTCATTACCAACTCTGTAAAGTTGTCAGGAGCCATCAGGGAGTCACTACCTGCTTTCTCAGGAAGGCCCCTCTTCAGAGCTTTCCTGGCATTTAACCATCCACAGATCAGTATTTACCAAGAAAGACTGACTCTGTCTTTGGTAAATCCAAACAAGTGAACCCAATGGGACTGGAACTGGGACTGGCTCTGGGTGCTTGGCTTCCTGGATCCCGAGTTCAGCAAATTGCATCAACAAAGAAGTGAGGTAGGTCAATTCCTTCAGGAACTGAATGAGGTCACTGCCTTGGTAACCACTTTGTTCTAACAGATGCTTCGAAGGTTCCCATGAGATGGAGGTTACCCCTACATCCTGTGACACATTCAGAAGTTAGAATTGTATATCGACCATAGGCACCCGGGAACGGCTCTCCACACAGGCTGTGGTGAGCCGTTTCTGCAGATTATGGTCGCCATTGCAAGATGGCGCTGGCTCCACTGTGGTCTGTAATAAACAACTCCTTGTTTGAGAGAGTTGGTGCATGGTTTCTCAGCACCCTGTGAGAAAGTTCCACGTGGCAGCTTCGCATTGGGGCTTGGGATGCTTTATTAAGGCTGGGAGGGGCATCCGATGGGGAATTAGAAGAAATATCAAGGGCCTGAATAAACTGCTGAAAGAAGATTCCTGAGTTGCGTCTTCCTTGCGGGCAAGGCGTCGCGACAACAGGCCTTGTTTGGTCCATCTTCTCTACAATAAGAAGAGAGAGACTGATTCAGACACATCAATTCATCCTGACCTGGTTGTTTGCTGTGGAAGATGACTATTGCTCTCTCAGGTCCTACATAGCTGCCTACATCTTCTCTAAGGATCATTTCTTCATGGATCGTTGAGTTTCTCAGCCGGTGAAAGATCAGCTACATTACTATATTGTAAGACGAACTCTGTCCCTGCTCTTCTGTAAGTTATATTAAGGGAAGAGTGTATGGTTAGGTTCAATAATAGCATCGATTTTTGTTAGGAATCATTCTGCAGGATGAATAATGGTATTGGCAACCTGCGATATTTACAAGAGTATATAGGTGAAATATAAGTATGAAAGCAGAAATTTGGTAAGATTTGAAGCCCAGAAGGGCATTGGGCCCTTGAGTGGGATACTTAGCTTTGAATTATGTCCTGCACAGTTGTCTCAGATAAATCAATATACAATGGCATAGGACCTTGTAACTTGGATGATTGAATGTTGAACAGAACATCCAGTCAAAAAGCAATAGTCGATAGGATTTGGAAGGTATTCGGTAGTCTAAGAAGAAGAGTGAGTATAGGATTTGGACCAAAAGTTCTTAACAATAGGGTTTCGGGTAGAGAGTGAAGGTGAATGTCAGCACATGTGAAGAGTCAGTCGCAATGATGAACTGGGGAAAACATGTATGAAAGCACATATCCATAAAGACATTAGGAAATCAAGTAAAGTATAAAGTGAGTGATAGGATTACACATTTTCAACAGGCTGGAGCTTGAATTTATAATCTTAAGAGGAAACAAATATGTAGTCACAAATAGAATTGACATTTGAGAACATTAGGTAACATGGACTTGGATGATTTTAGTAATCCATGTTCACTTCCCATTTAGGCTTTGATACAATTGTACATGTGACCTTTGCTTTTTGTGTCCAGAATATTTCTGTGATAAAATGTATATGCAGATCTGGTGATGTGAGTATTTCTTCCACCATTTCAGGGAGCAATATTTTGAAGACGTATAAATTAGTATGGGGGTACAAATAGGCGTACCTGTGTCTATGAATATAGAGATAATGCAAGAATACACCATTCTGTGAATAAACAATATAACTGGATCCACTTTAAATAATGGATTGAATAGATATCTGAAAATATATCAGAAATGTTATATTGATATACAATCATTCATTCCAACCAGATATATATCTAATGGTCATCTTAGGGTTATGGTTTATCATGAAGGGTGTGTGAGATTTGTTTCAAAATGATTATGGAAATCGATTATAATGTATTTGGAAAGAAGTCTCATTAAAAGACCAGTCAAGAAACATAGAGAAATACATGTGTTCTGGAGAAGAAAGTGATTAAAAGTGAAACAAATGCCTATAATTTTGCTAACTAGTGGATGAAATATGTATCCTATGATGTGCAAAAACTGAAAAATAGTAAGGTACCACTGTTGAATAAAAATGAACATCAAAAGATGCATCATGTCCCATAGGAATCTACTTGCATTGATGTTAAACTGGGTCAGTAACTGTAGAAATATTAGGATTTGTATGTACCTTTCACTGAAGTTAGTTTTCAGTACTAGGAAACAAATATATATTTCAGGTGAATGAATATTTCTGAGAATAATGTTGTGAAAAGTTGATTATTAATCCACATACATGAACATGAATGAATTTAGGGAGTGTATATAAGACACATACATTTCATATTATGAAAATTCTGGAGAGTGTGTGTGTGTGTGAATATATATATATATTCACACACACACACACAAACACACACACACACACACACACACACACACACACACACACACAAACAACCACAGACAATAAACATACCAATTCATATGCCAAACAAAATTCACCATGAAATATATATCATCCACAGATCCAAAAACATTCATTTCACTGAACATGGATTTATGTATAATGTTGTTCTACTAGGAAGCTCACCTATAGCTTGAAATTTCAGTTCCAACAGCTTTAGGAGGAGTAATCTCTTCTCACAATTTGTAACTGCCAAGTCAGGCACCTCACAAAAATTTACTTGTGATATCACGTAGGATTCTATATGTGCATATAAAAATACATGTGCTGAATAGGCTACAGAGAAAGGGAGACAGGAATACACATATTTTTTAACTTTAAAAACACATGGAGAACTATTTCAATTAAAAATTGACTAGATTAATAACACCTACCATTTATCTTGCAAAAGGCAAGTCCAATATACACCATGTCTCCTCTGAACTGCTTGTATTTCAATTTTGTTTCGGTTATTTTTCTCCATCATATTAGTATTAGTTGTTAGAGTCTCGTAGAGTATGGGTTATTGTGAGGGATATAGTATTTTGAATGGAAAATTGAAAAATGAATCCAATGAGTATGCATATATATGGTATACAATAATCTTCCCACTCTCATCCAGAACAATGCCTTGACATTACCTTCGCCCCAAGTAAGACACAATTAGAGGAGTAGAGTTAAAATATCTGTGAATACATATCTGGGATAGAAAATGCTCAGGAGTTCACAAACATGCATGTGGTAGAGGAGTTTCCAAAAGTAAAGGACAGGGTTGATCTCCCAACCTGATCTTTCAATAAAATTGGGAGTCATCTTGCCACACAGCCATGAGAAGATAATTTTTTCTTTACTATAAATTAGTGCAAATTCCAAACCTACTTGGAATTCCTGCCCATGCCTTGAACTCACCCATATCTGGCTTTCTGACCAGATTGCAGCCCTCTCTGAAACTTTAGTGACACCTCATAAATATTGGCCTTCCCTGGCCAAAGACCCTCTCTAGGCTCTAATGGTCCTCATAATTTTTGATGCTGGGCCAGCAAATAAAAAATGTAACCTATAATTAGTGTGATGCTTGTCAAAGTTCTGTTTTCTGTAACTCCCCTTTTGTGTAACTTTCTGGGGTATAAAGCTGGGCTGTAGGAAATGTGGGGATGCTGTCTTGTTTCCGCTGTTTGAGAGGGAGAGGCAGCCCACCCGGATGAAATAATAAGCTTGCTTTAATTTGATTTTAATTGGAGTCAGTGGTCTTTTCTTGCATCCTGGTCTAATATTTTAGAGTTCCCCAGTGAGATGACCCGACCAGATCACAAGACCAGACTCCTGGAAATTCTGAAGCTGGCCTTTCCTCCAAGGCTCCGGGCTGGAGAGCCAAGTTCAAAGGCCTTGGAGTGAGCCTTCAGTCCGGGGATCACTGCAGTGAACCATCGCACTATAACTATTAGCAAGCACCTGGTGGAGGAGGCCTCCATAGGTAAGTGGTATCTTTATAACATCTGATATCCGGTAAAGGGACATCTCTTCTGATGACAGAGAGATGGCATGGGGAGGCTCACATATACTCCTGTCCGGGACAGTAACAAGAATCATTCTGTCCTCTGTTCTGTTCTGTAGGGAATTCCTCTGAAAGGGTAGAGAGGTGCCAACGGGCACGCAGGAGCTCCTTCCCCGGAGCTTTAGCAAGACGTTGTATTGCTCCTCTGTTTTTCTGTTTCTTCACCGGTTTTCTGTTTCTTTGTGTTTTTTTCTGTGTTCTGTATGTTTTTGGTTTGTTAGTTTTTGTGCGTTTTGTTGTGTGATTTCTGTGGTAAAAACATAATGATATTGGAAGTGAAAATGGGTAATAAAGCAAGTAAGCCTGACACCCCTTTGGACTGTGTTTTAAGGAACTGTGATGAACTTTCCCCCCCTTTGTCAAGCAGGATGAGAGAAGCCCCTAGCTGGTTGCCTGGAGCACACCCACTGCAGAGGGCAATGCCTGCTGGTGACCTAAGAACTGAGTATCTCTTAGGTGAAAAAGTGAAACTCCTTTAAAACCTCTTGTCCCTCCAGATCAAGAGAGTCACAACCTTTCGGCAGAATCCCCTGTGTTTCTCCTTTGTTAGCAAAGCAGTAAACCTCCCTTTTTCTTTTTCTCAAACGCTGTCCTCATTATTAAATTGGTATTAATTGGCTTCAACATCAGGAACCAAAATTTAAGTTACAAATTTTGATACCCTCACCCGGACCCCGGGACTTTTTGAGAGCTGACTACTGAAATATTAGGAGACGGAGCGTGCTCGGGGTGGAACTGAACCAGAGGAGCTAATCCTGTAAGTAAAAGGAGGGACTGAAGGACTCCCAGCAGCTGCCAAAGCCCTGTTGCTTCAGAGAATTCCCTCCTTCCGTCCCTGCACTGTAAGAATTATGCCACCTCTGTCTTATTAAAAAAGAGAATAAGAAAAAGGGGACACTAAATGCAGTAAAGTCACCATGGAGACCCTTGATTTCACATTTCAGGTTGCTCCTCTTTGAAAACATCTGTTCCCCTTGTGGGGACATCTATCGTGCTACAGGTGTAGGAGATTTTTCTCTTATCTGTTATGTTTTAAAGGCTTCTGTCTGTCAGCCATAGTCTGGAGCTCCTTTCTGTCTGTCTTGTGTCTCTGTTTCTGGCCCTTAAAGACATGTGCAATAATGTGTTCATATTATAAATTGTTTCTTGGGAATGATCTTAGCTCAATGTGTGTCTAAATGATGACATTTTATTGTAACAATCTGGTATCTGAATGGGTTTTTGAAGCATTGTACAATCTTGCAGTTAAAAGTCTGGTTCATATAATTGTTTAGTTTATGATTTTAGATAATTCATGCAAGAGAACTTAAATACTTAGCATGGAAAACTAAAGAACTCTATTTCCAAGTTGGCAAGTAACTTCCCAAACATTCAGTCTTATTTTTCACCAGTTTTGAATTGGGTAGACTGGGAAAATATCACAGTGTGTACCAGTGCATTAATTTGGAAAAGGATAGTAAATCATAGTATGGTATCTGTTGACAGAACAAGATGTAAAGATATAAAATTTTGTGAATTGTAACTTAAAATTGTACCATAATTTTCAACATCCAAACCTGAAAATTATGGTTAAAATGCCTTAGGCCTGAGGTGTCTGCTCAGAATAGCAGTTTTTCCCTGCTCCTTCCAGACCTCAGCCAGGCCTTATGTTGAAATGCAAATGAAAGAAGCCTACTAGCTCAGTAGGAGACTGATCTGAGGCCTAAGGGGGGGGAGAAAAAATTACATTGTATGGTATTTACTAATAACTGCCCAGTCACTTTTTCTAGGACTCTTATTTTTTTCCTTAGATTCTGTATTGTTTTTAACTCATGATTTTGATCCTACAGACCTAGGTTAATGTTTTTCTGATCAGTTCTATCTTTGACCAACAGTGGAGTTTTTGAAACATTGCAATGGAGATTTCACCTTCGAAAAGCTACAAGGCCTTTACTATAATTATGTGTGCACACTCTTGTTATGTGTTGTATGTGTATATATACATATGTCCGTATATCATGTATATTATATACAAATTAACATACATAAGGAGCGCTCATAAAAAAAGGAGCACTCACAAAAACAAATTTTAAAAAGCGGATCCAAAGATCTTTAATTTATGTGATTTAAATGGTTCACTTTAAATTGGATAAACAGATAAAAATAAATGTCTTTAAATTTAAGCTTACATGTTTTTCTAGGTGTTCAAAAATCTAATAAAATATTAATGTCGACAAAAGGTCTAATATGCCTTGGTTCTAGGACTTTTCCTTCAACAAAAAAATGGTCTACACTGTTCAATACTTTTGTCTAATATTTTGATAAATAAATAAATTAAATTTGATATTTGATTACTCATTCATGAGTATTCTTGTTAGATATGTTATTGATTTACTAAGGTCTGTATAAGTTTGTTCTAAAGTCTGTATAAGATTGTAAAAATCAGTCATGTGTAAAAGACACAAAAATTTCTTAAAACATACGTTTACCAATAACATTGTGTTTATTAAGTTTTATTTTTCTAGAGCAAGCAACCATAAATATTAAACAACTTATTAAATACGATCTGTTATTTTAGAGCACTGTACTGCCATTTCTTTAAAAGCTAAACTTGGTTAATGTAGAAACATCAATGCAATTATGATGCTATTAATGTGCTCATATCTTCCAGGAATACAAGTCTCTAAGGTAGAAACTTTAAAAGAGCATTATGTGAAGCTGGTGTTCTGAAATTGTATGGTAAAAAAAAATATATTGGGCATTTATTTACCTTTTATCAATAAGATATGTAAACTTTTATGTTACTTTTTACATTGGGGAACAATTTGAATGTATTTTTATGTTAATGAGAGCCTTAGCTATGAAAAGGATAAAACTTTCAGCGTTTATTTTATTCATGTTTTAAATGTTATATTATATGGTGTTAACTAATGTTCATGTGACCTCAAACAATTAATGTTAACTTTTTAAACTGATATTTAAAAACAAAGATCATCTTTAGAACTAAAACACTTAAGATTTATAAAGAGCCCTGCCTTACTTGAGATAAGGCTCTGTGTCCCAACTTACTACATGTGAGAATGACTACGAAAGCAGTGGGTCAGATGTTATTTCATTTAAAGTTACATTCAAAAGTTCTTTTTTTTTCATATCAAGATTATTAGGATCTCAAACAAGAAATATAATAAATAACTCAGCCTAAAAATTCAGGGTAGCTATTACACGAACTAAGTATATTTACTCTTGTTAATTTTATTTTGTAATTTCCTTATAAGTGATCTAAAGATTCCCTGTTAGTGTTTTACAGAAGTGTTGCTTTAAGAACACAACATGGGTTAATTAAAGATAACAAGTCATCACCAAATGACAGACAGAAAAATACAGATCCCAATTAATAAAAAGATAAATAATTTTAAATTACAGACATTAAAGCCCAGTACTCTTAATATAAGGCTGCTAAAATTTATTTGCTGGATGTTTAAAATTAGGATTTAAAATTAAAGTTAAATGAAAAGGGCCAAGAAAACCAATATTTGATTCTTGCCCTCTGAGTCAGTCTGTATCCAGGGAACAGGGGACTTCCCTAAAGAGCTTTGCAACTCTGAGCCACTGGAGAACAGAAAGCCAATCAGTGCATTTTCTATGAAGAAGACAGTCATCAGAGAAGGGAGACATCCCTGATGCTTCCGAGGGAAGCCACAGGGTCAAGCAAGACCTGGACACACCTAGCGAAAATGGCACTAGCAGAACTGAGAAGCTGCTCTCAAGTTTCCCCAGGAATGACTCCCGTAAAAGCTCAGCTGACTGTTCATAATAGATAGAAACAAAAGTCAGTTTGACTGCTTCATCTTAAACATTTAGGAAAGACAGTTAAACGCAAAATACAGCCATTCCTGGGCATTTTAAATAATAACAGTAATAATAATATTTTAAGGTATACACTTTATGTTAGCCTCCCATAATAAATAAGACTGGAGGCTACAAAGAAGGGTTCTCAGAGAGGAATGCCTGATAACTATAAAAAGAGACTATCAAGAGGAGCTGCCAGAGGCAGAAGTTTTTAGTTTAAGGCCTACAGATATTCCTAACCTACACAGGTAATATTGGAGTTTGCTAGTACAATTATCCAGCCTTGAGTAACAGAATTAAGGGTTTCTCTATTAGACACAGAGGTCATACTAGTAAAAGAATTTTGCAGGATCAGATGGTATTAAATTATAACACTGTATTTTATGGGGAGGGACAACTGTAACCCTAAATGTTAAATATTAAGTTGACAGTCCTGATAACTGGGGATATTTAAGACTGGTGAGGGAACTTCTATACAGTGACATGTTCCAGCTGCTGCAACATTTATTCAGTACTCATGTATTTTGTTTCTCTCATAGAAGAACCCATCCCCAGATGACTTTACAACCTGTACTTCCCCAACCAGACTTCAAACCAAACTGACTTCGAAAAGGCAACTCATGTCTCTCAGACCGTACCCCCTCACGTCACCCTCTCTCAGCTCAGAAGAAGTCAAAATGAGTGACGCCTCGCTTCTTACTACAATGGAGCCAAAAATAAATAGACTATCAATATAAGTAATTAATTAAGTCAGTAAAATCAGGGAGACCGGTTTTGGGTGAGTTCAAAAAATGGGGAGACTGTTACCTGAGGAATTAAATTTCCCTCAGTGCTCGTCCCCTACCCTATCAAAGATTTGAAAGGGACACATTAGAAAATGGGGGAATGATAGACCCAACCTGATATTTTATTTAAATTGGAGCCATCTTGACACAAAGCCATGAAAAGATAATTTTGGCTTAACTATAAATTACAGCAAATTCTGAACCTGCTTTGAATGCCTGCCCATGCCTTGAACTCACCCATGCATGGCTCTCTGACCAGATAACAGCCCTCTCTGAAACTTTATTTACACCTCATAAATATTGGCCTTCCCTGGCCAGACGACACTCTCTGAGGCTCTAATGGTTCTCATAAATTCTGATGTTGGGGCCAGCAAAAAAAAAAATGTATACTATCGTTAGTGTGATGCTTGTCAGAGTTCTGTTATCTGTAACCACCCTTTTCTGTAACATTCTGTGCTATAAAGCCATTCTGTAGGAAAGGTGGGGTTGCTCTCTTGTTCCCGCGGTTTTGGGAGGGAGACACAGCCCGGGTGGTGGAAATAATAAGTTTGCTTTAATTTGATTTTAATTGGAGTCAGTGGTCTTTTCTTGCATCCTGGTCTAAAAGGTAAACACTCCACCAACATGGAGCTCTGCCTGCCTAAAGACTACTTGAGAAACTGCCTCTGAGGATGGGCACTTGACATATATGTTGTTGTCAGGAGCTTTAGCTTCCATTCTAAGGAGACCATTAAAGCTGAGTCTGCATCTATGTGACCCGGAGGACATTTTTTCTTATTTTCCAAATAACATGAGGCAGCAGTGCTGACTTCTCTCCTTGTAGGTAAACTGTGGCCACTGAAAGCTAAGTGTCTCCGCATGTGGACTGTGAAGCCATTTGGTCATCCTCCACTTTTCATGGTGTTTCTTGCTGCTGCACTGGGAGTTTGGTATTTGCTTCACGAAATACAAGGAGTTCAACTGGGACACAGTGCTGGAGGGAGTCCTGTCACGTGTGGTGGGTCAGGGTCTGCAGGAGAATGCACCAACCAGGCTTCTATTCCACATAGCTTGTCCCCTTAACCATAGCAACCTGATTCTGAACATTGCCCTGAAACATCTCCATATAACAAGATGCCTTTTATGGAGAGGATTCAGACCTATACGTGATTCCTGTCTGCACCATGTCAGCCACAAGCCATTTGGAAGTCAATGACAGATCCACATGGCTTGACAAGAGATGCTTTATCACACACCTGCACATCAGAGCTCTGGGCCCACTACTCAGCAGCCTCCAACATACTGGTATCTGTGTTATACACCGTTTTCATGAAACCCAGTCAATCAAGGCACTGTGTGGTACCCTCATGATCAGCAACAGGACATCCAAAGATTCTCCAGGGCCACCTGGTCATGGGAATTTCAAAAATTTCATGGTATTTATCTAGCCATTTTTCAAGGATGAATTTGGGGAAACTGTGGGTTTAAATTCATTCAGGAACCATTAAATTTTGAAGAAGCACATTTCAAGGAAAGCTCTGGTGAAGTCTCAGAGGCAAGGCTTCCCAAAGAGTGGCCCAAAGGACACATGAAGCCAGGCCCATTGAGGTCTCCAATGTAAGGTCCATGTATGTTTTGACTCTCAACTATGGCAGCCAATCTTTCAGAATAAAGTCATGTGATATCCAGGCTGAGTTTGACAGTACTCTTTGGAAAGCCACCCTTTTCTATATCTCAGTTTTCAAGGGTGAATCTCATGCATGGCCACCTAAAATCCCAACACAATTCATGGCAATACTTCTCTGAGGTCAGTTCCATTACTCAGTCTCTATGGGAAATCACACCATAGTTCAAGCTCAGGTGGACCCAGGCATCTTTACCAACCACCACACAGCTGACCACAATTAAAACCAAAACACTCCCACATGGCCCTCATCTTCTTCCACATATACACTCATCATAACCTCTGGCTGGAGGTTTCCATGAGGGGCGCAGCCCAAGACACTGTCCAAAATAAGCACACTTGCGCCTCATTTGCCTAAAGTCAGCTTGGCCTGGACACCCTTCCTGTGAACAAAGAGTGATCAATTAGTCCTGCTCTATAACTGCTCCGCTTCTCCAATTTGAGGCCTACTGACTGTCTGGTATAGATTCTTCATGAGAATTTGTGTCATGAGAAAACTCAAGCACCTATCGGCTAGCCTCTAGAGGGCTTTGAAGAACTCATTTGACCCAAAGAATTCCTATTTTCACTTGATGGAGGTCAGGAAGGTTACAAAAGATGGCGAGACACTTCATCCACAATGACTGCTCTTTTGGCCATTTTGGTTATGAATGCACACTTGGAAACTTTCTTTAGATGCATCAGATGCTGACAATCTAAGCCACTGCCTCACAAAGGGCCAAGAGGCTGATTCAGCCACATCCCTTTCCAAAGCAATTAAGCAAAGAGTCACAGGTGATGCCCATTCATTTCCGTTTGTAAACTGTTTTCTTCAGGCTTCACAAAGGGGTGGCCTGAGGCAAAGACCTTCCTGACATTCAGGACAACAGAACAATAGGTAAGCAAAAAGCCCAAAGCAGTGTTTCTCCACTGAGACTTTACTGGTCACACAGAATTCTGAGTTTTTGAGATGCTCCCATTCCCTTCAGCTATTAAGTACATGCCCATGTCAGAGAGCTTGGAGGTGGTGCATATCTTGGAAACAAAACCATGAGGCTATTCTGGAGAGTGGCCCGTATTCAAGAAGAAGAGAGAAACTTAGGAAGGTAGTAGGTGTTGCCCATCCATAAGGCAAGCCACTCTCCATTCTTAAATTGGGCAGGATGAATGCTGGGAAGCTTTCTACCAGACAGGACACAACCATTGATGCATTCTCTTTTCAAATGTCTATAACCATTTATACAGTGGGATACCAAGACATAGAAACACTCATGTTGTCAAACAAATTTCTAGAAACATTCCACTCCAAACAAACAAACCGACTTATCCTCAGAACATGAGACTAAACAACAAACTCATAGGGACACCCACAACAGCACCTCCTTCCCCCAAGTATGTCTGTGACTATCCTCAGTGTCCTCTGACTGGTGGGCCATACTATGTTCCCCAAAGTGGCCTGTTCTGTCTCAGATCTGGTCTTCTTTGCCAACTCTTTGAAGTTGTCAGGAGCCATGGTTGAGCCACTACCTGCTTTCTCAGAAAAGGCTTCTATTCAGACCTCTCCTGGCATTTGGCCATCATCACTTAAGTAGGTACCAAGAAAGACTGACTCTGTCCTTGATAAATCCAAACAATTGAGACCACTGGGACTGGGACTGGGACTTCTCTGGGTGCCTGGCAGTCAATCACCAAGGAAGTGTGGTAGGTGACTTCCTTCAGGAAATGAATGAGGTCACTGCCTTGGCAACCACTTTGTACTAACAGTTGCTTCCAAGGGTCCCATGAGATGGAGTCTGCCCCTACTTCCTGTGACACTTACACAAGTTAGAATGGTATATCAACCACAGGCACCCAGGAACAGCTCTCCACACAGGCCTGGGCCTGGTTTGGTCCATTTAATCTACATTAAGAAGAGAGAGGCTGATTCAGTCACATTCCTTCATCCTGACCAGGTTGTTTGACATGGAAGTTGACTTTTGCTCTCTCACATGCTTCATAGGTGCCTACAACTTCTTCAGGGATGATTTCTGCATGGAACTTTGAGGTTCTCAGCAGGTGGAAGATCGCCTACATTCCTGTATTGTAAGATCAACAATTTCCCTGTTCTTTTGTAAAGTTAGATTGAGGGAAGAGTGTATGGTTAAGGTTAATAACAGGTTCGATTTCGATTAGGAATCATTTTGCAGAATAAATAATGGTATTGGAAACCTGTGATATTTACATGAATATGCGGTGAAATATAAGTATGACAACAGAAATCTAGGTAAGATTTGAAGTCCATAAGGGCGTTGGGTGGCCTAGACCCCATCCTTTGAAGCAGGAATGATCAAATAGCCCTGCTGCTAATACTGCTCTTCTTCTCCAATTTGAGGCCTACTGACTGTCAGGAATATATTCTTTCTGTGATTTGGAGTCATGAGAAAACCCAAGCACCTATGGGCTAGCCTCTTCAGGTCTTTGAAGAACTCATTTGACTCAAAGGATTGCTATTCTCACTTGAATGTAGTCAGGAACTGAAAAGGTCTTCGAACGTTGGAGGAAAAGACCAACAAGAAACTGTCTCATGCCAAAAGAAATGGTTTATTGGGGGTCCAGCATCTGGGGCTCAGAGCTCACTCCAGAGGAGGAAAGAAAAAAGATCCCCGAGAACAACTTGAGCAGAGTTTATATACATTCTTTAGAGAGGGCAGGGACTTTACATACATCATAGCCTCCTTTAGGAAATCATCATACGCCGCAGGAAAATCAAATAGCAACTCTAAAACAAGATTAGCACATCCATTGGCGGGAACAGGTAGGGCAGGGGGTGATTTTTTAGCCCTGAGAAGGGGTATACATTTAAACTGGTTGGTTGAAGCCCTGAGATGTATTCGTGCTGAGCTGCAGGGTTTCTGGGAAGGGGTTGTTTAGCTACTAGGTGGTGAGGGAAGATTTCAACACACATCTAATGGGCAGTTCTGGGAATTGTCTTAACTGCCACAGGAATTTCAGGTTCTGAGTGCAGCTTGGAAACTTTACAAAACCTGGTTCTTTACGTTTCAATTTAAATTTCTTTTATTCTTTCATTTTCCACTCCTTTTTCTGACTACTTTTAATCTTAAAAGTAATGAATCATAATTATTGCGGGTTCTCAGATTCTATTTCTGCCAGTGGATAGTATTTTTATCTGATTACCATGAGTTTTTTCCTGCCCAATCTGAACCTGGAGAAAGGAAACTATGCAGTTTAGCAAACAAGGTCCCACATTTAGTAACACCATAAGGATGATCAGGGGTCCAGCTAAGTCTGATAAAAGTTTAGTTAACCAAGAGGACTGGGTAAACCATGACTCAAAACACCCTTGTTGAATCTCCCTTTCTCTCTGGTGCTCTTCAAGGCATTTTCTCAATTTACTCATGGATTCTTTAAAACTCCACTATGGTCAGCATAAAAACAGCATTCTTCTCTCAGTGAAGCACAGATGCCCTCCTCCCTCATGAAGAGGAGGTCTAATCCTTGCCTTTTCTGTAAAACAACCTCAGAGAGAGAGGTTAAGGATTCCTGCAAAACTGTGATGGAGGTCTCTAACGTTTTCAAGTCTTGATCTATTGCTGTTTCTAATCGGGCCATTTGTTGTGACCCATGGATCATAGCAGCTGTTCCCGTACCCACTCCTGCAGTAACTCCTATCCCCAGTAGGATGGCTAGTGTAAGAGACACTGGCTCCCGGTGAAATCAGGTTGTTAGTCCCCCTAGTAGACCTTCAAATTATTCTGCATCATCATAGAGCACCCTGGGGAGTATCTGCACCATTACACAATAATTTACAGAGCTATCTAATACCTGGGCTGAAATGCAAGGAGTTCTGATTGTGTGGAGTTCAGTACCATAATGGTTCCTTTAATTAGTTCCCAGGGGGAGGAGTCAGCTGTATTCTGGACTGGGAAAGTAGGCAAAGACCGAAACCAGGAAGTATGAGATGGTAGAGGGGTTCTGGTAGATCTAGGCACGGGAGGTTTAGGAGGTTTAATTCCTGGCTTGAGGGGATTGGGCCCTATTGCTGTGGGCTTTTCTTCCTTTTTAAGCTGGATGGTGAACCAGAGAGCAAAGTCATAACCAGGGCCATAAATATAAAATCGCATTCCCCTAGTATTTCCCATAGGCCATGTTGTTCTGAGGTATCCCCTTCCTTTGGAAGTGAAAGTTATTTGAGGGGGTAACATAGACTATTCTTTCCACAGCGAGTTTTTGACACCGCTTGGCTAGCGGCACATTTCTTGGGATCAATCCAGGTGTCATTTGGTCCTACCTGAATCATACTGTCTGGAGAGTTTGGGTTCCACCATGCACTCCCGTTTGTTCACATCCCCAAGATCTACAATAAAAGTCAATGGGTCCTCCACAGGTTTGGGCCTGTTTGCAACTTCGGAAATCAGCTGGGCACACATAAAAATCAAGACTGGCTAGTTTGCACCTCAGTTGGGGAGATGACATCCATAATTCATGGGGTAAGGTGGTCTATGTTGCCCTGGTTTGGGTTTGAGTGGGATATGTGTGGGGTCCTCTATGTCAGGGAGATCCCAGTCAGAGAGGCCTATAACAAGCTGACAAATGTCTCGGTGGAGAGATGGCCACCTAGTCCATAAGGCGGCTGTATGTGAAATAGACCACACTACTTGCCCAGTAGGATTTATAACTTTCCATTGTTGCTGAACAGGCTGATGGGGATTAGGAATGCTGGTGGCCAGGGGAAGAATCCATAGCCCTATCCACACGACAGACATGCAACTTGAGAGGGTTACCAGTCAGTTTCAGTTTCCAGCCGGAATCTGTACAGGGCACAGGCTTGAGATGTGAGGCATGTATCCAGGAAGTGATCCCATCCAATTTCACCACTGTAGGTGTTATAAGCAGCACCTGGTATGGTCCTTTCCAGCGGGGTTCCAGGGATGACACCTGATGCCGTCTCACGTAGACTAAGTCTCCCACTTGATAACAATGTGGGGTTTCTTTGTCTCCAGGCTGATAAGCAGTGGCCAACTATATCCACAGGTATTGCTGGGTGCTGGGTTTGTTCAAGGGCTTTAATTCTGTCAAGCAAGGGTGTGTGAAAGGAATCATTAAGTCTCGAGTTGGGGTTAGGTCCCTTACTGGAGGAGGGGCACCATAGAGAATTTTATAATTGGTGAGGTTACACAAAGAGGCATAGAGGTTATTTCTTGCAGGAAACAGTGCATAAGATAGGAGCATAGTCCAATATTTTATGCCGGTCTCCAGGCTTAATTTCGTTAAGGTCTCTTTGATGGTTCTATTCATCCTTTCTACCTGTCCTGAGCTCTGGGGTCTATAAGCACAATGTAACTCCCAATTAATCCCCAGGGTCCTGGCGAATCCCTGACTTACTTGGGCTACAAATGCCGGTCCATTGTCGGACCCTATTACCTTAGGCAACCCGGACCTTGGAAAAATGTCTTCTAGGATCTTTTTGACCACCATCTGAGCCGTTTTTTTCTTCATGGGGAAGGCTTCGACCTATCCTGAAAAAGTACCTACAAAGACTAGGAGATATTTAAGTCCATAACTTGCTGGCTTAATTTGAGTAAAGTCCACTTCCCAGAATTGTCCTGGTCTGGTTCCTCGTAAGTGCTTCCTGCAGGAAGCTTGGATGGGTAACTATTAACTAATTGACAGACTTGACAAGCTCTAGTCACCTGCTCAGCTATTTCTTTCCTCTTTGAGTCAGTCAATAATAAGTCCTTTCTTCGGTCCTTTAAGAGTGCCTACAACTTCTTTGAGTCTAAGTGGGTGAGCTAGTGTAAGTCTTTGACATAAAGGTGGGCTTTTTGAAATTGTAAACTTGGCTCTGTAGGGTCCCAGAGTTCTGTATCTGTCTCCTCAGATGATAAGTTGCCTGAAGGTTCCGGAGCTGCCAAGTCTCCTGATTTTTGTTCCCCCCCATGTGGAAAAAGTTAACAGAGTCACTTCGTTTAGGGCTGCTAATTAAGCTTCGTCATCTGCCCTTCTGTTTCCAACCACCACGGGGTCGTTTCCCTTCTGGGGCCCTGGACAGTGCCCTATAGCTAGTTCTTTAGGGCCCTGCACTGCTGAGAGAAGGTGGATGATCTCATCTTCATTCTTTATTTCTTTCCTGGAAGAGGTTACTATTCTCTTTGCTGGTAAATAGCCCTGTGCACATGAGCAGTGGCAAATGCATAGCGGCTGTCAGTGTATATGGTTGCCCTTTTGCTTGTTGCTAGTTCCAATGCTTTCGTAAGAGCAATCAGTTCTGCTTTTTGGACTGATGTCCCTTCTGGGAGACCAGAGGACCAGATGACATTAGTTTTGCTAAGTACTGCTCGTGCAGCCCGCCGCTTACCGTCTTGGAGAAAGCTGCTGCCGTCTGTAAACCATACGACTTCAGGGCGAGGCAGTGGCTGATCCTTCAAGTCTTGTCGTATACTGGTTTTCTCTGCCAGTATGTTTTGACACTCATGAGCGACGGGTCCTGATGATACTTCTGGCAGCAGTGTAGCCGGGTTGAGTGGAGCAGGGGGTCCCAGCATTATACTGTCTTTGTCAAGCAAGAGGCTCTGGTAGTGCTTAATTCTGGAGTTTGATAGCCACCTCTCTGGAGGCTGGCAGATGATGCTCTCCAGGGCATGGGGGACTATAATGGTGAGCTTCTGTCCCAACGTTCATTCATGAGCATCTTTTATTAGAAGGGCTGCCACTGCTATAGCTCTTAAGCAAAGGGGCCACACGCTAGCCACTGGGTCCAGTTTTTTTTATAAGAATGCTACTAGCCATTTCTAAGGTCCCAATGTCTGAGCGAGCATTCCCCGTGCTATTCCTTTCTTTTCTTCTATGTAGAGATTGAAGGGTTTATCTACATCTGGTAGTGCTAAGGCTGAAGCAGAGAGCAGCACCTTTTTTTTGACATTATCAATAGCTTGTTTGTACTAAGGGGTACATTGGAAGTGGGCATCCCCTTTTATCAGAGTGTATAAACTTGCAGCCAGAGATGCGAACACAGGAATCCATAACCTGCAAATGCTGGCAGTCCCAAAAAACTCTCTGAGTTGTCTCTTATTTGAAGGGGGAGGTATCTGCACAATGGTTTGTTTTCTGGGCTCAGTGAGCCATCGTTTGCCACCCCTAAGAGAATAACCCAGGAAGATTACTTCTTGCTGACAAAAGTGAGCCTTTTGACAGAAGCCCTATATCCAAGCCGAGCAAGCTCGAATAATAGTGCTTGGGTCCCAGACTCAGAGTTCTACTTGGTGTCGGCTGCCAGTAGCAGATCATCCACATATTCGAGTGGGGTGACTTCAGGGTGGGCAGTTCTGAAGTCGTTGAAGTCCCTGTGGAGGGCTTCATCAAAGAGAGTGAGGGAGATTTTGAACTCCTGTGGGAATCTAGTCCCGGTTAATTGGCCAGATGTTCCAGTTTTTGGGTTTATCCACTTGAAAGCAAACAGAAACTGACTGTCCTTATGTAGGGGCAAGCAGAAGTAAGCATCTTTTAAGTCCAGCACAGTGTACCATTCCCGCTCCGGATTCAGAGTGCTAAGCAAATTATATGGGTTGGGTATTGTGGGGTGAATGTCCTGCACTCTGTTGTTGATCTCTCTTAGGTCTTGAACAGGATGGTAGTCCCCAGTTCCTAGCTTTCTAACTGGTAGCAGCGGGGTATTCCAGGCTGATTGACAGAGCCTTAAGACCCCAAGAGTCAGGTATTTCTGAATATGGGGCCTTATCCCATCCTTAGCTTCTTTGCTTAGGGGATATTGTTTAACACTGATTGGAGAGGCAGAGGCTTTTAATTATACTGCTATTGGAGGTTGTTTAAGGGCTAGACCTAACCCAGCAGTTTCTTCCCAGACATTAGGATAATCTTTTATCCATTTCTGTGCGAGTTTGCTTTGTTGATCAGTCCTAGGGGACACGAAGAGTGATGTTCACCTTCTACGGACATAGTCAAAGCCGTGACTATGGGAGCTTTTACTGAAGGCTTTAGAAACTCCACTTGGGGACCATCAGGGATAAAGGTTATTCTAGACCAGAGTTTGGTAAGCAGATCCCTGCTCATCAATGGGGCTGGACATTCTGGGATTACTAGAAAAGAGTGTAGACTTTTCCATTTACTAGGTTCATAATCCTCTTTTTTGTCCAAGCCTGATATCTACTGCCATTAGCCCCTTGAACTAGGGACCATTTATTTATTTATAGGGGGCCCAGTGGGGTCTTAAGGGCTGAGTATACTGCTCCTGTATCCATTTCAAAGTTCACTGGAATCCCCTCCACTTCAAATGTTACCCTGAGTTCGGGGAGGGGATCCAAGCCCCGACTTTCTTAGTCCTCTTCTAGAGTCAGCATGGCGGGCTCGTGTGGCTGCTCCTTTTTGGGCAACTCTTTGGCTCAGTGTCCTTTTTCTTTTCAGTAGGCACATTGATCTGATGCCAGGGGCAGCCTTTGGCGTGGGCCCAGGTATCCCTTTCTGTCTCCCTGCATTTAACCTTCTGGAGTATTTTTTGCTGTGAACAAAACCTTAGCCAATGCTTTAGTCTGCCTTTTGCTCCTTTCATCCTTCTTTTGTTCCCTTTCCTTCTCTCTCCTCTGTTCCTTCTCCTCCTCAATTTCTCTCATATAATATACTGTCTCAGGTTCTCTGACTAAATCTTTTAACATCATATCTTGTAATCCATCTAGACATTGTAACTTTCTCTTAATATCTAGGGCAGCCTGCTCGATAAAGGCCATTGCAACAGATGCCTTTTGGTCCTCTGCCTGAGGATCAAAAGAAGTATATTTCCTTTATGCTTCCATAATTCTCTCCTGAGACATACAGGGAGACTCATTAGGCCCTTGGATAATCTCTCTTACATTGGCCAAATTAGTCGGCCCTCTGGCGGTCGCTTGGCGACCCGCTATACCCGCTATTAGAGCCCGGCGATAAGTGGACAGATGCTACCTACCTTCAAAGTTGTTGGGTTCCCAGTTGGGACGGTTCATTGGCCCGTAGGGACGGAGAGGGAGCATCACAGGGGATTCTGAGTTTTCTATTATCCATCACCACCGGGTTCCTTTAGGTGGCCCTGCTTCCTCCAGGGGAGGAGGGGCTGCTGCTGCTGCAGGGAAGTCCCCTGGAGGGCTTGAGTCTGGCCCAATTGCCTCTAGCAGCTTAGAGGCTGAGTCAGTGGCGGGAGGATCATCTGGAACATGTTGGGGGTTGGGGAGCGAGGGTAGAGAATGAGGAGGGGGAAGAGTATCCAGTCTTGTGACTCAGGGAGAATGGTGGGGAGAGCGGGAGTTGTGGAAGGTTTGAATGATATAATCATGATGGAAGGGGTATATGTCTGTTGATCTGGGTGGCCACGTGGCCCCAGCTAAAAGACAATATCTCTGACTTTTCGGATTAGAGGGAAGTGGAAGGATCCTTCTGGTGGCCATCCGACTCCCAGGATGGGCCATTCTGAAGCTCAGAGAGTCTGCCAGCTCTGGCGTTTTACTGAAAAAGAAAGATTCTGGACCCTTGAGCGGACATCAGTCCAATGATCAAGGGTCAGGGACAGAGGCATAGAAGTTCTTTGTCCCATAATGGAAGTTACTCAAACAGGGACAGTGAAGACACAAACTCGACACACACAATGACAAACAGTAAACGTTTACCATGAGTCCAAGACAACGATTAGAACTGAGTAACTGGCAAAACCTGATGGGTTAGACAATAAATACAGACAGTAAACTCAACCTGAGTTCAGGACAATGAACAAAACTGAGTAGCTGGCAAAACCTTTTGGGCTGGAAAACCGAATCCTGAAGCAAAATATAACCCGGTTGAGGAAACTACTATTCCTTGATTTCCCTAGTCCTCTGGAGTGCCCCCAGGGACGTGACCTTTGGCTCTGTGACACTTCTGTCAGCCAACATAGGAGAGACCTAATGCCCTCACCCACAGCAACTTTGCCACGCCTTAAACGGAAACCCAAAACAAGAAACAGGCGCCTTACTTACCCTAAGAGAAGTCAGTTGGCGTCTTTTGTCCGCTGCTGCCAAATATCTCACCTGGGGCCTCCAGATGAAAAGGTGGGGCGAAGGTCGGAGAAAAACACCACCAAGAGACTTTCTCATGAAACAGAAAAGGGTTTATTGGGGGTCCAGCATGCTGGGGCTCAGAGCTCACATCAGAAAAGCAAACAACAAAGAGCCCAGAGAACAATTTGAGCAGAGTTTATATACATTCTTTAGAGAGGGCAGGGACTTTACATACATCATAGCCTCCTTTAGCAAATTACCATGTACCCTGGGAAAATCAAATAACAACTCCAAAACATGATTAGCACATTCATTGGCGGGAACAGGTCGGGCAGGGGGTGATTGGTCCGCCCTGTGAAGGGGTAGACATTTAAACTGATTGGTTGAAGCCCTGAGATGTATATGTGCTGAGCTGCACGGTTTCTGGGAAGGGGTTGTTAAGTAACAAGGTCATCTGGGAAGATTTCAACTCACATCTAATGGACACATCAAAGAATTGTCTTTACTGACTCAGGAATTTCGGGTTCTCAGTGCAGCTTGTAAACTTTACAAAACCTGGTTCTTTACGTTTCAATTTCAATTTCTTTTATTCTTTCTGAACTTTACAAAGGAAGGCCAGAGACTTCATCCACAATGGCTGCTCTTTTTGCCATTTTGGTTTTGGATGCATGCATGGGATCTTTTTTAGATCCATTTTGTGCTGATATTCTAAGCCACAGCCTCACACAGGGTCAAGAGGCTGATTAAGACACATCCCTTTCCAAAGCAATTACTTCTCTGAGGTCAGTTACAGAACTTAGTCTCTGAGCAGAATCACACCAGAGTTCAAGCCCAGATGGACCCAGTCATCTCTTCCAACCGCCACACAAATGACCACAATTAAAACCAAAACACTCCCCCAAGGCCCTCATCTTTTTTCATATATACACTCATCATAACGTCTGGCTGGAGGTTTCCATGAATGGCGCAGTCCAAGAGAGTGTCCAAAATAAGCTCACTTGCCCCTCATTTGCCTAACCTCAGGGTAGCCTGGACACCCTTCCAGTGAACCAGAATTGATCACATAGGTCTGCCGTTAATACTGCTCTGGTTCTCCAATTTGATGCCTACTGACTGTCAGGTATAGATTCCTTATGTGATTTGGAGTCATGAGAAAACTGAAGCACCTCTGCAGGGATTGGAAGAACTCATTTGACACAAAAGATCACTATTCTCACTTGATGGACATCAGGAAAATAACAGAGGAAGGTGAGAGACTTCATCCACAATGACTGATATTTTTGCCATTTTGGTTTTGGATGCACACATTGGATCTTTCTTTAGATCCATCAGGCACTGAGAATCTAAGCCATAGCTTCACAAAGGGCCAAGAGGCTGATTCAGACACATCCCTTTCCAAAGTAATTAAGCAAAGAGCCACAGGTGATGCACATTTATTTCCATTTTAAAACTGTTTTCTTCAGGCTTCACAAAGGGTGGCCTGAGGCAAAGACCTTCCTGACACTCAGGACAACAGAACAATAGGTTAGCAAAAGGCCCAAAGCATGGTTTCTCCACTGAGACTTTCCTGGTCACACTGATATCTGAGTTTTCTGAGATGCTCGCCATTCCCTTCAGCTAACCAGTACATGGCCATGTCACAGAGCTTGGAGGTGGTACATATCTTTGACACAAAAATATGAGCCTATTCTGGAGAGTGGCCAAAATTCAGGAAGAAAACAGGAAATTAAGAAGGTTGTAGGTGTTGCCTTTCTATAAGGCGAGCCACAGTCCATTCATAAATTGGGAAGAATGAATGCTCGGAAGCTTTCTACTAGACAGGACACATCTATGGATGCATGCTCTTTTCTAATGTCTACAACCACAGACACACTGGGATACACAGACCTAGAAACACTCACCTTGTCAAAGGACTTTCTAGAAACAGTTCACTCCAAACCAAACAAACAGCCTTTCCTACCTATTCTCAGAACATGAGACAAAACCACAAACTCACAACCACACTCAAAAAGTCACCTCCTTCCCCCAAGTAAGTCTGTGACTATCCAAAGTGTCCTCTGACTGGTGGGCCATACTATGTTTCCCCAAAATGGCCTGTCCTGTCTCAGATCTGTTCTCCTTGTCCAACTCTGTGAAGTTGTCAGGAGCCTGTGCTGACCACTACCTGCTGTCTCAGGAAAGGCCCATTTTCAGAGGTCTACTTGAATTTGGTCATCCTCAAATCTTTAGGTACCAAGAAAGACAGACTCTGTCCTTGTTAAATCCAAACAAGTGAGCCTACTGGGAATGGGACGGGTACTGGCTCTTTGTGCCTGGCTTCCTGGATCCCAAGTTCAGAGACTTCCATCCCCCAAGAAGTGAGGTAGGTCAATTCCTTCAAGAACGGAATGAGGTCACTGCCTTGGCAACCACTTTGTCCTAACAGTTGCATTCAAGGGTCCCTTGAGATGGAGGCTGCCACTACTTCCTGTGACACTTTCAGAAGTTAGAATTGTATATCAAGCATAGGCACCCAGGAGAAGCTCTCCACACAGGGTTGGTTTGGTCCATCTTCTTTATATCAAGAGGAGAGAGGCTGATTCAGATACATCCCTTCATCCTGACTAGCTTGTTTGCCTTGGAAGATGACTTTTGCTCTCTCAGGCCCTTCATAGCTGCCTAAATCTTCTCCAGGGATCATTTCTGCATCAACCTTTGAGGTTCTCAGCAGGTGGAAGATCCCGTACATTCCTGTATTGTAAGACCAACTCTGTCCCTGCTCTTCTGCAAAGTTAGATTGAGGAACAGTGTATGGTTAGGGTTAATAACATATTCTATTTGGGTTAGGAATTATTCTGCTGGACAAATAATGGTATTGGGTACCTGCGATATTCAAAAGAATATATAGGTGAAATATAAGTATGAAACCAAAATTCTAGGTACGATTTGAAGCCAGAAGGACATTGGGCCCTTTAGTGGTATACTTAGCTTTGAATTATGTTCTGCACAGATGTCTCAGATAAATCAATATGCAATGGCATAGGACCTTGTACCTTGGATGATTGAATGTTCAAGAGAACATCCAGTCAAAAAGGAATAGTCGGTAGGAATAGGAAGATGGTCAGTAGGTTTAGAAAAAAGAGTGAGTATAGGATTTGGACAAAAGGTTCATTAGCAATAGGGTTTCGGGTAGAGAGTGAAAGTAAATATGAGCACATATAAAGAGTCAGTCACAATGATGAACTGGGGAAAAATATGTAGGAAAGCAGATATTAATAGAGACATTAGGAAATCAGACAAAGTATAATGTGAGTGATAGGATTAGGCATTTTCAATATGGTTGAGGTGGAATATATAATCTTAGGAAGAAAGAAATATGTAGTCACCAATAGGATTGACATTTGAGAGCATTAGGCAACCAGGACATGGTTGTTTTTAGTAATCCATGCTCACTTTTCATTTTGCTTTGGTGAAAGGTTAATAAAATAGGTATTTGTCACTTCCTGTTTTTCTTTATGCTTAACAAAACACTGTTGAAATCTTGAGAACTGTTTGCTAATTTTGTTCCCAAAATATGCTGTCCCCAACTGCCAAACTGCAGAGTGTACTCCCTCACCCGGTTGCACAAAAACTGCCCACTTGCCCTGACCCATCAATTAATTTCCCTCCCTGCCCTCTCCAAAAAATTATATAAGCTCTGTTTAAGTTTTTCTCAGGGCTCTCTGCTCTAGTCAAGTGAGCTCTGAGCCCCAGCATGCTGGAACCCCAATAAACACTTTGCTGTTGCTGAGTGAAAATGGTATACTGTTCTGTACTTAAAAGATGCTTTCCTTTGCTTGCCTCTGCATAAAGATAGTCAGTTGCTGTTTGCTTTCGAGTGGGTAGACCCAGATAACGGAACTTCTGGTCAACTAACTTGGACTAGACTCCCACAGGTGTTCAAAACCTCCCCCAGTCTCTTTGATGAAGCCCTCCACAGAGATCTCAACAACTTCAGAATTACGCACCCCAAAGTCACCCTGCTTCAATATGTGGATGTCCTGCTACTGGCAGCTAACAACAAGGAAAACTGTGAGTCTGGGACCCAAGCACTATTATCCGAGCTTGCTCAACTCGGGTATAGAGCTTCTGCCAAAAAGGCCCAAATTTGCCAGCAAGAAGTAATCTTCCTGGGTTATTCCCTTAGGGGCAGAAATGATGGCTCACTGAGCCCAGAAATCAAACCGTTGTGCAGATACCACCTCCATCTAACAGGAGACAACACAGAGAGTTTCTTGGGACTGCTGCCTTTTCAGGTTATGGATACCTGGGTTTGTGTTCTTAGCTGCTTCTTTATACCCGTTGTTAAATAAGGATGCCCAATTCCAATGGACCCTTGAGCACCAGCAAGCTTTTGATAACATTTAAGAACACTGACACTGAACTCCTCAACTTCACTGAGCCCAGCCTGCAATTTCAGAAAGCCCTACACTACGTTAAAAATGTACATCAACTTACTCACCTTGGTTCAAAGAAACTGCAGGCATTCCTGAAAGATCAGGAACAGAGATTTCGACTAACTTACTCACAGTGAAAAAAAATAACTGAACGGGTAACAAAAGCCTGTCGGTTCTGTCAATTGGTTAATGCTTACCCTTCCAAGCTTCCTGCAGGAAAGCACCTACGATGAACCAGACCAGGACAATTCTGGGAAGTAGACTTTACTGAAATTAAGCCAGCAAGGTATAGACTTAAATATCTCCTAGTCTTTGTAGATAAATTTTCAGGATGGATTAAATCCTTTCTCACAAAAAAAAAAAAAAAAAAAAAAAAAACCCGGCTCAAACGGTGGTCAAGAAGATCCTGAAAGATATTAAGATATTTTTTCAAGACAAGGCCTACCTAAGGTAATAGGGTCTGATAATTGAACGGTGTTCATGGCCCGGGTAAGTGAGGGCTTAGCCAGGACCCAAGGGATTAATTGGAAGTTACATTGTGCTTCTAGACCCCAGAGCTCAGGACAGGAAAAAAAAATAAATTGAACCATTAAAGAGACCTTAACGAAATTAAGCTTAGAGACCGGCATAAAATATTAGACTATGCCCCTGCCTTATCCACTGTTTCATGCAAGAAATACTCCCTCTGTTTCTTTGTGTAAACTCACCCCCTATGAATTTCTCTATGGTGCACCTCCTCCAGTAAGGCATGTAACCCCAACTCTAAGACCTAACGATGCCTTCCACACCCCCTTGCTTGACAGAATTAAATCTCTTGAAAGAACTCAATGATACCGGTGAAAGCAGCTGACAACTGCCTTGCAACCTGGGGACAAGGGGACTCCACATTGATATCAAGTAAGGGACTTCATCTACATAAGACAACATCAGGTGTCATCCCTGGAACCCTGCTTGAAAGGACCATACCAGGTGCTAATTATAACACCTACAGCGGTAAAAGTAGACGGAAACACTTCCTGGATCCATGCCTCTCATCTCAAGCCTGTGCCTCTTACCAGTTTCTTTCTGGAAACTGGGAAAGACTGGTAACCATTTCAAATTGCATATTCGCTATGTGGATAAGGCTGTAGACTCTCCCCTTGGCCACCAGTACACCTAACGCTCATCAGCCCGTTCAGCAGCGATGGCTTATCACAAATCCTACTAGACAAGAAGTATGCTCTAACTCGTATACAGCTCCCTTAGGGACCTGGTGGCTAGCTCTCCACCCAGACATTTGTCAGCTGGCTATAAGTCTTTCCTATTAGGATATCGCTGATGAAAATCCCACTAAAATTCAATTAAATCCCTTCCATACCATAGATAATGGAAACAAACATTAGGGATTTAGGGACACATGAGCCAGATGCAGGTTGGCTAGACTAGATTAGTATGTTTGCCCAGCAGACTATCAAAGCCACAAACAGCCATGGCTGTGTGGAGGGAAAGCCAACTTCTTCTGTAAGTGATGGGGATTTGAGCATACAGGGGCAGCCTGGTGGAACGCAAAATCCTCATCAAATTCAGTACACAGCATTGGCCATATTACCAATTAGACAACCAAAACTGATGGCCCCCAGAGGAGTCTCTAGATCCTCAAATTCTGTGTTACATTTTTAACTTCTGCAAGTGCTCAAGAGGATGAAAGGAAATTCCCCTATGTGGAGGCCTTTTACCTCCTTCGCTCACTTCCTGAACTATGCATCTCCAATAGATCCTCACCCTCAGGCTTCTGCTCCAGACTCTCTACTGTCAGTCCCACCTCAGCAACCTGATTTCTCTCCTCCAGTTACTAGATCAAAAACCCAAACCTCCGCCAGTTCTCAGATCATTGCTCCCTTGCTGAGGTAGCAGGTACTGAGGTACCCCTCTAAACACTCACTCCTCTCTTCTCCTGTCAGTGCCTACACCCGGTCTCCCCAGGTCCTCTTACCAGGTAACCCAAAGCTCAAACCAGCTGAGAAGAGCCCTCAGACCCCTATCCAAGATGTAATAAAAATGGCCTTTAAAGTTGCTTTGTCATCACTGAAAACAGGTTACTAAGAATTTAAAATCCCTCCCAGGCTTTCTGGGATACTCACTCCCATCTTCCCCTCTGTTCTACCTGTTCTACTGCTCAAGATTTTGTTCCTAGGAAAATCCCAAACCCCTTTTCCATTATGCTTTTACATCTCTCTTTTCTCATTCTCAGATCCCCGGAGCTGCTCTCATTCCTCGCCTTCCCCGTCTTTCCCCTCTATACCAGGCCCACAGAAAAATCTTAACTGAACTTCTCCAGAAGTCTTCACCATGGATGACTTTAGAACTTTCAGCAAAAGAGTCCCTATAAAAGAGTTCAGTGTAGATAAACTTGCTCTTTTTCTGTTGCCCTGTTATACTTGGCCACTGCTTGGAAAAATCAGCACTTCTAAGCTAGACAACCCCTTAATAGTTTTTCACACAATATGTGAACAAGGCCTCTGGCCTTGAGCTGGGGCTTCACAGAGATGGCTACATTTCTAAAATAAAAAATACCAACTGGGCTTCATGGTAACAGCTGAAGGAGGATAAAAGAAAAGGAAGTAAAAGCTCTCCCCCTCTCCGGTGTCCTTGAAAAGTTAACTTGCCCAGAACAGAGGAAATAACAGAAAAAAAAAATCTTTTTGTGAAGTTCTGCCGACTGTGAACTTCTGAGCCCCTTTTCTTTCATGTTGGGTACAAAATTCTGAAACTACCTAAACTTGGGGTTCAGGGCATTAATTGATTACAACAGAAGCAATGCACTCTGAATCCGGTTGCAACCAAATAGCACTGTTTCCCTGTTTTCGGTGCTATCTTAGGTGCCTTGCCTTGTCTGTCCCTACAACAGTATAATTCTATATACTTAAACATTGTTTATGTTTTCATGAAATGGTCAACAGATGTGATTAATTGTGTAATGGTGCAGATGTTTCCCAGAGTGCTCTATAATGATGCAGGTTCATTTGAAATTCAAACAGGCGGGCATACAACACGGTTCCGCTGGGAACATATATCCCTAACTTTAGCCATCCTATTAGGAATAGGAGTTGCTGCAGGGGTGGGCACAGAAACCCCTGCCCTAGTCCATGGGACACAACAAATGACCCAATTAGTAGCAGCAATAGAACAAAACTTAAAGATAGTAGAAACCTCCATCACAGCTTTGCAGGAATATTTATCCTCTCTGTCTGAAGTTGTTTTACAGAACAGTCGAGGGTTGGACCGCCCATTCATGAGAGAAGGGGGCCTTTGTGCTGCATTGAGGGAAAAATATTGTTTTTATGCCGACCATACTGGAGTTGTAAAAAAAATCTATGAGTAAATTAAAAAGACACCTTGAAGAGCGTCACTGAGAGAGGCCCAAAAAGTGTGGTTTGATTCTGATCCATACATTCCCTCTGGTTAACTACGTTTTTATCAACCATGGCCGGTCCAATAATAATCCTCATATTACTGCAAAGTATAAAACCCTGTTTGCTCAAACGTGTAATTTTTTTTCTCCAAGCTCAAATTGGACAAGTTAAACTTATGGTAATAACCCACTTGCAGACATAGAATGTGACACCAGCCTTGATCACTTTTATAATTATAAGTAGCCAGAAGAAGAAGTGGGGAATGAAAGGTTAACAAAATAGGTACTTGTAACTTCCTATTTTTCTGTATGCTTAACAAAACACTGTTGAAATATTGAGAACTGTTTGCTAATTTTGTTCCCAGAATGTGCTGTCCCCAACTGCCAAATTGCAGAATGTATTCCCTCACCCGTTTACATGCAAACCGCCCACTCACCATGACCCATCAATAAACTTCCGTCCCTGCCCTTTCCAAGGAAAGAATATAAGCTCTGCTTAAGCTGTTCTCAGGGCTCTCTGCTCTATTTCTGTGAGCTCTGAGCCCCAGCATGCTTGACCTCCAATAAACCTTTTGCTGTTGCATGAGACAGTCTCTTCGTGGTCTCTACCTCTGATGCTCGCACGAACATTACTTGAATGATTGAATGTATAAGAGAAAATCCAGTCAAAAAGGGATAGCCAGTAGGATTAAGAAGATAGTCGGTAGGTTTGGGAAGAAGACTGAGTATAGGATTTGGAACAAAAGTTCTTTAGCAATAGGGGTTCTGTTAGAGAGTGAATATAAATGTCAGCACATGAGAACAGTCACAATAATGAACTGAGGAAAATATGTAGGAAAGCAGATATCAATAAAGACATTACTAAATCAGGCAAAGTATAAAGTGAGTGATACAATTAGACATTTTCAACAGGGTGAGTTTGAATATATAATCTTAGGAAGAAACAAATATGTAGTCACCAATAGGATTGACATTTGAGAGCATAAGGCAACCTTGACATGGATGATTTTTGTAAACCATGCTCACTTTCTATTTAGGCTTTGGTACAATCTAAGTGTGACCTTTGCATTTGTGTCCAGAATTTTACTGTGATAAAATATATATGTAGATCTGGTGACACAAGTATTTCTTCCACCATTTCTGGGAGCAATATTTTGAAGGCATATAAATGGGTATTGGGTGTACAAAGAGGTGTACACTCCATGAATATAGAGATAATGCATGAATAGACCATACAGTGAATAAATAATATAACTGTTTCCACTTTAAATTATGGATTGAATTGATATTTGAAAATATATAAGAAATCTTATATTGATTTACAATCATTCATTCTAACCAGTTATACATCTAATATTAATATTATGGTTATGGTTTATCATGAAGATATGTTAGTTTTGCTTCAAAAGCGATTATGGAAATCCAAAATAATGTGTTTGGATAGAGTCAGTCACAATGCTGGCAATATGTGAAAAAGGCCTCTGGCCTCAAATTGAGGCTTCACAGAGATGGCTACATTTCTAAGATAAAGAAGTTACCAACTGGACTCCATGGTAACAGCTGGCAGGGAGAAAAAAGAAAGAGAAGAAAAAAGCTCTCCCCCTCCCAGGTGTCCTTAAAATGTTAACTTGCACAGAACAGAGAAAAAAAAAACAGAAACAAAAACTGCTTTCTCTGAACTTCTGCAGACTGTGAACTTCTGAGCCGCTCCCTTACATGTTGGGTACAAAATTCTGAAACAACCTAAACTTGGGGTTCAGGGAAGTAACTGATTACAACAGAAGCAATGCCCTTTAAATCTGGTTGCAACCAAATAGGACTGTTTCCCTGTATTCGGTGCTATCTTAGGTGCCTTTCCTTGCCTTGTCCATCCCTTTTCTCATTTAAAGACCAGTCAAGAAACATGGAGAAACACATGTGTTCTGAAGCAGAAAGTGATTGATAGTGAAACAAATGCCTATAAATTTCCTAACTTGTGGATGAAATTTATATCCTATGATGTGCATTAATTGAAGAAATACTAATCTACCAGTGTTGAATAAAAATGAACGTCAAAATACACATCATGTCCGATTGGAATCTACTTGCATTAATATTAAACTGGGTCAGTTACTGTAGAAATATTAGGATTCTTATGCACCATTCACTGAAGTTAGTTTTCAGTACTAGGAAACAAATATGTATTTCAGGTGAATGAATATTTCTAAGAATAATCTTGTGAAAAGTTGATTATAAATCCACATACATGAATATGAATGAATTTGATGAGTGTAAAATAAGACACATATTTCATTTGTTGAAAAATCTGGAGAGTGTATATATATATATATATATATATATATATATATATATATATATATATATATATATATACACACACACACACACACATTAAAAACAGCAATATATATGCCAATTGAAATTTATAATGAAATATATATCATCGACAGATAGAAAAATATTTATTTTACTGAACATGGATTTAAATAATATTGTTCAAGTAGGAAGATCACCCATAATTTAAATTTTCGGTTCCAACATCGTTTAAGAGGAGTGATCCCTTACAATTTGTATCTGCCAAGTCAGCCACCTCACAAGAATGTACGTGTGGTACCAGGTAGGATTCTATATGTGCATATAAAAATACAGGTGGTGAATAGGCTACAGAGAAAGGGAGAAAGGAATTCATAGGTGGTTAACTTTAAAAAAAACATGGAGAACTATTTCAACAAAAAATTGACTAGATTTATAAATCCTACCCTATATAATGCAAAAGGTAAGTCCAACTATACACCATGCCTCCTCTGAAATGGTTGTATTTTCATTCTGTTTGGGTTATTTTTCTCCATCATATTAGTATTAGTAGTCAGAATATAGTAGGGTAGGGGTTAGTGTCAGGGATTCAGTATTTCGAATGGAAAATTGGAAAATGAATACAATGTGTATGTAAACATGTGCTACACAAAAATGTTTCCACTCTTATCCAGAACAATGCCTTGACAGTACCTTCGCTCCAACTAAAACATCATTAGAGAAGAAGAGTTATAAAATCAGTGAAAACACATCTTGAATGGAATAGGCTCAGGATTTTGAAACCTTGGAGGTGGTAGAGGAGTTTGCAAAAGTAAGGGACAGGGTGAACACTCCACAAACATGGAGTTCTGTTGGACTAAAGACTTCTTGAGAAACTGCCTCTGAATTTGGGCACTTGAAATATATCTTGTTGTCACAAGCTTTAGCTTCCTTTGTAGTGAGACCATCAAACCTGGGTCTGCATCTATGTGACCTGGAGGACACGGTTTCTTATTTTCTAATAAAAATGAGGCAGCAGTGCTGAATTCTCACTTTGTAGGTAACCTGTGGACACTGGGGGCTAAGTGTCTCCCAGTGTGGGCTGTGAAGCCATTTGGTCATCCTCCAATTTTCGTGGTGTTTGTTGCTGCTGCATTGGGGATTTGGTATTTGCTTCACGAAATACAAGGAGTTCAACTGTGTCACAGTGCTGGAGGGAGTTCTGTGACGAGTGGTGGGTCAAGGTCTGCAGGAGAATGCACCAACCAGGCTTCTATCCCACATAGCTTGCCCCCTTGACCATAGCAACCTGATTCTGAACATTGCCCTGAAAGCTCTCCATATAACAAGATACCTTTACACAGAAGTATCTACTGGCTGCACCATGTCAGTAACAAGCCATTTGGAAGCCAAATGCAGATCCACATTGCCCCACCACATGTTTTATCACACACCTGCCAAGCACTGTTCTAGGCCCACTATTCAGCAGGCTCCAACGTACTGGCATCTCTATTCAACACAATTTTCATGAAACCTAGTGAATCCAGGCACTGTCTGGTGTACTCAAGATCAGCATCAGGACATCCAAAGGTTCTCCAGTGCCACCTGGTCTTGGGAATTTCAAAAATTTCATGGTATCTGTTTAGCCATTTTTCAAGGATGATGTTGGAGGCACTGTGGGTTTCAATATATTCAGGACCTGTTAAATGGTGAGGAAGCTCATTTCAATAAAAGCTCTGGGGAACTCTCAAGGGCAAGGCTTCCCAAAGAGTGGCCAAAAGGTCGCATGAAGCCAGGTCTATTGAGTTCTACAATGTGAGGTCCATGTGTTTTTTGACTCTCAACTATGGCTGCCAAGTCTTTCAGAATAAAATAATGTGATTTCCTCACTGAGATTCCCAGTGATCTGTGGAAAGTCAATCTGGGCCTAGATCTCAGTTTCCAATGGTCACTCTCATGTGTGGTCTCCTAAAATCCCAAAACAATTGATGGCAATACTTCTCTGAGGTCTGTTCCAGAACTCAGTCTCTAAGGGGAATCACACCAGAGTTCAAGCCCAGGTGGACCCAATCATCTCTTCCAACTGCCACACAAATGACCACAATTAAAACCAAAACACTCCCACACGGCCCTCATCTTCTTCATAACCTTTGGCTAGAGTTTTCCATTAGGGGCGCAGTCAAAGACAGTGTCCAAAATAAGCTCCCTTGTCCCTCATTTGCCTAAAATCTCAGTGGCCTGGACACCCTTCATGTGAACCAGGAGCAATCAAATAGGTCTGCCATTAATACTTTTCCACTTCTACAATTTGAGGCTTTCTGACTGTGGGGTTTAGATTCTTTATGTGATTTGGAGTCATGAGAAAATCCAAGCACACATGGGCAAGCTTTTGCAGGGATTTGGAGAATTCTTTTGACCCAAAGGATCCCTATTCTCACTTGATTGAAGTGAGAAACCTTACAGAGGAAAGCTAGAGACTTCATCCACAATGACTGCAATTTTTGCCCTTTGATTTTGGATGCACACATGGGATCTTTCTTTAGATTCATCAGATGCTGATAATCTAAGCCACAGCCTCACACAGGGCCAGGAGGCTGATTCCGACACATCCCTTTCCAAAGCAATTAAGCAAAGAGCCACAGGTGATGCCCATTCATTTCCATTTGAAAACTGTTTCTTAGGGCTTCACAAAGGGGTGGCTGGAGGCAAAGACCTTTCTGACATTCAGGGCAAAAGAAAAATAGGTAAGCAAAAGGCCCAAAGCAGGGTTTCTCCACTGTGACTTTTCTGGTCTAACTGATATCTGAGTTTTCTGAGGTGCTCGCCAGTCCCTTCAGCTATCCAGTACATGGCCATATCACAGAGCTTGGAGGTGGTACATATCTTTTACTCAAAACCATGAGCCTATTCTGGAGTGTGGCCAGAATTCAGGAAGAAAATAGGAAATTAGGAAGATAGCAGGTGTTGCCCATCCATAAGGCAATCTTCTGCCTAATCATAAATTGGGCAGGATGAATACTGGGAAGCTTTCTACTAGACAGGACACATCCATTGATGCATTCTATTTTCTAATGTCTACAACCACGGACACAGTGGGACACACAGACATAGAAACACTCGCCTTGTCACATGACTTACTAGAAACAGTCCATACCAAACCAAACAAACCGCCTTTCCTATCTATTCTCAGAACATGAGACAAAACCAAAAACTCACACCCACAACCACAAAGGCACCTCCTTCCCCCAAGTAGGTCTGTGACTATCCAGAGGGTGGTCTGACTCGTGGGCCATAATATATTCCCCCAACATGGCCTGTCCTGTCTCAGGTCTGGTCTCCTTAGCCAACTCTGTGAAGTTGTCAGGAGTCCGCGATGAGCCACTACCTACTTTCTCTGGAAAGGCCAGTTTTCAGAGCTTTCCTGGCATTTGGTCATCCTCACAACAGTAGGACCAAAAAATAATGTCTCTGTCTTTGTTCAATCAAAACAAGCGCGCCCAATGGGACTGGGACTGGGACTGACTCTGGGTTCCTGGCTTCCTGGATCAAAAGTTCACAGTGTTCCATCACCAAAAGTGTGAGGTGTGGTCATTTCTTTAAGGAACTGAATGAGGTCACTGCCTTGGCAAACACTTTGTCCTCACAGTTGCTTTCAATTGACCAATGAAACGGAGGCTGCCCCTACTTCCTTTGAAATTTTCACAAGTTAGAATGGTAGATCAACCATAGGCTCCTGGAACAGCTCTCCACACAGGCCTGGTTTGATCCATCTTCTCTATATTAAGAAGAGAGATGCTGATTCCGACATATCCTTTCATCCTGACCAGGATGTTTGCCATGGAAGATGACTTTTGCTCTCTCAGGTCTTTCATAGCTGCCTACATCTTCTCCAGGGATCATTTCTACATGGACCTTTGAGGTTCTCAGCAGGTGGAAGATCACCTACATTTCTGTATTGTAAGTCAAACTCTGTCCCTGTTCTTCTGTAAAATTAGATTGAGGGAACGGTGCATTCTTAGGGTTAATAACATGTTCCATTTGGGTTAGGAATCATTCTGTGAGATGAATAATGGTATTGGAACATGCAATATTTATAAGAATATATTGGTGAAATATAAGTATGAAAACAGAAATCTAGGTAAGACTTGAAGCCCAGAAGGGCATTTTGCCCTTGATTGGGATACTTAGCTTTGAATTACATTCTGAACAGTTGTCTCACATAATTCGATATCGAATGGCAAAAGACCTTGTACCTTGGATGATTGAATGTAGAAGAGAACATCCACTCAAACTGGGATAGTCAGTAGGTTTAGGAAGAAGAGTGAGCATAGGTTTTGGAACAAATTTCATTAGTAATAGGTTTTTGGTTAGAGAGTGAACGTAAATGTCAGCACATGAGAAGAGTCAGTCACATGATGAACAGGGGAAAATATGTAGGAAAACAGATATCAATAGACACATTAGGAAATAAGGCAAAGTATAATGTGAGTGATAGGATTAGACATTTCCAACAGGGTTGAGTTTGAATATATAATCTTAGGAAGAAACAAATATGTAGTCACCAATAGGATTGATATTGAGCATTAGACAACCTGGACATGGATGTTTATAGTAATACATGTTCAATTTCCATTTAGGCTATGGTACAAACATAAGTGTGAGCCTTGCGTTTTGTGTCCAGAATATCACTGTGATAAAATATATATGAAGATCAGGTTACATGAGTAATTCTTCCACCATTTTTTGAAGCAATATTTTGAAGATGTATAAATTAGTATTGGGGGTACAAAGAGATGTACCCTGTGTATATGAATCTAGAGAAAATGCATGAGTAGACCACACTGTGAATTAATAATATAACTAGTTCTACATAAAATAATGGATTGAATTGATATCTTAAAATATATAAGAAATCTTATATTGAAATACTATCATTCATTCCAACTAGTTATACATCTAATGGTAATATTATGGTTATGGTTTATCATGAAGGGTGTGATTTTTGCTTCAAAAGTGATTATGTAATTCAAAAATCATGTGTTTAGAAAGTAGTCTCATGAAACGACCAGTCAAGAAACATGGAGGAATACATTTGTTCTGAAGCAGGAAGTGATTGAAAGTGAAACAAATGCCTATAAATATGCTAACTTGTGGATGAAATATATATCATATGATGTGCATAAACTGAAGAAATAGCAACGTACAAGTCTTGAATAAAAATGAACGTCAAAATACATGTCATGCCCCATAGGAATCTACTTGCATTGATGTAAAACTGAGTCAGTTACTGTAGAAATATTAGGATTTGTATGCATCGTTCACTGAAGTTAGTTGTCTGTATTAGGAAACAAATATGTATTTCAGGTGGATGAATATTTCTGAGTATAATCTTGTGAAAAGTTGATTATACATCCACATATATGAACATAATAGAATTTAGAGAGTGTATAATAAAACACATATATTTTGAAAAATCTGGATAGGAGATATATATATATATATATATATATATATATATATATATATATATATATATATATATATACAAAAAAAAACAAAGACATTAAAAAGTAGCAATATGTATGCCAATTGAAATTCATAGTGAAATATATATCATCCACGGATGCAAAAATATTTATTATACTGAACATGGATTTATGTATAATGTTGTTCAACTAGGAAAATTAATCCAAAGTGTATGCAAAATTGTGATACAAAAAATCTTTCCACTCTCATCCTGAACAATGCCTTGACTTACCCTCACCTTAAGTAATTCACAATTATATGAAAAGAGGTAAAAAATCTGTGAGTACATATCTGGAATTGAATATGCTCATGATTTCACAACAATGCAAGTGGTTGATGAGTTTCCAAAAGTAAGGAACAGGGTAAACACTTCACAAACATGGAGCTCTGCTGGACTAAAGACTTCTTGAGAAACTGCCCCTGAGGTTGTGCACTTGAAATATATGTTTTTGTCAGGAGCTTTACCTACCTTTGTTGTGAGACCATCAAAGCTGGGTCTGCATCTATGTGACCTAGAGGACATGGTTTCTTATTTTCCAATGAACATGAGGCACCAGTGCTGAAGTCTCTCTTTGTAGGTAAACTGTGGCCACTTCGGGCAATGTGACTCCCCGTGTGGACTTTGTAGCCATTTGGTCATCCTCCACTTTTCGTGGTGTTTCTTGCTGCTACACAGGGAGTTTGGTATTTGCTTCATGACATACAAGGAGTTCAACTGGCACACAGTGCTTGAGGGAGTCTTGTAACGTGTGGTGGGTCAGGCTCTGCAGGAAAATGCACCAACTAGGCTTCTATCCCACATTGCTTACCGCCTTGACCATAGAAACCTGATTATGAACATTGCCCTGAAACCCCTGCATATAACAAGATGCCTTTTCATATAATGGTCTCCTGGCTGCACCAAGTCAGTCACAAGCCATTTGGAAGCCAATGGCAGATCCACATGGCCACAACACAGATGTATTACCACACATCTGCCCACCACTGCTCTAGGCGCACTACTCAGCAGCCTCCAAATTACTGGCATCTCTGTACTACACAATTTTCATGAAACCCAGTCAATCAAGGCACTGTCTGTTATACTTATGATCAGCAACAGGACATCCAATGGTTCTCCAGTGCCACCTGGTCATTGGGAATTTCAAAAATTTCATGGTGTTTATCTATGCATTTTTCAAGAATGAAGTTGGAGGCACTTTGGGGTTTCCATTCATCTAGGAACCATTACATGGGGAGGAAGCTAATTTCAATGAAAGCTCTGAGGAACTCTCATAGGCAAGGCTTCCCAAACAGTGGCCAAAAGGTCACATGAAGCCAGGCCCATTGAGGTCTACAACATGAGGTCCATGTGTCTTTTGACTCTAACTATGGCTGCCAAGTTTTTCAGAATAAAATCATGTGATATCTTTGCTGAGATTTTCAGTTCTCTGTGGAAAGCCATCCTGGGCCTAGATCTCAGGTTTCAAGGGCAACTCTCATGTGTGGCCTCCTACAATCCCAACACAATTCATGGCAATACTTCTCTGTCGTCAGTTCCCAAACTCAGTCTCTAAGGGAAATCACACCAGAGTTCAAGCCCATGTAGACCCAGTCATCTCTTCCAACTGCCACACAAATGACCACAATTAAAACCAAAACATTTCCACATGGCCCTCATCTTCATCCATATAGACACTCATCATAAACTCTGGCTGGAGGTTTCCATGAGGGGCGCAGCCCAAGACAGTGTCCAAAATATGCACCCTTGCCCCTCATTTGTCTAAATTTAGGGTGGCCTGGAAACCCATCCTGTGAACAAGGAGTGATCATATAGGCCTGCTGTTAATACTGCTCTGCTTCTCCAATTTGAGGCCTACTGAATGTCAGGTATAGATTGCTTATGTGATTTGGCATCATGAGAGAACCCAAGCACTTCTGCAGGACTTTGAAGAACTCATTTGACCCAAAGGAATCCTATTCTCACTTGATGGAGTTCAGGACCTAACACAGGAAGACAAGAGACTTCATCCACAATGACTGATCATTTTGCCATTTTGGTTTTGGATGCACACATGGGATCTTCTTTAGATTTATCAGGAGCTGAGAATCTTAGCCACCCCCTCAATCAGGGCCTAGTGTCTGATTAAGACACATCCCTTTCCAAAGCAATTAAGCAAAGAGCCACACGTGATACCCATTCATTTAAATTTGAAAACTGTTTCTTCAGGCTTCTAAAAGGGGTGGCCTGAGGCAAAGACCTTCCTGACATTCAAGGCAACAGAACCATAGGTAAGCAAATGGACCAAAGCAGGGTTACTCCCCTGAGACTCTACTGCTCACACTAATATCTGAGTTTTCAGAGATGTTCCCATTCCCTTCAGCTATCAAGAACATGGACATGTCACAGAGCTTGGAGGTGGTACATATCTTTTACAATAAATCATGAGCTTATTCTGGAGAGTGGCCAGAATTCAGGAAGAAAACAGGAACTTAGGAAGTTAGTAGTTGTTTCCTATCCATAAGGCAAACCACAGTCCATTTATCAATTGTGAACGATGAATGCTGGGAAGCTTTCTACTAGACAGGACACCTCCATTGATGCATTCTCTTTTCTAATGTCTAAAACCACGGACACAGTGGATACACAGACATAGAAACACTTGCCTTGTCAAAAGAGTAACTAGAAACAGTCGACTCCAAACCAAACCAACCACCTTTTCTACCTATTCTCAGAACATGAGACAAAACCATAAACTCACACCCACACACATAAAGGCACCTCCTTCCCAAAAGTGGGTTTGTGACTATCCAGAGTGTCCTCTGACTGGTGGGCTATACTATGTTCCTCTCGAAATGGCCTTTCCACTTTCAGATCATGTCTCCTTGGCCAACTCTGTGATGCTGTGAGGAGCCTGCAGTTAGCCACTACCTGCTATCTCAGAAAAGGCCCCTCTTCAGAGCTCAACTGGCATTTGACCATCCTCACATCAGTAGGTACCAAGAAAGTCTTACTTGTACTTGGTAAATCCAAACAAGTGAGCCCACTGGGACTGGGACTGGGACTGGCTCTCGGTGCCTGGCTTCTTGCATCACAATTTCAGAGAGTTCCATCACCAAGGAAGTTAGCTAGGTCACTTCCTTCAGGAACTGAATGAGGTCCCTCTCTTGGCAACAACTTTGTCCTAACAGTTTCTTCCAAGGGTCCCTTTAGATGGAGGCTGCTCCTACTTTGTGTGACAATTTGACTAGTTAAAATGGTATATCAAAATAGGCACCTGGGAACAGCTCTCCACGCAGGCCTGGTTAGGTCCATCTTCTCTACATTAAGAAGAGAAAGGCTGATGCATACACATCCCTTCATCCTGTTCAGGTTGTTTGCCATGGAAGATGGCTTTTGCTCTCTCAGATCCTTCATAGATGCCTACATCTTCTCCAGGGATCATTTCTGCATCGAACTTTGAGGTTCTCAGCAGTTGGAAGATACCCTACATTACTGTATTGTAAGATGAACTCTGTCCCTGCTCTTTTGTAATTTTAGATTGAGGCAACAGTGTATGGTTAGGGTTAATTACAGGTTCGATTTGGGTTAGGAATCATTCTGCGGGATGAATAATGGTCTTGGGAACCTGCAATATTTATAGGAATATAGAGATGAAATATAAGTATGAAAACAGAAATCTAGGTAAGATTTGAAGCTCAGAAGTGCATTGGGCAACTGATTGTGATACGTAGCTTTGAATTACGTTCTGCATACATGTTTCAGAAAAATCGATATACAATAGCATAGGACCTTGTACCTTGGATGATTGAATGTAGTAGAGAACATCCACTCAAAAAGGGATAGTTGATAGGATCAGGAAGATAGTCAGTATGTTTCGGAAGAAGAGTGAGTATAGGATTTGGACCAAAGTTCATAAGCAATAGGGTTTCGGTTAGAGAGTGAATGTCAATGTCAGCACATGTGAAGGGTCAGTCACAATGTTGAACTGGAGAAAATATGTAGGAAAGTAGATATCAATAGAGACATTAGGAAATCAGGAAAAGTACAAAGTGATTGAAAAAATTAGACATTTTCAATGGTATTGAGGTTGAATATATAATCTTAGGAAGAAACAAATATGTAGTCACCAATAGGATTGACATTTGAGAGCATTAGGCAACCTGGTCATGGATGTTTTTAGTAATCCATGTTCAGTTTCCATTTAGGCTTTGGTACAGTCATACGTGTGAATTTTGCATTTTGTGTCCAGAATATTACTGTGATACCATGCATATATAGATCAGGTGATATGAGTATTTCTTCCACCATTTCTGGGAGCAATATTTTGAAGATGTATAAATTAGTATTGGGGATACAAAGAGGTGTAACCTGTGTCTATTAATATAGAGATAATGCATGAATAGACCATACTGTGAATAAATAATATAACTGGTTCCACTTTACAAAATGTATTGAATTGATATCAGAAAATATATAAGAAATCTTTTATTGATATAAAATCATTCATTCCAACCAGTTATACATCTAATAGTGATATTATAGTTATGGTTTATCATAAAGTGTGTGTCCGTTTTGCTTTAAAAGTGATAAAGGAAATCGAAAATAATGTGTTTGGAAAGAAATCTCATGAAAAGATCAGTCAAGAAACATGGAGGAAAACATGTGTTCTGAAGCAGGAAGTGATTGAAATTGAAACAAATCCCTATAAATTTGCTAAATTGTGGAGGAAATATATATCCTATGATGTGCATAAACTGAAGAAATTGTAATGTCCCAGTGTTGAATAAAAATGAACGTCGATATACACATCATGTCCCATAGGAATCTACTTGCATTGATGATAAACTGTGTCAGTTACTGTAGAAATGTTAGGATTTGTATGCACCATTCACTGAAGTTAGTTTTCAGCACTAGGAATCAAATATGTATTTCAGGTGGATGAAATTTTCTGAGAATAATCTTGTGAAACGTTGATTATAAATCCACGTTCATGAACATGAATGAAATTAGGAAGTGTATATAAGACACATATATTTCATATTTTGAAAAATATGGAGAGAGTGTATATATATATATATATATATATATATATATATATATATACACACACACACACACACACACAGAGATATTAAAAATAGCAATATATGCCAATCAAAATTCACCATGAAATATATATCATCCACAGATCCAAAAATATTCATTTTACTGAACAAAGATTTGTGTATAATTTTGTTCTCTAGGAAGCTCACCCATAGGTTGAATTTTCAGTTCCAATGGCGTTTATGAGGAGTGATCTCTTCTCTCAATTTGTATCTGCCAAGTCAGCCACCTCACAAGAATGTACGTGTAGTACCAGGTAGGATTCTCTATGTGCATATAAAAATATATGTGCTGAGTAGGCTACAGAGAAAGAGAGACAAGAATTCACATATTTGTTATCTTTAAAATCACATGGACAACTATTGCAACAAAAATTGTCTAGATTAATAACTCCTAACCTTTATAATGCAAAAGGCAAGTCCACCTATACACCATGCCTCCTCTGAACTGTTTGTATTTCTATTATGTTTGGGTTATTTTTCTGCCTCATATTAGGATTAGTAGTCAGACACTAGTAGGGTATGGTTTAGTGTCAGGGATTCAGTATTTCAAATGGAAAATTGGAAAATGAATCCAATATGTATGCAAATATGTCCTACACAAAAGTCTTCCCACTCTCATCCAGAAAAATCCATTGACATTATCTTCACCCTATGTAAGATGCAATTCGAATAGAAGAGTTAGAAAATCTGTGAATACATATCTGGAATGGAAAATGCTCAGGAGTTCACAACCTTGGAGGTGGTAGAGGAGTTTCCAAAAGTAAGTGACTGCGTAAACACTCCACAAACATGGAACTCTGCTGGCCAAAAGCCTTCTTGAGAAACTGGCTCTGAGTTTGGACACATGAAATATATCTTGTTGTCCGGAGCTTTAGCTTCATTTCTGGTGAGACCATCAAAGCTGGATCTGCATCTATGTGACCTGGAGGACATCGTTTCTTATTTTCCATTGAACATTAGGTACCGGTGTTGATTTCTCTCTTTGTTGGTAAACTGTGGCCACTGGAAGCTTAGTGTCTCTCTGAGTGGACTGTGAAGCCATTTGGTCATCCTGAACTTTTTGTGGTGTTTCTTGCTGCTGCACTGGGAGTTTGGTATTTGCTTCATGAAATACAAGGAGTTCAACTAGGATATAGTGCTAGAGGGAGTTCTGTGACGTGTGTTGGGTCAGGGTCTGCAGGAGAATTCACCAACCAGGGTTCTATCCCACATAGCTTGCCCCCTTGACCATCGCAACCTGATTCTGAACATTGCCCAGAAACCTCTCCATATAACAAGATGCCTTTTCATATAATAGTCTGCTGGCTGTACCAAGTCAGTCACAAGCTATTTGGAAGCCAATGGCTGATCCACATGGCCACACCACAGTTGTATTATCACACACCTGCCCACCACTGCTCTAGGCCCACTACTCAGCAGGCTCCAACTTACTGGCATCTCTGTTCCACACCATTTTCATGAAACCCAGCTAATCAAGGCACTGTCTGTAACACTATTGATCAGCAAGAGGACAACCAATGGTTCTCCAGTGCCACTTGGTCATTGGGAATTTCAAAAACATCATGGTATTTATCTATCCATTTTTCAAGAATGAAGTAGGAGGCACTTTGGGGTTTCCATTCTTCCAGGAACCATTACATGGGGAGGACTCTCATTTCAATGAAAGCCCTGAAAAACTCTCACAGGCAAGGCTTCCCAAACAGTGGCCAAAAGGTCACATGAAGCCAGGCCCATTGAGGTCTACAACGGGAGGTCCATGTGTCTTTTGACTCTTAACTATGGCTGCCAAGTTTTTCAGAATAAAATCATGCGATATCCTTGCTGAGAATTTCAGTTCTCTGTGGAAAGCCACCCTGGGCCTAGATCTCAGGTTTCAAGGGCAACTCTTATGCGTGGCCTCCTAAAATCCCAACACAATTCATGGCAACACTTCTCTGAGGTCAGTTCCAGAACTCAGTCTCTAAGAGGAATCACACCAGAATTCAAGCCCATGTGGACCCTGTTATCTCTTCCAACCACCACACAAATGACCACAATTAAAACCAAAACATTCCCACATGTCCCTCATCTTCATCCATATAGACAGTCATTATAAACTCTGGCTGGAGGTTTCCATGAGGGGCGCAGCCAAGACAGTGTCCAAAATATGCACCCTTGCCACTCATTTGTCTAAATTCATGGTGGCCTGGACACCCTTCCTGTGAACCAGGAGTGATCAAAAAAGCCTGCCATTAACGCTGCTCTGCTTCTCCAATTTGAGACCTACTGACAGTCAGGTATAGATTCATTATGTGATTTGGCATCATGAGAGAACCCAAGTACTTCTGCAGGACTTTGAAGAACTCATTTGACCCAAAAAAAAATCCCTATTCTCACTTGATGGAGGTCAGGAACCTATCGGAGGAAGGCAGGAGACTTCATCTACAATGACTGATCTTTTTGCCATTTTGGTTTTGGATGCACACATGGGATCTTCTTTACATCTATCAGGAGCTGAGAATCTTATCCACAGCCTCAAACAGAGCCTAGTGTCTGATTAAGACACATCCTTTTCCAAAGCAATTAAGCAAAGAGCCACAGGTGATGCACATTCATTTCCATTTGAAATCTGTTTCTTCAGGCTTCACAAAGGGGTGGCATGATGCAAAGACCTTCCTGACATTCAAGGCAACAGAACCATAGGTAAGCAAATGGACCAAAGCAGGGTTTCTCCACTGAGACTTTACTGCTCACACTGATATCTGAGTTTTCTGAGATGTTCCCATTCCCTTCAGCTATCAAGAACATGGACATGTCACAGAGCTTGGAGGTGGTACATATCTTGGACAATACATCATGAGCTTATTCTGGAGAGTGGCCAGAATTCAGGAAGAAAACAGGAACTTAGGATGTTAGTAGGTGTTTCCTATCCATAAGGCATACCACGGTCCATTCATCAATTGTGCAGGATAAATGCTGGGAAGCTTTCTACTAGACAGGACACCTCCATTGATGCATTCTCTTTTCTAATGTCGACAACCACAGACACAGTGGATACACAGACATAGAAAGTCGCCTTGTCAAAAGACTTACTAGAAACAGTCGACTCCAAACAAAACCAACCACATTTCCTACCTATTCTCAGAACATGAGACAAAACCGCAAACTCACATCCACAAACAAAGGCAACTCCTTCCCAAAAGTAGGTCTGTGACTATCCGGAGTGTCCTCTGACTGGTGGGCCATACTATGTTCTCCACAAAATGACCTCTCCTGTCTCAGATCTTGTCTCCTTGGCAAAGTCTGTGATGCTGTGAGGAGCCAACTGCTAGCCACTACCTGCTATCTCAGGAAAGGCTTCTCTTCAGAGCTCTCCTGGCATTTGGCCATCCTCACATCAGTAGGTACCAAGAAGGTCTGACTCTGTACTTGGTAAATCCAAACAAGTGAGCGCACTGGGACTGGGACTGGGACTGGCTCTCGGTGCCTGGCTTCTTGCATCAAAATTTCAGAGTGTTCCATCACCAAGGAAGTTAGGTAGGTCACTTCCTTCAGGAACTGAATGAGGTCACTGCCTTGGCAACAACTTTGCCCTAACCATTGCTTCCAAGGGTCACATTGGATGGAGGCTGCCCTTACTTCCTTTGACAATTTGACTAGTTTCAATGGTATATCAAAATAGGCACCTGAGAACAGCTCTCCACGCAGGCCTGGTTACGTCCATCTTCTCTACCTTACAAAGAGAGAGTCTGATGCATACACATTCCTTTTTCCTGTCTAGATTGTTTGCCATTGAAGATGGCTTTTGCTCTCACAGGTCCTTCATAGCTGCTGACATCTTATCCAGGGATTATTTCTGCATCGAACTTTCAGGTTCTCAGCAGTTTGAAGATACCCTACATTCCTGTATTGTAAGACGAACTCTATCCCTGCTCTTTTGTAATGTTAGATTGAGGCAGCCGTGTATGGTTATCGTAAATAGCAGGTTTGATTTGGATTAGGAATCATTCTGCAGAATGAATAATGATCTTGGGAACCTGCAATATTTATAGGAATATAGAGATGAAATATACGTATGAAAACAGAAATCTAGGTAAGATTTGAAACTCAGAAGTGCATTGGGCAACTGATTGCGATACGTAGCTTTGAATTACGTTCTGCATACATGTTTCAGAAAAATCGATATACAATGGCATAGGACCTTGCACCTTGGATGATTGAATGCAGTAGAGAACATCCACTCAAAAAGTGATAGTCGATAGGATCAGGAAGATAGTCAGTATGTTTCGGAAGAAGAGCTAGTATAGGATTTGGACCAAAGTTCATTAGCAATAGTGTTTCCGTTAGAGAGTGAATGTCAATGTCAGCACATGTGAAGGGTCAGTCACAATGTTAAACTGGGGAAAATATGTAGGAAAGTAGATATCAATAGAGACATTAGGAAATCAGTCAAAGAGTATCAAGTGAGTGAAAAAAATTAAACATTTTCAACAGTTTTGAGGTTGAATATATAATCTTATGAAGAAACAAATATGTAGTCACCAATAGGATTGACATTTGAGAGCATTAGGCAACCTGGTCATGGATGTTTTTAGTAATCCATGTTGAGTTTCCCTTTAGGCTTTGGTACAATCATACGTGTGACTTTTGCATTTTGTGTCCAGAATATTACTGTGATAACATGCATATGTAGATCAGGTGACATGAGTATTTCTTCCACCATTTCAGGGAGCAATATTTTAAAAATGTATAAATTAGTATTGGGGGTACAACGAGGTGTACCCTGTGTCTATGAATATAGAGATAATGCATGAATAGACCATAATGTGAATAAATAATATAACTGGTTACACTTTAAATAATGTATTGGATTGATATCAGAAAATGTATAAAAAATCTTTTATTGATATATAATCATTCATTCCAACCAGTTATACATCTTATGATGATATTACAGTGATGGTTTATCATGAAGTCTGTTTCAGTTTTGCTTCAAAACTGATAAAGGAAATCGAAAATAATGTGTTTGGAAAGAAGTCTCATGAAAAGACCAGTCAAGAAACATGGAGGAATGCATGTGTTCTGAAGCAGGAAGTGTTTGAAAGTGAAACAAATGCCTGTATATTTGCTAACCTGTGGAGGAATTATATATCCTATGATGTGCATAAACAGAAGAAATTGTAATGTGCCAGTGTTGAATTAAAATGAACATCAATATACATATCATGTCCATTGGAATCTACTTGCTTTGATGATAAACTGTGTCAGTTACTGTAGAAACATTAGAATTTGTAAGCACCATTCGCTGAAGTTAGTTCTCAGGACGAGGAAACAAATATGTATTTCAGGTGGTTGAATGTTTCTGAGAATAATCTTGTGAAAAGTTGATTATATATCCACATACATGAATATGAATAAATTTAGAGAGTGTTTAATAAGACACATTTTTTTCATATTTTGAAAAATCTAGAGAGTGTATATATATAAATAAATAATATATATATATATATATATATATATATATATATATATATATATATATATATATATACATGTAAAACTCATGGAGAAATATTACAATTAAAATTTGACAAGATTTATAATACATACCCTTGATAAAGCCGAAGGCAAATCCAAGTATATACCATGCCTCCTATGAAAGGCCTGTATTTCTATTCTGTTACGTTTCGTTTATCCATCATATTAGCATTAGTAGTCAGAGTCTATTAGGGTATGTGTTAGTGTCAGGGATCATTATTTCAAATGAAAATAGAAAAATGAATCTAATGTGTATGCAAATATGTGCTACACAAAAATCTTGCCACTCTCATCCAGAACAATTTCTTGACATTTACTTCGCTCCAAGTAAGACACAATTAGTGGAGAGGAGTTCGAAAACCTGTGATTACATATGTGGAACTGAAAATGTTCAGGAGTTCACAACATTGCAGGTGGTAGAGCAGTTTCCAAAAGTAAGGGAGAGGTTAAACACTCCACAAACTTGGAGCTCTGCTGGCCTAAAGACTCTTTGAGAAAATGCCTCTCAGGTTGGGCACATGAAATATATGAAGTTGTCAGGAGATTTAGCTTCCTTTGTTGTGACACCATCAAATGTGGGTCTGCATCTATGTGACCTGGAGGAAATGGTTCCTTATTTTCTAATGAACATGAGACAGCAGTTCTGAATTCTCTTTTTCTTGGTAAACTGTGGCCACTGGGAGTTAAGTTTCTCCCCGTGTGGTCTGTGAAGCCGTTTGGTCATCCTCCATTTTTGTGGTGTTTCTTACTGCTGCACTGGGAGTTTGGAATTGGCTTAATGAAATACAAGGAGTTCAACTGGCACACAATTCTGGAGGGAGCTCTGTCACGTGTGATTGGTCAGGGTCTTCAGGAGAATTTTCGAAACATGGATCTATCCCACATAGCTTTCCCCCTTGACTATAGCAACCGAATTCTGAACATTGCCCTGAATCCTCTCAATATAACAAGATGCCTTTACATATAAGTGTCTGCTGCCTGCACCATGTCAGTCACAAGTATTTTGGAAGCCAATGGCCGATCCACGTGGTCCCACAACAGATATTTATTCACAACCATATAGTCCACTGCTCTAGCCCCAATAGTCAGCAGGCTCCAACTTATGACATCTCGGTTCTATACCATTTTCATGACAACCAGTCAATCAAGGAACTGTCTGGTACACTCATGATCAGCAACAGGACATCCAAAGTTTCTCCAGTGCCCCCTGGTCATGGGAATATTAAAAATTTCATGGTATTTATGTAGCCATTTTTCAAGGATGATGTTGGAGGCACTGTGGGTTTCAATTCATTCAGGAACCATTAAATGGTGAGTAAGCTCATTTCAATGAAAGCTCTGGAGAACTCTCACAGACAAGGCTTCCCAAAGAGTGGCCAGAAGGTCACATGAAGCCAGGCTCATTGAGGTCTACAATGTGAGGTACATGTGTGTTTTGAGTGTCAACTATGACTTCCAAGTCTTTCAGTAAAAAAATCATGTGTTATCCTGGCTGAGATTCCCAGTGCTCAGTGGAAAGCCACCCTGGGCCTAGATCTCAGTTTCCAAGGGCTAATCTCATGTGTGGCCTCCTATAATCCCAACACAATTCATGGCAATACTTCTCTCAGGTGAGTTCCAGAACTCAGGCTCTAAGGAGTATCAGAGAAGAGTTCAAGCCCTGGTGGACCAAGTCATCTCTTCCAACCGCCACACAAATGACCACAATTAAAACCAAAACACTCCTACATGGCCCTCATCTTCTTCCATAAAGACACTCATCATAACATATGGCTGGAGGTTTCCATGAGGGGCACAGCCCAAGAGAGTGTCCAAAATAAGCTCCCTTGCCCCTCATTTGCCTAAAGTCAGGGTGGCTTGGACACCCTTCTTCTGAATCAGGAGTGATCTGTAAGGGTAAAAGAAATTGAAATTAAAGTGTTAAAGTTAAAGTGTAAAAGACCGGGTGTTGTAAAGTTTCTAATCTTCAAGGCCTGGTTTAAAATGTAAAGGACCAGGTATTTTTAAGTTTCCATGCTACACGCAAAACCTGAAATTCCTGTAAATTGTAGGACAATTTCTGGACTGCCCAGTAAATATTCCCCCTGACCGCCTGGTTGTTTAATAACCTAGGACCCTGTGTGGCTTACCACATATGCATCGCAGGGCCTAAATCAATCAATTTCAATGTGTACCCCACTTTAGAATTGACCTATCACTCCCGCCTGACGTGTTCAAGCCAATGAATGAACTAATCATGTTTAGGATTTGTTGTTTCATTTTCCCACAGTGTATGATGATTTGCTAAAGGAGACTGTGATATATGTAAAGTCTCACACTCCCCAAATCGTGTACTTAAGCACTGCTCAACCTCTGCTCGGGGATCTGGGCTGCTCTCCCTTCTTGAGTGAGCACAGAGCACCAGCATGCTGGATTGGATCCTCAATAAATTTCTTTTGCTGTTGCATGAGCCTTGGTCTCATACATGAACATGAATGAAATTAAGGAGTGTATAATAAGACACATATATTTCATATTTTGAATAATCTATAGAGTGTAGATTTTTCACAAAACACATACAGAGATATTAAAAAGTAGCAATATATATGCCAATCAAAATTCATCATGAAATACATATCATACACAGATCCAAAAATCTTTATTTTACTGAACATGGATTTATGTGTAATGTTGTTCAACTAGGAAGCTCACGCAAATGTTGAATTTTCAGTTCCTACAGCGTTTAGGAGGAGTGATCTCTTCTCAAAATTTGTAACTGCCTAGTCAGCCACCTCACAATAATGTACGTGTGGTACCAGGTAGGATTCTATTTGTGCATATAAAAATACATGTGCTGAATAGGCAACAGAGAAAGGGAGACAGGAATTCACATATCTGATACCTTTCAAAACACATGGAGAACTATTTCAATTAAAAATTAACCAGATTTTTAACAACTACCCTTTATCATGCAAAAGGCAAGTCCAACTATACACTATGCCTCCTCTGAATTGCTTGTATTTCTATTCTGTTTGGGTTATTTTTCTCCATCATACTAGCATTAGTAGTCAGAGTCTAGTAGGTTATGCTTTAGTTTCGTGGATTCAGTAATTCAAATGAAAATAAAGGAAAATGAATCCATTGTTTACGCAAATATGCACTACAAAAAATCTTTCCACTCTCATTCAGAGCAATGCCTTGACATTACCTTCACCCCAAGTAAGACACAATTAGAGGACAAGAGTTAGAAAATCTGTGAATACATATCTGGAATGGAAAATGCTCAGGAGTTCACAAGCTTGGACATTTTAGAGGAGTTTTCAAAATTAAGGGACAGGATAAACAGTCCACAATCATGGAACTCTGCTGGCCTAAAGACTTCTTGAGAAACTGCCTCTGAGGTTGGGCACTTGAAATATATTTTCTTTTCAGGAGCTTTAGCTTCCTTTGTAGTGATACCATCAAAGATGGGTCTTCATTTATCTGACCTGGAGGACATGGTTTCTTATTTTCCAAAGAACATGAGGCAGCAGTGCTCAATCCTACCTTTGAAGGTAAACTGTGGCCACGGAGGGTTAAGTGTCTCCCCGTCTTGACTGTGAAGCCAATTGGTCATCCTACAATTTTCGTGGTGTTTCTTGCTGCTGCACTGGGCTTTTGGTATTTCCTTCATGAAATACAAGGAGTTCAACTGGGACACAGTGCTGGAGCGAGTTCTGTCACGTGTGGAGGGTCAGGGTCTACAGGAGAATTCACAAACCAGGCTTCTATCGCACATAACTTGCAACATTTTCCATAGCAAACTGATTCTGAACATTGTCCTGAAACCTTTCCTTATAACAAGATGCCTTTACATATAAGGGTCTGCTAGCTGCACCATGTAAGCCACAAGCCATTTAGAAGTTAATGGCAGACTCACATGGCCCCACCACAGATATTTTATTATACACCTGCACACCACAGCTCTGGGCCCACTTCTCAGCACTCTCCAACTTACTTACATCTCTGTTCTACACAATTTTCGTGTAACCCAGTCAGTCAAGGCACTGTCTGGTACACTCATGATCAGCAACAATACATCCAAATGTTCTCCAGTGCCACCTGGTCAGGGGAATTTCAAGGTATTTATGGAGCAATTTTTCAAGGATGAAGTTGGAGGCACTGTGGGTTTCAATTCATTCAAGAACCATTAAATGTTGAGGAACCTCATTTCAATGAAAGCTCTAGAGAACTCTCACAGGTAAGGCTTCCCAAAGAGTGGCCAAAATATACATATATTTCATATTTTGAAAAATCTTGACAGTGTATATCTATATCTATATCTATATCTATATCTACACACACACACACACACACACACAAACACACACAGACATTAAAAACTAGCAATATATATGCCAATCGAAATTCATCATGAAATATATATCATCCACGTATTCAAAAATATTCATTTTATTGAACATGGATTTATGTATAATGTTGTTCAACTAGAAAGCTCACCCATAGGTTGAATTTTCAGTTCCAACAGCGTTTAGGAGGACTGAACTTTTCTCACAATTTGTATCTGCCAAGTCAGCCACCTCAGAAGAATATATGTGTGATACAAGGTACAATTCTATATGTGCATATAAAAATATATGTGCTGAATAGGATACAGAGAAATGGGGGAGACAGGAATTCACATATTTGATAAGTTTAAAAATACATGGACAACTCTTTCAACAAAAAAATTGACTAGATTTATAACTCCTACCCTATATAATGGAAAAGGCAATTCCAACGGTACACCATGGCTCCTCTGATGTGTTTGTATTTCTATTCTGTTTGGGTTACTTTTCTCCATCAAGTTAGGATTAGTTGTCAGAGTCTTGTAGGGTATGGGTTAGTGTCAGGGATTCAGTATTTCGAAAGGAAAATTGGAAAATGAATCCAATGTGTATGCAAATATGTGCTACACAAAAATCTTCCGACTCTCATCCAGAACAATGCCTTGACCTTAACTTCGTCCCAAGTAACACATGTAGAGAAGATGAGTAAGAAAATCTGTGAGTACATATCTGGAATTGAATATGCTCAGGAGTTCACAACCTTGCAGGTAGAAGGGGAGTTTCCAAAAGTAAGGGACAATGTAAACACTCCACAAACATGGAGCTCTGCTATCCTAAAGACTTCTGGAAAAACTGCCTCAGATGTTGGGCTCTTGAAATATATGTTGTTGTCAGGAGCTTTAGCTTCGTTTGTAGTGAGACCATAAAAGCTGGGTCTGCATCTATGTGACCCGGAGTAGATGCTTTCTTATTTACCAATGAAAATGAGGCAGCATTGATGAATTCTCTCTTTCTGGGTCAACTGTGGCCACTTGGGGCTCAGTGTCTCCTCATGTGGACTCTGAAGCCATTTGATCATCCTCCAATTTTTGTGATTTTTTTTGCTGCTGCACTGGGAGTTCAGTATTTGCTTCACGAAATACAAGGAATTTAACTGGGACACAGTGCTGGAGGGAATTCTGTCACGTGTGGTGGAACAGGGCCTGCAGGAGAATGCACAAACCAGGCTTCTTTCCAACATAGCTTGCCACCTTGACCATAGCAACCTGATTCTGAACATTGCCCTGAAACTTATCCATATAACAAGAATCATTTACATTTAATGGTCTGCTGGATACACCATGTCAGTCACAAGGCATTTGGAAGCCATTGGCAAATCCAGATAGAAGCACCACAGATGTTTTATCTCACACATGCCCACCTTTGCTCTAGGTCCACTATTCAGCAGGCTCCAACTTACTGGCATCTCTGTTCTACATCATTTTCGTGAAACCCAGCCAATCAAGGCACTGTCTGGTACACTCATGATCACCAACAGGATATCCAATGGTTTTCCACTGCCTCCTAGATATGGGAATTTCAAAAATTTAATGGTATTTATCGAGCCCATCTTTCAAGGTTGAAGTTGGAGTCACTGAGTGTTTCATTTAATTCAGTAATCATTAAATGGTGAAGAATCTCATTTCAATGAAAGCTCTGGAGAACTCTAACTGCTAAGGCTTCTAAAAAAGTGGCCAAAATGCCACATGAAGCCAGGCCCATTGAAGTCTACAATGTTAAGTGCATTTGTGTTTTGACTCTCAACTATGGCTGCCAAGTGTTTCAGAATAAAATTATGTGATACCCTGGCTGAGATTCCCAGTGCTCTGTGGAAAGCCACCCTGGGAATAGATCTCTGTTTCCAATGGCGACTCCCATGTGTGGCCTCCTAATATCCCAACACAATTCATGGCAATACTTCTCTGAGGTAATTTCCAGGACTCAGTCTCTATGGGGTATCACACCAGAGTTCAAGCCCAGGTGGACCCAGTCATCGCTTCCAACTGCCACACAAATAACCACAGTTAAAACCAAAACACTCCCACATGGCCCTCATCTTCTTCCATATAGACACTCCTCATAATCTCTGGCTGGATGTTTCCATGAGGGGCGCAGTCCAACACAGTGTCCAAATAAGCTCGCTTGCCCATCATTTTCCTAAAGTCAGGGTGGATTGTACACCCTTCCTGTGAACCAGGAGGGATCAAATATGCCTTCCAGTAATACTGCACTGCTTCTCCAATTTGAGGCCTACTGACTGTCGGTATAGATTTTTTATGTGATGTGGAGTCATGAGAAAACACAAGCATGTATGCAATTGCCTTTGCAGGGCTTTGAAGAACTCATTTGATTCAAAGGATCCCTATTCTCACTTGATGGTGGTAAGGAACCTAACAGAGGAAGGCGAGAGACTTCATCAACAATGACTGATCTTTTTCCCATTTTGGTTTTGGATGCACACATGGGATCATTCTTTAGATCCATCAGGTGCTGAGAACCTAAGCCACAGCCTAACACAGGGCCCAGAGACTGATTCAGACACATCCATTTCCAAAGCAATTAACAAAGAGCCACAGGTGATGCCCATTTAATTCCATTTTAAAACTGTTTTCTTCAAGCTTCACAAACTGTGTCCTGAGGCCAAGACCTTCCTCACATTCAGGGGAAGAGAAGAATTGGTTAGCAAAAGGCCCAAAGCAGAGTTTCTCCACTGAGGCGTTCCTGGTCACACAGATATCTGAGTTTTTTGAGATGCTAGCCATTCCCTTTAGCTATCCACTACATGGCCTTGTCACAGAGCTTGGAGGTGGTACATATCTTGGACACAAAACCATGAGCCTATTCTGGAGAGTGGCCAGAATCAGGAAGAAAACAGGAACTTAGGAAATTAGTAGGTGTTGCCCATCCATAAGGGAAGCCACAGTCCATTCATCAATTGGGCAGGATGAATGCTGGGAAGGATTCTACTAAACAGGACACATCCATTGATGAATTCTCTTTTCAAATGTCGACAACCACGGACACAGTGGGATACACAGACATAGAAACACTCACTTTGTGAAACGACTTACTAGGAACAGTCCACTCCAAACCAAACAAACCACCTTTTTTACCTATTCTTAGAACATGAGACAAAACCACAAACTCACACTCACACCCACAAAGGCACCTCCTTCCCCCAAAGAGGTCTGTGACAATCCGGAGTGTCCTCTGACTTGTGGGCCTTATTATGTTCCCTGAAATGTCCTGTCCTGTCTCAGATCTGGTCTCCTAGGCCAAATCTGCGAAGTGGTCAGGAGCCAGCTGTGAGCAACTACCTGCTTTCTCAGGAAAGGCCCCTCTTCTGAGCTCTCCTTAAATTTGGCCATTCTCACATCAGTAGGTACCAAGAAAGACTGACTCTGTTCTTTGTAAATCCAAATAAGTGAGCCCACTGGGAATGGTACTGGGACTGCCTCTGGTTGCCTGGCTTCCTGGATCCCAAGTTCAGAGAGTTCTATCACCAAGGAAGTGAGGAAGGTCACCTCCTTTGTGAACTGAATGAGGTCACTGCTTTGGAAACCACTTTGTCCTAAAATTTGCTTCCAAGGTTTCCATGAGATGGAGGCTGCCCCTATTTCCTGTGATACTTTCACAACTGAGAATTGTATATCAACCATAGGCAGCCGGGAACAGCTGTCCACACTGGCCTGGTTTGGTCCATCTTCTCTACATTAAGAAGAGTGAGGCTGATTCTGACACATCCCTTCATCCTGACCGGGTTGTTTGCCATGGAAGATGACTTTTGCTCTCTCAGGTCCTTCATAGCTGCCTAAATCTTCTCCAGGGATCATTTCTGCATGGAACTTTGAGGTTCTCAGAGGTGGAAGATCCCCTACATTCCTGTATTGGAAGACCAATTCTGTCCCTCCTCTTCTGTAAAGTTAGATTGAGGGAACATTGTATGGTTAAGGTTAATAACAGGTTCCATTTTGGTTAGGAATCATTCTCTGGAATGAATAATGGTATTGGGTTTTTGCGATATTTTCAAGAATATATAGGTGAAATATAAGTATGAAAAAAGAAATCTAGGTAATTTTTGAAGGACAGAAGGAAATTGGCCCCATGATTGGGATTCTTAGCTTTCAATTATGTTCTGCACAGGTGTCTCAGATAAATTGATATACAGTGGCATAGGATCTTGTCTTTTGGATGATTGAATGTCGAAGAGAACATCTGGTCCAAAAGGGATAGTTGGTGGATTAGGAAGATATTCGGTAGGTTTAGAATGAAGAGTGTGTATAGAATTTGGACCAAAAGATCTTTAGCAATAGGGTTTTGGGTAGAGACTGAAAGTAAATGTCAGCACATGTGAAGAGTCAGTCACAGTGATAAACTGGGGAAAAAATACAGGATATCAGATATCAATAGAGACATTAGGAAATCAGGACAAATATAAAGTGAGTGATAGGATTAGAAATTTTCAACAGGGTTGAAGTTGAATATGTAATTTCAGGAAGAAACAAATATGTAGTCACCAATAGGATTCACTTTGAGAGCATTAGGCAACCTGGATATGGATTTTTTTTTTTTTAATCCATGCTCACTTTCCATTTAGGATTTGGTACAATCGTAAGTGTGACCTTGCTTTTTGTTTCCACAATATTACTGTGATTAATGTATATATAGATCAGATGACATGAGTATTTCTTCCACCATTTCTGGGAGCAATATTTTGAAGACATATAATTTAGTATTGTGGGTACAAATAGGTATAGGCTGTGTTATACGAATATAGAGATAATGCATGAATAGACCATACTGTGAATAAATAATATAACTGGTTCAAAATTTAAATAATGGATTGAATTGATATCTGGATATATACTGGAAAACTTATATTGATATTCATACAATCATTCGTACCAGTTATACATCTAATGGTAATATTAGTGTTATGGTTTATCATGAAGTGTCTGTGAGTTTTGCTTCTAAAATGATTATGGAAATCAAAAATAATGTGCTTGGAAAGAAGTCTCATTAAAACAACAGTCACGAAACCTGGGGGAATACATATGTTCTGAAGCAGGAAGTAATTGAAAGTGAAAAAAAATTCTATAAATTTGTGAATTTGTGAATGAAAAATGTATTCTATTATGTGCAAAAACTGAAGAAATATTAATGTACCAGTTTTGAATAAAAATGAACGTCAAAGTACATATCATGCCCCATAGGAATCTACTTGCATTGATGTTAAACTGAGTCATTTACTGTAGCAATATTAGGATTTGTATGCACCATTCACTGAAGTTAGCTTTCAGTACTAGGAAACAAATATATATTTCTGGTGGATTAATATTCCAGAGAATATTCTTATGAAAAGTTTAATAAAAATCCACATTCATTAACATCAATGAATTTAGGGAGTATATAATAAGACACATACATTTCATATTTTGAAAAATCTGGAGAGTTTATACATATATATATGCACACACACACACACACACACACACACATATACATTAAAATGTAGCAATATAAATGCCAATCGAAATACATCATGAAATATATATCATCCACAAATCCAAAAATCTTCACTTTTCTGAACATCAATTTAAGTATAATGTTGTTCAACTAGGAAGCTCACCCATAGTTTGTTTTGTAAGTTCCAACAGCATTTAGGAGGAGTGATCTCTTCTCACAATTTGTATTTGCCAAGTCAGCAACCTCACAAGTATCTACGTGTGATACCAGGTAGGATTCTATATGTGCATATAAAAATACATGTGCTGAATAGGGTACAGAGAAATGGAGACAGGAATTCTCATATTTGTTAACTTTAAAAACACATGGAGAAGGGAGGGGCAGAGCCGCCAACCGCACCTGTAAGGTAGGCGGACCTGCGAGCCACCGGTAGAACAGGCCTAGCGGCCCGCAATCATACAAAACACATCGCCCTGGTTGGGGGTTGGGCAGAGCCGCTGCGCGCCTGCAAGGAACGCGGACATGCGACCCACAGGGAGAACAGGCCCAGAAACCCGCGGAGGGGCAGAGACACCCCTTGCAACTTCTAGATAGGTGAACCTGTGACCCACCGGCAGAAGAGGCACAGCTGCCTTCAGAGGGGCAGAGCCGGCCGCCGCGCCTGCGAAGTAGGCAGACCTGCGAACACCGACAGACCAGGCGCTAGGCCCCGCCACGGTGCTAGACACATAACCAGGTTTGGGGAGGGGCCGAGCCACTGCCCGTGCCTGGAAAGCAGGTGGACCTCTCACCCTCTGGCAGAACAGACCCAGCAACCTACCAGCCTGGTAGATATATCGCCCCAGTTTAGGGAGGGGCAGAGCTGCCACTCGCGCCTGCAATGTAGACAGCCCTGCAATCCACAGACAGAAGAGGCCCAGCGGCACGCGGAGGGGCAGTGCCGACACCTGCGCCTGCAAGGTAGGTGGACCTGTGACCCACTGGCTGAACAGGACCAGCGCCCGAAGAGGGGAGAGTAACTGCCCGCTCCTGCAAGGTAGGCGGACAGGCTACCGACTGGCAGAACAGGTCCAGAGGGCTGCTGTTGTGGTAGGCACATTGCCCCAATTGGAGGAGGGGCAGAGCCACCGCCCACACCTGTGAGGGAGACTTTTCATGAATACAATAGCAATATAAACATTTAGGGGTAAAATTCAATAACACAAAAGTTCCACCAAACAGAAAAAAACGCGAACAGTAGGAAAAGACAAGGAAAGAAAGGACCACAAGCAATGCAGGTCAACTCAACATTAGAAGAGGTAATATCTGTAGCAGATGGAATGTCAGATAAAGAATTTAGGATATACTTGCTTCCGATGATCTGAGTCAACAGGGAGACATTAGACAGCAAAATCAGACAATGAAAGATCACTTCAACAATAAATTACATAAACAAATCCAAGAAGCAAAAGATCAACTATACAGGGAGATAGAGGTTATAAAAAAAACAAACAGAAATCGTAGAAATGCAGGAAGCAATAAACCAACTTAAAAACTCAATTGAGAATACTACCAGCAGAGTAGATCACGTAGAAGATAGAACATCAGACAATGAAGACAAAGTATTTCAACTTGAAAAGAACATAGACAGCTCAGCAAGACTGTTAAGAAACCATGAGCAGAAAATCCAAGAAATATGGGATAACATGAAGATACCAAACTTAAGAGTAATTGGGATACAGGGAGGTATACAGGTGCAAAACAAAGGAATGAGCAATCTATTCAATGAAATAATATGAGAAACCTTCCCAGACATGAAGAATGAGACAGAATCCCAAATCATAGAAGCCTACAGGATGCCGAATGTGCAAAATCATAAGAGATAAAGACCTAGACATATTATAATGAAGATGCCAAACATACAGAATAAAGAGAGAATTTTAAAAGCTACAAGAGAAAGGAAGCAGATTACATTTAGGGGTAAACCAATCAGGATAACAGCTGATCTTTCAACACAGACTCTGAAAGCTAGAAGATCCTGGAATAACATTTTTCAAACACTGAAAGAAATTGGGTTCCAACCAAGAATTGTGTATCCAGCGAATTTAAGCTTCAGGATGGAAGATAAAATTAAAACCTTCCATGATAAACAAAAGTTAAAAGAATTTGCAGCTAGAAAACCCTTTCTTCAAAAGATCCATGGCAAAACATTATAGGAAGACGAAATGGAAAATAACAATGAAAACCAACAGTGGGAGGTAGTACAGTAAAGGGGGGAAAAATAATCAAAGAGGAAAAAAAAACATGGTTAGTAACATAAATAAACAAATATGGCTGGAATAACAACCCATATCTCAATAGTAACCCTAAATGTTAATGGCTTAAACTCACCAATTAAGAGACACAGGCTAGTAGAATGGATCATAAAAGAAGACCCAACAATTTTCTGCCTGCAGGAGACGCATTTGATAGGAAAAGAGAAACATAGACTGAAGTTGAAAGGTTGGGAGAAATCATATCACTCATATGGACTTCGGAAACAAGCAGGAGTGTCCATACTCAGATCAAATAAAATAGATGTCAAGCCAAAGTTAAGCAAAAGGGATAAAGAGGGACACTACATACTGCTCAAGGGAACCATACACCAACAAGACATAACAATCATAAATATATATGCCCCAAACAATGGTTCAGCTATGTTCATCAAAAAAACTCTTCTCAAGTTCAAGAGTCTGATAGACCACAATACAATAATCATGGGAGACTTCAACACACCTCTCTCACTACTGGAAAGATCTTCCAAACAAAAGTTGAATAAGGAAACTATTGAACTGAATAACACAATTAATAACATAGACTTAATAGACATATATAGAATATACCACCCAACATCAAGTAGTTACACTTTTTTTCTCAGCAGCACATGGATACCTCTCAAAAATAGATCATATATTATGTCACATGGCAACTCTTAGACAATATAAAGGAGTATAGATAATACCAGGCATCTTATCTGATCATAATGGAATGAAACTGAAAAATCAACAATAAAAGAAGGAAGGAAACTTCATGCATCACTTGGAGAATGAACAATACGTACTGAATGATCAATGGGTTATAGAAGACATCAAGGAGGAAAATAAAAAATTCTTAGAGATAAATGAAAAAGACAGACGGAACATATCAGAATCTATGGGACACATTGAAAGCAGTTCTAAGAGGAAAATTCATTGCTTGGAGTTCTTTCCTTAAAAAAAGAAAAAAACAACAACAAATAAATGATCTCATAGTTCATTTCAAAATCCTAGAAAAAAAAGAGCAAAACAACAGCAAAAGAAGTAGAAGGCAAGAAATAATTAAAATCAGAGCTGAAATTAATAAAATCAAAACAAAAGAATCAATTGAAAAATTTGACAATACTAAAAGTTGAAAAATAAATAAAATTGACAGACTCTTAGCCATGTTAACAAAGAGAAGAAGAGAGATAACTCAAATTACTATCATACTGGATGAAAATGGCAATATCACAACAGACACTTCTGAAATACAGAAGATAATCAGAAATTATTTTGAATCCTTATACACCAATAAATTAGAAGATAGTGAAGGCATTGATAAATTTCTTAAGTCATATGATCTGCCCAGATTGAGTCAGGAGGATATAGACAACCTAAGCAGACCAATATTAATTGAGGAAATAGAAGAAACCATCCAATGACTACCAACTAAGAAAAGAACAGGACCGAATGGGTATACAGCAGAGTTTTTCAAAACCTTTAAAGAGGAACTAATACCAGTACTTTTCAAGATATTTCAGGAAATAGAAAAAGAGAGAGAACTTCCAAATTCATTTTAGGAGGCCAATATCACCCTGATTCATAAAACAGACAAAGACACTTCAAAGAAACAAATCTACAGACCAATATCTCTAATGAACCTAGATGCAAAAATCCTCAATAAAATTCTGGCGAATCAGATACAAAAACATATTTAAAAAATTGTGCAACATGATCAAGTAGGATTCATCCCTGGGATACAAGGCTGGTTCAATATACGGAAATCAATAAATGTTATTCACCACATTAATAGACTTAAAAATAAGAACCATATGATCACCCCAATAGATGCAGAAAAAGTATTCAACAAAGTACAGCATCCCTTTATGTTCAAAACTCTAGAAAAACTAGGGATAACAGGAACATACCTCAATATTGTAAAAGCAATCTATGCTAAGCCTCAGGCTAGTATCATTCTGAATTGTGAAAAAATTGAAAGCATTCCCTCTAAAATCTGGAACAATACAGGGATGCCTTCTCTCACGACTTCTGTTCAACATAGTTCTCGAAACACTGGCCAGAGAAATTAGACAAATGAAAGAAATTAAAGGCATAAAATTAGGAAAAGAAGAACTTAAATTATCACTATTTGCAGATGACATGACTCTATACCAAGCAGACCCAAAAGGGTCTACAAAGAAACTATTAGAGTTAGTAAATGAATTCAGCAAAGTGGCATGATATAAAATCAACAATCATAAATCAAAGGCATTCCTGTATATCAGCAACAAATCCTCTGAAATGGAAATGAGGAATACCACTCCATTCAGAATATCCTCAAAATAAAAATAAAATACTTGGGAATCAACGTAACAAAAGATGTGAAAGACTTACACAATGAAAACTACAGAACCCTAAAGAGAGAAATAGAAGAAGATCTTACAAGATGGAAAAATATACCCTGTTCATGGATAGGCAGAATTAACATCATCAAAATGGCGATATTACCAAAAGTTCTCTATAGGTTTAATGCAATGCCAATCAAAATCCCAAGGGCATTTCTTGTAGAAATAGATAAAACAATTATGAAATTCATATGGAAAAATACAAAACCCAGTATATCAAAGACAACTCTAAGCAGAAAGTTTGAATCAGGCGGTATAGCGATACAAGTCCTCAAATTATACTACAGAGCAATAGTAACAAAAAGAGCATGGTACTGGTACCAAAACAGGTGGGTGGACCAATGGTACAGAATAGAGGACACAGAAATCAATCCACAAAATTACAGCTATCTTATATTTGATAAAGGAGCTAATAGCATGAAATGAAGGAAGGATAGCATCTTTAAAAAATGGTGCTGGAAAAACTGGAATTCCATATGTAACAAATGAAACTGAATCCCTTTCTCTCTCCATGCACAAAAGTTAACTCAAAATGGATCAAGGAGCTTGATATCAAATCAGAGACACGGCATCTGATGGAAGAAAACTTTGGCTATGATCTACATACTGTGGGGTCGGGCTCCAAATTCCTCAATAGGACACCCATAGCATAAGAGTTAATAACTAGAATCTACAAACTGGACTTACTCAAACTAAATAGATTTTTCTCAGAAAAAGAAACAATAAGAGAGGTAAAAAGGGAGCCTACACCCTGGGAACAAATCTTGACTCCTCACACTTCAGATAGAGCCCTAATATCCAGAGTTATACAAAGAAATCAAAAAAATTAACAATAAGAAAATGAATTACCCAATCAAAAATGGGCCAAGGACCTGAACAGACACTTCTCAGAGGAGGACATACAATCAATCAATAAGTACATCAAAAAATTCTCACCATCTCGAGCATTCACAGAAATGCAAAACAAACCCACCCTAAGATACCATTTCACTGCAGTAAGCTTAGCAGTCATTATGAAGTCAAACGACAACAAGTTCTGGCGAGGATGTGGGGAAAAGGGTACACCTGTACATTGCTGGTGGGACTGCAAATTGGCGCAGCCAATTTGGAAAGCCGTATGGAGATTTCTTGGAAAGGTGGGAATGGAACCACAATTTGACCCAGCAATTCCCCTTCTCGGTCTAATCCCTATAGACCCAAAAAGAGCATGCTACAGGGACACTGATAAATCTATGTTCATAGCAGCACAATTCACAATAGGAAGACTGTGGAACCAAGCTAGATGCCCTTCAATAGATGAATGGATTAAAAAAATGTGGCATTTATACACAATGGAGTATTACTCTGCATTAAAAAATGACAAAATCATACAATTTGCAGAGAAATGTATGGCATTAGAACGTATTATGCTACGTGAAGATAGCCAATCACTAAAAAACAAATGCCAAATGTTTTCTTTGATATAAGGAGAGTAACTGAGAACAGAGTTGGAAGGAAGAGCATGAGAAGATGATTAACATTAAACAGGGGTGAGAGGTGGGAGGGAAAAGGAAAGAGAAGCAAAATTGCATGGAAATTGAAGGAAACCCTCATGGTTATACAAAATTAAATACAAGATGAAGTGAGCGGAAAGGGGACGAAAACAAGGGGAAGAAATGAATTACAGCAGATGGGGTACATTGAGAGGATTGGAGGGGAGGGGATGGGAGATAGTAGAGGACAGGAAAGGCAGCAGAATACAACAGACACTAGTATAGCAATATGCAAAACAGTGGATGTGTAACTGATGGGATGCTGCAATCTGTATACGGGGAAAAATGGAAGTTCATAACCAACTTGAATCAAAGTGTGAAATATGACATGTCAGGAACTATGTAATGTTTTGAAGAACAAACAATAAATATCAAAGGAAAAAAACACATGGAGAACTATTTCAATTAAAAATTGACTAGGTTTATAACACCTACACTTTATCATGCAAAAGGCAAGTCCGACTATACACCATGCCTCTTCAGAACTGCTTGTTTTTCTATTCGGTTTAGGTCATTTTTCTCCATCATATTAGGATTAGTAGTCAGAGTTTTGTAGGGTACTTGTTAGTGTCAGGGATTCAGTTTTTGGAATGGAAAATTGGAAAATGAATCCAATGTGTATACAAATATGTGCTACACAAAAATCTTCCCACTTACATCCAGAACAATGCCTTGACGTTACCATCTCCCCAAATAAGAAACAATTAGAGGAGAAGAGTTAGAAAATCTGTAAATACATATCTGGAATGGAAAATATTTAGGAGGTCACAAACTTGGAGGTGGTAGAGGAGTATCCCAAAGTAAGGTACAGGGTAAACACTCCACAAATATGGAGGTGTGCTGGCCTAAAGACTTCTAGAGAAACTTCCTCTGAGGATGGGCACTTGAAATATATGTTGTTGTCAGTAGCTTTAGCTTCCTTTGTAGTGAGATCATCAAAGCTGGGTCTGCATCTATGTGACCTGGAGGACATTCTTTCTTGCTTTCCAAAGCACATGAGGCAGCAGTGCTGAATTCTCTCTTTGTATGTAAACTGTGGCCACTGGGGTCTAAGTGTCTCCCCGTGTGGACTGTGAAGCCTTTTGTTCATCCTCCACTTTTCGTGGTGTTTTCTGCTGCACCACTGGGAGTGTGGTATTTGCCTCACGAAATACAAGGGGTTCAACTGGAACACAGTGCTGGAGGGAGTTTTGTCACTTGTGGTTTTTCAGGGTCTACAAGAGAATGCACCAACCAGGCTTCATTCCCACATATCTTGCCCCCTTGTCTATAGCAACCTGATTCTGCACATTGCCCTGAAAACTATCAATTTAACAAGACACCTTTACATATAAGTGTCTGGTCACTGCACCATGTCAGTGACAAGCCATTTGGAAATCAATGGCAAATCCACATGGCGCAACCACAGATGATTCATCACACACCTGCACACCACAGCTCAGGGCTCACTACTCAGGAGGGTCCAACTTAATAGCATCTCTGTTCTACACCATTGTCATAAATCCCAGTCAATCAAGGCACTGTCTGGTACACTCATGATCAGTAAAAGTGCATCCAAATGTTCTCCAATACCATCTGGTCATGGGAATTTCAAAAATTTCTTGGTATTTATCTAGCCTCTTGGTAAATCCAAACAAGTGAGCCCACTTGGACTGGGACTGGGACTGGCTCTGGGTGCCTGGCTTCTTGGATCACAAAATTCAGAGATTTCCATCACCAAGGAAGTGAGGTGAGGTCACTTCCTTCAGAAAATGAATGAGGCCACTGTCTTGGCCACCACTTTGTCGTAACAGTTGCTTCCTAGTGTCTCAGGAAAAGGAGGCAGCCTCTATTTCCTGTGACACTTTCACAAGTTAGAATGGTATAGAAACATAGGCACCTGGGAACAGCTCTCCACACATGCCTGGTTTCATACATCATCCCTACATTAAGAAGAGATAGGCTGATTGAGACACATCCTTTCATCCTGATCGGGTGGTTTGCAAAGGAAGATGACTTTTGCTGTTTCAGGTCCTTCATAGCTGCCTACGTCTTCTCCAGGGATCATTTCTGCATGGATTTTGAGGTACTCAGCAGGTGAAAGATCTCCTAACTTCCTGTATTGTAATACTAACTTTGTCCCTGCTCTTCTGTAAAGTGAGATTGAGTGAACAATCTCAGTTTACAGAATGGTTAGGGTTAATAGCATGTTCGATTTGGGTTATGAATCATTTTGCTGGATGAATAATGATATTGGGAACCTGCGATATTTATAAGAATATGGAGGTGAAATATAAGTATGAAAACAGAAATCTAGGTAATATTTGAAGCCCAGATTGACTTTGGGCCCTTGATTGGGATACATAGCTTAAATTATGTTCTGTGTGACCTTTGCATTTTGTGTCCAGAATATTACTGTGATAATATGTATATGTAGCTAAGGTGACATGAGTATTTCTTCCACCATTTCTGTGAGCAATATTTTGAAAACTTATAAATTAGTACTGGGGATACTAATAGGTTTACCCTGTTTTGATGAATATAGAGATGATGCATTAATAGACCCTACTGTGAATAAATTATATAACTGGTTCCAAATTTAAATAATGGATTGTATTGATATCTGAAAATATATAGGAAATCTTACATTGATATACATACATTCATTCCAACCAGTTATACATCTAATGGTAATATTAGGGTTATCATTTATCATGAATAGTGTGTGAGTTTTGCTTCAAAAATGATTATGGAATCGAAAATAATATGTTTAGAAAGAAGTTTAGTAAAAAGACCAGTCAAGAAACATGGAGGAATATATGTCTTCCAAAGGAGGAAGTGATTGAAAGTGAACCAAATGTTTATAAATTTGTGAACTTGTGAATGAATGGATATATCTAATGATGTCCATAAACTGAAGAAATAATTACGTACCGGTTTGAATAAAAATGAACTTTAACAAACACAATAGAAACATTAGGAATTCTGGAAAAGTATAGTTCGCAGTGAAAGGTTAATAAAATAAGTACTTGTCACTTCCTGTTTTTCTGTATGCTTAACAAAACACTGTTGAAATCTTGAGAACTTTTTGATAGTCTTATTCCCAGAATGTGCTGTCCAAAACTGCCAAACTGCAGAATGTACTCCCTCAACCGGTTGCACACAAACCGCTCACTCACCCGGACCCATCAATAAACTTCCCCCCCTGCCCTCTCCTAGGAAAATATATAAGCTCTGCTTAAGCTGTTCTCAAGGCTCTCTGCTCTATTCAAGTGAGCTCTGAGCCCCAGCATGCTGGACCCCCAATAAACACTTTGCTTTGCATGAGACAGTCTCTTGGTGGTCTCTTCACCCGATTGTCACCGGACCTTTACATATGGAGGTTCCACCGAGATCCGGCAGCCGTGGACAAGCGACCCCAACGAACTCCTCTCGGGGTAAGTAAGGTGCCTCTTTCTGGTTTCAGGTTTCAGGTCAGGGCTTGGCAAAATGGATGTCGATGAAGAGCGTGAGCTCTCTCCGATGGTGGCTGACAGTCATGTCACAGAGCCACAGGCCAAGTCCCTGGGGGACGTCATAGAGGACTCAGAAAATCGAGGAACAATAGTCTCCATGACTCAGTGATATTTTGTTTCAGATTCGGTATTGCCAACCCATCGGGTTTTGCCAACTACTCAGTCCTGGTCTCAGTGTTGGACTTCCATATCCTGTCTTTATTGTCTTGTCTTGTCTGTGTCATGTGTTGTTGCTTTTACTGTTTGTGTATCTTTCATTATGGGACAGAGCACTTCAATGCCTCTGTCTCTGACCCTTGTTCACTGCAACAAAGTTTGCTTAAGGGATCAGAATCTTTCTTTTTCAGTAAAATGCTGGACCTGGCAGACTCTCTGTGCCTCAGAATGGCTCACCTTTGGATTTGGATGGACCCTAGAAGGATCTTTCTACTTCCCACTAATTTAAAAAGTTAGAGATATTGTCTTTCAGCCAGAGCCACATAGATACCTGTGAAGACAGATGGACACTGCCTACCAACCCGGTGACGAGGGGAATCAACATCAAAATCAAGAAAGAGACTTTGTCTACATTAGACGACATCAGGTGTCATCCCTGGAACCCTGCTGGAAGGGACCATAGCAGGTGCTACTTATAACACCTACAGCAGTAAAGGTAGACAGAATCACTTCCTGGATCCATACCTCTCATCTCAAGCCTGTGCCCTGTCCAGACTCTGGCTGGAAACTGTAAAAGACTGTTAACGCTTTCAAATTGTGTATTTGCCATGTGGATAAGGCAATAGACTCTCCCCTTGACCACCAGTAGTCCTAACCCTCATCAGCCCATTCAGCAGCGATGGCTGATCACAAATCTTACTGGACAAGAAGTATGGTCTATCTCGCATACAGCCCACTTAGGGACATGGTCGCCATCTCTCCACAGAAACATTTGTCAGCTGGCTATAGGTCTTTTCCATTGGGATATCCCTGATGAAGTGGATCCCACTAAAATTCCATTAAATCCCTTCTCTACCATAGATAATGGAAACAAATATTATGGATGTAGGGACACGCGAGCCAGATGCAGGTTGGCTAGCCTAGATTACTATGTTTGCCCTGCAGACTATCAAAGCCACAAACAGTCAAGGCTGTGTTGGGGGAAAGCCGGGTTCTTCTGTAAGTCATGAGGATGTGAGCATACAGGGACTGCTTGATGGAACCCAAACTCCTCATCAAATTCTATACACAACATTGGCCATATTACCAATTAGATAACCAAAATTGATGGCCCCCAGAGGGGTCTCTGGATCCTCAAATTCTGCGTGACCTTTTTAACTTCTGCAAGTGCTGAAAAGGGTAAAAGGAGATTCCCCTATGTGGAGGCCTTTTCCCTCCTTTGCTCACATCCTGAACTATGCTTCTCCAATAGATCCTCACCCTCAGCCTTCTGCTCCAGACTCTCTGCTCTTACTCTCACCTATGCAACCTGATTTCTCCCCTACAATTACTAGATCAAAAACCCAAACCTCCGCCTGTTCTAAGACCGTTGCCCCCTTCTTGAGGTAGCAGGTACTGAGGTACACCTCAACCAACTCACTCCTCTCTTCTCCTGTCATTGCCCGCACTGGGTCCCACCAGGTCCTCTTACTACCTAACACAAAGCCCAAACCAGCTGAGAAGAGCCCTCACACCCTTATCCAAGATGCAATGTAAATGGCCTTTAAAGTTGCTTTTTCATCACTGAAAACATGTTACTAAGTATTTAAAGTCCCTCAAATGCTTTTTGGGATACTAACTCCCATCTTTCCCTCTGCTGTACCTGTTGTACTGCTCAAGATTTGTTCCTAGAAAAATCCAAAACCCCTTTTCCATTATTCTTTTACATTTCTCCTACCTCATTCTCAGATCCACGGAACTGCTCACAGCCATGCCTTCCCCGTCTTCCCCCTCTGTACCAGGCCCACAGAAAAGTCTTAACTGACCTTCTCCAGAAATCTCCAACATAGCTGAATTTAGGAATTTCAGCAAAAGAGTCCCAATAAAAGATTTCTAAGTAGATAAAATTCCACTTTTCATGTTGCCCTATTCTACTTGGCCACTGGCTAAAAAAAATCTGCAATCCTAAGCTAGACACCCCCATACTAATTTTTCACAAAATATGTGAACAAGGCCTTGGCCTTGAGCTGAGGCTTCACATAGATGGCTACATTTGTAAGATAAAGAAGTTACCAACTGGGCTCCAAGGTAACAGTTGGCAGGGGGAAAATAAAGGGAATATAAAGCTCTCCCTCACCCAGGTGTCCTTGGAAGGTTAACTTTCCCAGAACAGAGGAAAAAAAAAGAAGACAAACGGCTTCTTGTGAACTTCTTAAGACTGTGAACTTCTGAGCCCCTTCCCTTATATGTTGGGTACAAAATTCTGAAACTACCTAAACATGGGATTCCAGGGATTTAGTTGATTACAACAGAAGTAATGCCCTCTGAATATGGTTGCAAACAAATATAACTGTTTTCCTGTCTTTGGTACTATCTTAGGTGCCTTGCCTTGTCCATCCCTACAACAGTATAATTCTATATACTTAAAACATTGTTTATGTTTTCATGAAGTGGTCAAAAGATGTGATTAATTGTGTAGTTGTGCAAATGTTTCCCAGAGTGCTCTATCATGACACAGGTTCATTTGAAGATCAAATAGGGGGGCATAAAACCTGGTTCCACTGGGAACATATATCCCTCACTTTCGCCATCCTATTAGGAATACATGTTGCTGCAGGGGTGGGCACAATAACCACTGCCTTGGTCCATGGGACAAAACAAATGACCCAAATAGAAGCAGCAATAGGCCAAAACTTAAAGATATTAGAAACCTCCATCACAGCATTGCAGGAATCTTTAACCTATCTCTCTGAAGTTGTTTTACAGAACAGTCGAGGATTGGAATTTCTCTTCATGAGAGAAGAGGGCCTTTGTTTTGCATTGATGGAAGAATGTTGTTTTTATGCCAACCATACTGGAGTTGTAAAAAAATCTATGAGTAAATTAAAATGACGACTTGAAGAGCGTCAACGAGAGAGAGAGGCCCAAAAAGGGTGGTTTGAATCTTGGTTCACAAAGTCCCCCTGGTTAACTACGCATTTATCAACCCTGGCGGGTCCAATAATAATCCTCACATTATTGCTAACTATAAAACCCTGCTTGCTCAACCATGTAATTTATTTTCTCCAGGCTCAAATTGGACAAGTTAAACTAATGGTAATACCCCACTAGCAGACATGGAATGTGACACCAGCCAATGATCATATTTATGATTAAAAGTAGCCAGAAAAAGAAGTGTCGAATGAAAGGTTAATAAAATATGTAGTTGTCACTTCCTGTTTTTCTGTACACTTAACAAAACACTGTTGAAATCTTGAGAAATTTTTGCCAATCTTGTTCCCAGAATGTGCTGTCCACAACTGCCAAACTGCAGAATGTACTCCCCCACCAGGTTGCATGCAAACTGAACACTCGCCCTGACACATCAATTAACTTCCCTCCCTGCACTCGCAAGGAAAAGTTTATAACATCTGCTTAAGCTGTTCTCAGGGCTCTCTACTCTTTTCAAGTGAACTCTGAGCCCCAGCATGCTGGACCCCCAATAAACCCTTTGCTGTTACATGAGATAGACACTTGGTGGTCTCTTCTTCCGACGCTCGCCCGACCGTTACTTGGATGATTGAATGTAGAATAGAACATCCAGTCAAAAAGGGATAGTCGGTAGGATTAGGAATATAGTCCGTAGGTTTAGGAAGAAGAGTGAGTATAGGATTTGGAGCAAAAGTTCTTTAGCAATAGGGTTTCGGTTAGAGAGTGAATGTAAATGTCAGCACATGTGAAGAATGAGTCACAATGATGAAATGTGGAAAATATGTAGGAAAGCAGATATCAATAGAGACATTAGGAAATCAGGCAAAGTACAAAGTGAGTGATAGGATTAGACATTATCAACAGGGTTGAGTTTCAATATATAATCTTAGGAAGAAACAAATATGTAGTCACCAATAAGATTGACATTTGAGAGCATTAGGCAACCTGGACATGGATGATTTTAGTAATCCATGTTCACTTTCCATTTAGGCTTTTGGGAGAATCCTAAGTTTGACCTTTGCATTTTGTGTCCAGAATACTACTGTGATAAAATGTATGTATAAATCAGTTGGCATGAGTATTTCTTCCACCATTTCTGGGAGCAATATTTTGAAGATATACAAATTATTATTGGGCGTACACAGAGGTGTACCCTGTGTCTATGAATATAGAAGTAATGCATGAATTGACAATACTGTGAATAAATAATATAACTGATTCCACTTTAAATAATGGATTGATAGAATTGATATTTAAAAATATATAAGAAATCTTATATTTATATAGAATCATTCATTCCAATGAGTTATACATCTAATGGTAATATTAGGGTTATATTTTATCATGAAAGGTGTGTGAGTTCTCCTTCAAAAGTGAGTATGGAAATGGAAAATAATGTGTTTGGAAAGAAGTCTCATGAAAAGACCAGTCAAGAAACATAGAGGAATGCATGTGTTCTGAAGTAGGAAGTAATTGAAAGTGACAAAAATGCAAATAATTTTGCTAACTTGTGGGTGAAATATAAGTATGGAAAAAGAAATCTAGGTATGATTTGAAGCCCAGAAGGGCATTTGCCCCTTGAGTGGTTTAATTAGCTTTGACTTCTGTACTGCACATATGTCTCAGATAAAGCGATATACAATGGAACAGGAATTTGCACCTTGGATGATTGAATAACAAAGAGAACATCCAGTAAAAAAGGATTTGTTGCTAGGATTAGGAAGATAGTCGGTAGGTTTAGGAAGAAGATTGAGTATAGGATTTGGACCAAAAGTTCTTTAGCAATAGGGTGTCGGGTAGAGATTGAATATATATGTCAGCACATGTGAAAAGTCAGTCACAATGATGAACTGGGGAAAATAGTAGGAAAGCAGATATCAATAGAGATTAAGAAATCAGGCAAATTATAAAATGAGTCATAGGTTTAGACATTCTCAACAGGGTTGAGATTGAAAATGTAATCTTCAGAAGAAACACATATGTAGTCACCAATATGATTGACATTTGAGAGCATTAGGCAACCTGGACATGGATTAGTTTAGTAATCCATGTTCACTTTCCATTTAGGCTTTTGGGAGAATCCTAAGTGTGACCTTTGCATTTTGTGTCCAGAATACTACTGTGATAAAATGTATGTATAAATCAGTTGACATGAGTATTTCTTCCACCATTTCTGGGAGCAATATTTTGAAGATATACAAATTATTATTGGGCGTACACAGAGGTGTACCCTGTGTCTATCAATATAGAGATAATGCATGAATAGACCATACTGTGAATAAATAATATTACTGGTTCCACTTTACATAATGGATTAAATTGATATCTGAAAGTATACAAGAAATCTTATATTGAAATACAATCATTCATTCCAACCAGTTTTATATCTAATGATAATATTAGGGTTATGGTTTATCATGACTGTTGTGTGAGTTTTGCTTCAAAATTGATAATGGAAATAGAAAATAATGTGTTTATAAAGAAGTCTCTTAAAAAGAGCAGTCAAGAAACATGGAGTAATCCATGTGTTCTGAAGCAGGAAGTGATGGAAAGTAAAACAAATGCGTATAAATTTGCTAAATTGTGGATGAAATATACATCCTATCATGTGCAGAAACTGGAGAAATAGTAATGTACCAGTTTTGAATGAAAATGAACGTCAAAATACACATTATATCCCATAGGAATCTTCATGCATTGATGTTAAACTGGGTCAGTTACTGTAGAAATATTTGATTTTTTTTGGTGTCATAATACACTTTATTTTAGCACTAGCATGCCACAGAATGTAGAGGAAAGAGCAATAGATTTTCAGTTATAGCACTAATAATCTAACATTTAATGACTATTTTGGGGAGTCTAGAAATTGCATAAGGCTATGTAACATAATTGTTTTTTATTTAACATTCATAAAAACTTGGAATTTTGGTAATATTTCTCCTTTTTCATTTTTTATTTTTTCAGTTGTTCATAGACCTTCATTTTATTTATTTGTATGTGGTGATGAGAATATAACCCAGTGCCTCACACATGCTAGACAAGCATGTTAACACTGAGCCAGAAACCCAGATCCTCCACTTTATCTTATCATCAAACACTCCTCACCCTCTTCATTACTCACTTTCTTAATCATTTTCCCCCTTCTCTCTATTCTTTTTCACTTTCCCTCCTTATGTATTTTTCTCTCATGTCATTACAAACACTAGTATGCTATGAAATTTACATTTAAAACTGATTTTATAGTCATTCTTTTTTCTTGAGAAAATTTAAAAATTATAATCACCTGATAGATATATTACAATACATTTATTATACATATGCATCTATATTCATTCACATGTATTACATATATATATACATATATATTTAAAATTACTTTGATTAGCCTGTTAGAAATAATATATACCAAGTCTTTCTTAATTTTCAAGTCTTCCAGAATTAACATCTTACAGTGAAAATCAAATAAACATGTTTAAGTTAAGAGGTATCATTCTTATTTATGAATACTGATAATTTAAGGTTTTATATCACATTAAGTTGTAATATGGCATATTAACTCTTATGAATTAGAGAAAATTTTTTTGAACAACCTATTATTTAAGGACCATATGCACTGATATTTCAAATGACCTTCTTGTGATTTCAATTTCTATCAATTGTGTGTTAATTAAAAAATACTTATTTTAGTAATTTTCATATTCATAATTGATATAAAGTCAATTGTTTAATCCTTTTTGTAAGTAGTTACTTATTACAGTAGGGGCAGTATTAATAATTCTAAATCTTTATAAGAAAAATGGTACAAAGATATTTTCAGGCAAAATTAAGAATAATTGCGATCTCTAAATGTTTGATTACTGATACATATAATACAGAGCTTTTGATGAGTCTCTTTCCCAGTAAAACATAAAATGCAAAGATACAGTTGGGTATGTATGTTCCAAATAAAGATAAGAAAAAATACACATTATCAGTTAGAAACTATTAAATAAAAGATGAAAAGAACAATCCAACACATTGTACCAACTTGTCAGTTGAGTTAGTATTCTGGAAGAATAGCCTAAGACTAGAACTGGTCCATGACAAAATATTCACTAAAAAATGAAATATGAAAAATATAGGAAATACTATGAATTTTTCAGGATTGTAGGTGGATTAACCTTTAATCTCAATTATGTGCATTTTTAAAACCAGTTTTCTGCTACAATAAATTTGTGATAGATACAACTAAACAAAACAAAGTTTCTGCTTAGCAAAATGAATGCATCTCAACACTTTTTTAGCTGATATCTTCCCACTCAATTTTAAACCTTTATTTATTTATTTTTTATTGGTTGTTCAAAACATTACAAAGCTCATGGTATATCATCTTTCATACATTTGACTCAATTGGGTTATGAACTCCCAATTTTCCCCAAATACGAGTTGCAGAATCACAATGGTTACACATTCATATTTTTACAAAATGTCATATAAGTGACTGTTGTATTGTGCTACATTTCCTATCCCCTACTATCTTCCCTCCCCTCCCCTCCCATCTTCCCTCTCTACCTCATCTGCTGTTTTTCACTTCTCTCCCTATTCCACCCCCCTTTCCCCTCACTACCTCTTATATGTAATTTTGTGTAACATTGAGGGTCTCCTACCATTTCCATATGGTTTCCATTCTCTCTCCCTTTTGCTTTCCTCTCTCGTCTTTGATTAATGTTAATCTTTTCCTCAAGTTCTTTCTCCCTGTTCTATTCTTAGTTGCTCTCTTTATATCAAAGAAGACATTTGACTTTTGTTTTTTAAAGAGTGGCTACCTTCTCTTAGCATAATCTGCTCTAATGCCATCCATTTCCCTACAAATTCTATGATTTTGTCATTTTTTAGTGCTGCATAATACTCCATTGTGTATAGATGCCAGATTTTTTTATCCATTCATATATTGAAGGGCATCTAGTTTGTTTCCACAGTCTACCTATTTTGAATTGTGCCACTATGATCATTGATGTGGCAGTATCCCTATAGTACGCTCTTTTAAGATCCTCAGGGAATAGTCTGAGAAGGGCAAAAGCTGGTTCAAAGGGTGGATCCATTCCCAGTTTTCCCAGGAATCTCCATTCTGCTTTCAAAGTTTGCTTCACCAATTTGCAGTCCCACCAGCAGTGTACAAGTGTACCCTTTTCCCCACATCCTCGTCAACACTTGTTGTTCTGTGACTTCATAATAGCTGCAAATCTTACTGGAGTGAGATGGTATCTTAGGGTGGTTTTGATTTGCATTTCTCTGACTGCTAGAGATGGTGAGCATTTTTTCATGTACTTGTTGATGGATTGTATGTCTTCCTCTGTGAAGTGTCTGTTCAGTTCCTTGTCCCATTTGTTGATTACATTATTTGTTATCTTATTGCTTAATTTTTTGAGTTCTTTGTATATTCTGGATATTAGGGCTCTATCTGAAGTGTGAGGGGTAAAAATTTGTTCCCAGGATGTAGGCTCTCTATTTACCTCTCTTATTGTTTCTCTTGCTGAGAAAAAACTTTATAGTTTAAGTAAGTCCAATTTGTTTATTCTTGTTATTAACTCTTGGGCTATGGGAGTCCTATTATGGAATTTGGAGCCCGACCCCACAGTATGAAGATCATAACCAACTTTTTTCTATCAGACGCAGTGTCTCTGATTTTATATCTAGCTTCTTGATCCATTTTGAGTTAACCTTTGTGCATGGCAAGAGAAAGAAATTCAGTTTCATTTATTTGCATATGGATTTCCAATTTTCCCAGCAAAATTTGTTGAAGATGCTATTCTTTCTCCATTGCATGCTTTTAGCCCCTTTATCAAATATAAGAAAGTTGTAATTTTGTGGATTGGTTTCTGTGTCCTCTATTCTGTACCATTGGTCCACCTACCTGTTTTGGTACCAGTACCACACTGTGTTTGGTACTATTGCTTTGTAGTACAGTTTGAACTCTGATATCGCTATAACTCCAGATTCACACTTACTGCTTAGAGTTGCTTTCGCTATTCTGGGTCTTTTGTTTTTCCATAAGAATTTCATGATTGCTTTATCTTTTTCTACAAGAAATGCTGTTGGGATTTTGATTGGCATCACTTTAAACCTGTAGAGAACTTTGGGTAATATTGCCATTTTGATAATGTTATTTCTGCCTATCCATGTACAGGGTTCATTTTTCCATCTTCTAAGATCTTCTTTTATCTCTCTCTTTAGAGTTCTGTAGTTTTCATTATATAAATCTTTCACCTCTTTTGTTAGGTTGATTCCCAAGTATTTTATTTTATTTGAGGATATTGTGAATGGAGTGGTTTTCCTCTTTTCCATTTCAGAAGTTTTGTTGCTGATATACAAAAATGCCTTTGATTTATGTGTGTTGATTTTATATCCTGCCACTTTGATGAATTCATTTATTTACTCAAGCCGTTTCTTTGTAGACCCTTTTGGGTCTGTTAAATATATTATCATGTCATCTACAAATAGCGATAATTTAAATTCTTCCTTTCCTATTTTTATGCCTTTATTTTCTTTTGTCTGTCTAATTGCTCTGGCTAGTATTTCTAGAACTTAATTGAATAGAAGTGGTGATAGAGGGCATCCCTGTCTTGTTCCAGATTTTAGAGGGAATTTCTTCAGCTTTTCTCTATTTAGGATGATGCTAGCCTGATTTTTAGCATATATAGCTTTTACCATGATGAGGTAAGTTCCTTTTATCTCTAGTTTTTATAGTGTTTTGAACATAAAGGGATGCTGTAGTTTGTCGAATGCTTTTTCTGCATCAATGGAGATGATCATATGGTTCTTGTCTTTAAGTCTATTGATGTGGTTGATTACATTTATTGATTTCCATATATTGAACCAGCCTTGCATCGCAGGGATGAATCCTACTTGATCATGAAGCACAATTTTTTTGATATGCTTCTGTATTCGATTCGCCAGGATTTTATTGAGAATTTTTGCATCCAAGTTCATTAGAGATATTGTTCTGTAGTTTTCTTTCTTTAAAGTGTCTTTGTCTGGTTTCGGGATCAGGGTGATGTTGGCCTCATAGAATGAATTTGGAAGAGCTCTTTCTTTTTGTTTTTCTTGAAATAGCTTGAATAATATTGGTATTAGTTCTTCTTTGAAGGTTTTGTAGAACTCCGCTGTATACCCATCGAGTAGAGGGTTTTTTTTGGTTGGCAGTCCTTTGATGGTTTTTCTATTTCTTCCTTTGTTATTGGTCTGTTTAAATTGTGTGTGTCTTCCTGACTCAATCTGGGCAGATTGTATGACTTAAGAAATTTATCAATACCTTCACTATCTTCAATTTTATTGGAATATAGTGTTTCACAATACTTTCTAACTATCTTCTTTATTTCTGTAGTGTCTGTTGTGATATTGCCTTTTTCATCCCGTATTTTAGTAATTTGAGTTCTCTCTCTTCTTCTGTTCATTAGTATGGCTAAGGGCCTGTCGATCTTATTTATTTTTTCAAAAAACCAACTTTTAGTTTTATCAATTTTTTCAATGTTTTTCTTTGTTTCAATTTTGTTGATTTCTTCTCTAAATTTGATTATTTCTTGTCTTCTACTATATTTGCTGTTGTTTTGCTCTTCCTTTTCTAGGTTTTTGAGGTGTAGCATGAGTTCATTTATTTGCTGGTTTTTCTTTTTTTGAGGAAAGAACTCCAATAAATGAATTTTCCTCTTAAAACTGCTTTCACTGTGTCCCATAGATTCCGGTACATTGTGTCTGTATTGTCATTTGTCTCTAAGAATTTTTTTATCTCCTCCTTTATGTCTTCTGTTACCCATTGATCATTCAGTAGCATGTTGTTCATTTTCCATGTGATGCAGGATTTTTCCTTCCTTCTTTTATCATTGATTTCCCGTTTCATTCCATTATGATCAGATATGGTGCATGGTATTATTTCCATGCCTTTATATTTACTAAGAATTGCCCTATGGCATAATATATGGTCTATCTTTGAGTAGGATCAATGTGCTGCTACTGAGAAGAACGTGTATCCACTTGATGATGGTTGATATATTCTATATATGTCTGTTAAGTCTAGGTTATCGATTGTGCTGTTGAGTTCTATAGTTTCTTTATTAAGTTTCTCTCTAGAGGATCTGTCCAATGCCAAGAGTGGTGTGTTGAATTCACCCATAATTATTGTGTTGTAGTCTATGTGACTCTTGAACTTGAGGGGAGTTTGTTTTATGAACGTTGCAATTCCATTGCTTGGTGCATACAAATTGATAATTGTTAGTCTTGTTGGTGGATGGTTCCTTCTAAAAGAATATAGTGTTCTTCTTTATCCCTTTGATTTACTTAGGTTTGAAGTTGATTTTATTCCATATGAGTATGGCCACTCCTTCTTGCTTCCGAGGGCCATGTGAGTGGTATGATTTTTCCCAAACTTTTACCTTCAGCCTGTGTATGTCTTTTCCTATCATATGGGTCTCCTGAAGACAACATATTGTTGGATTTTTTTTTTCCATGTTACTAGCCCATGTCTCTTGATTGGTGAGTTTTGGCCATTAACATTTAAGGTTACAATTGAAATATGATTTGTACTTCCAGTCATGTTTATTTATTTATTATATTTTAGTTTGGCTAGTTTTTACTTTTTTGGTTATTTTCCTCCCCCTTTACTGAAATACCTCCTGCTGTTAGTTTTGGGCACTATTTTTCAATTCTTCTTCTTGTAGTATTTTGCTCAAAATGCTTTGCAGTGCTGGTTTTCTGGCTGCATATTCTTTTAGCTTTTGTTTATCATGAAAGACTTTAATTTCATTTTCAAATCTGAAGCTTAATTTTGCTGGGTACAGTGTTCTTGGTTGGAATCCATTATTTTTCAGCATTTGAAATACATTGTTCTAGGATCTTCTCTCTTTCAAAGTCTGTGATGAAAAATCAGTCGTTAACCTAATTGGTTTACCCCTGAATGTAATCTGCCTCCTTTCTCTTATAAGCGTTTAATATTGTCTCCTTGTTCTGTATGTTGGCTATCTTCATAATTATATGTCTTGGATTTGGTCTATTATGTTTTTGAATGTTTGGGGTCCTGTAGGCTTCCAGGATTTGGCAATCCAATCCATCTTTCATCTCTGGGATGTTTTCTAGAATTATTTCATTTAATATGTAGTCCATTCCTTTGGTTTGAATCTCTATGCCTTCTTCTATCCTGATGACTCTCAAGTTTTTTTTTTTTTGACATCCCTTATCTCTTGAATAGATTTAAGCATCTTTTCTGTGTTGACTATATTCTTTTCAAGTTGATAAACTTTGTCTTCATTTTCTGATTTTCTGACTTCTACTTGATCTACTCTATTTGTAATATTCTTGTTTGAGTTTTTAATTTGGTTTATAGTTTCCTGCATTTCTACAATTACTGTTTGAATATTTTTAAGATCTCTATTTTTTGGTAAAGCTCATTTTTTGCCATTTGAATTTGTTTGTTTAATTCATTTTCAAAATATACTTTTATTCCTTGGACTTGCTGCCTCATGTCTTCTCTAATATTTCTTTCCATCTGAGTTAAGTATGCCTTGATTTCTTTCCCTATCCCTGTTTCTGGTGCTTCTAGGTCCTCCTGTAGAATTAAGTTGTCCTGCATTGTTTGTACTCCTTTTATTCCATTGTTTTTTCATGATGTTCACGTTACTTTCCAGCTCTATTTGATTGCTGTGTTTCTGCTTTATTCTAGAGATTTGTTTTCGTGTTGTATGTCTCTGTTGTCTCTCCTTTGTGTTGGTAGACTATGCATGCTAAAGTGGATAACGCTTGGAAGAAATTCCGAAGGCCGAGCTCCAGTGACGTCACCTCTCTTTTTTGGCAGGCCCAAGGCTCCTTGCTGAGGTGTCCGTATAGGGGGGTGGGACTGTACTGTCACTTGTTGGTTTCAGCTCCGGGTCACTGGCGGGCAGGCGGTCTCCAGCTGCCCAGTCACTTGTGCAGCAGGTGGGCTGTCACTGGCGGGCGGGCGATCTCTAGCCACCCAGTGGTGCGGTCGGTCGCCGGCGGCAGGGCGTTCCCAAGCCGCCTAGTCACGCGGGCAGCGGGTGGACTGTCGCCTGTGGGCCTGCAGTCTTCTGCTGCCCAGTCACAAGGGCCTGGCCTCTAGTCCTCTGGTTTCTCCTTCTAGTCCTGGTTTTTCCTGCAAGACCAGATTTCCCCTGAGTGATGGCTCTCGGCAGTTCAAACTGTACTCTGGGCCTGCCGTTTGTTGGTTGTGGAGGGTGTCTATTGGGAAGCCAGACACTCTATTGTTTTGATTTTTTCCACTTGCCCCTCCCCCAGCACTGGTTAGACAGGTTTTATTTTCACACTTGATGAGAGGGGGAGTTGAAGGTCAGTTGCCTCTTGTTTTCCCCCATCTTTATGCAGGCTCGCTCTGATAATCTCTCCCCCGGAAATCCTAAGAGAGATTTTATGCGAATTCCCCGATATATGGGAGATGAGCTGAATAACACACTCCTGTTTTATTGTTGTAATCTGTAGGAGAGTGGCTGTGGTTACTTCAGCTCTCCAAGATGATGGCCATTGGTTTCCTTGGAAGAGTTTCCATTGTGGGAGATAGAACTGTACCGCTTCCTTCCCTGTCTGAAATCCTGAACTCAGCTCAGGGCTCAGTGGGGGCTCTACCGGTAGGATTCCACAGAATCCTCATCAACGTTTCTCCCTGCTTATTGGACCCATCTCGGTGGTTCCGCACCGTCTTTAGCCACTGGGTGGGCCGCGCGGATCAGTCAAATGGGATCTCGGGTCGCACATTTGGCTCGTGTTTGAGACTCAATTACCGGACCATGGTGCTAGAAATCCTTCTTCTAGGTTTTGGTGCACCCCCATTTTGCTGTAATTTCCTAACAAGATAGTTTTTTTGTCACTCTAACTCGTTATTCACCTGTGCAGTGGTGCAGTACACTTGGTGTGATGCACTGTATTCGTGGCCATCTTGCAATGACGAAATATTATAATTTGTATGCACCATTTACTGAAGTCAGTTTTCAGTTTTAGAAAACAAATATGAATTTCAGGTGTATGAATATTTCGGAGAATAATCTTGTGAAAAGTTGATTATAAATCCACATACATGAATATGAATGATTTTAGGGAGTGTATAATAAGACACATATATTTTATATTTTGAAAAATTTGGAGAGTATATATATATATATATATATATATATATATATATATATATACACACACACAAACACACACACACACACACAGACATTAAAAAGAAGCAGTATATATGCCAATCAAAATTCATCATGAAATATATATCTTCCACATATCCAAAAATATACATTTTACTAAAAATGGATTTATGTATAATGTTGTTCAACTTGGAAGCTCACACTTAGGTTGAATTTTCAGTTCCAACAGCGTTTAGGAGGAGTGATCTCTTCTCACAATTTGTATGTGCCAAGTCACCCACCTCAGAAGAAGGTACATGTGATACCAGGTAGGATTCTATATGTGCATATAATAATACATGGGCTGAAAAAGGCTAAAGGGAGACAGGAATTGACATATTTCTTAACTTTAAAAACACATGGTGAACTATTTCAATAAACATTGACTTATTTATAACTCCTATCCTATATAATGAAAAAGGGAAGTCCAAATATACACCATGCCTCCTCTGAACTGCTTGTATTTCTATTCTGTTTGAGTTACTATTCTCCATCATATTAGGATTAGTAGTCAGAGTCTAGTAGGGTATGGGTTAGTGTCAGAGATTCATTATTCCAAATGGAAAATAGGAAAATAAACCCAATGTGTTTTCAAATATGTGCTACACAAAAATCTTCCCACTCTCATCCCGAACAATTCGTTGATATTACCCTCGCCTGAAGTAATGCACAATTAGAGGAGAAGAGTTAGAAAATCTGGGAATACATATCTGGAATGGAATATGCTCAGGAGTTCACAACCTTGGAGGTGGTAGAGGAGTTTCCAAAAGTAAGGGACAGGGTAAACACTCCACAAACATGGAGCTCTGCAGGCCTAAAGACATCTTGAGAAACTGCCTCTGAGTTTGGGCACTTGAAATATATGTTGTTGTCAGGAGCTTTAGCTTCCTATGTAGTGAGAGCACCAAAATTGGGTCTGCATCTATGTGACCTGGAGGACATGGTATCTTATTTTTCAATGAACATGAGGCAGCAGTGCTGAATTCTCACTTTGTAGGTAAACTGTGGCAACTGCGGTCTAAGTGTCTCTCCGTGTAGACTGTGAAGCCATTTGGTCATCCTCTAGTTTTCCTGGTGTGTCTTGCTGCTTCACTGGGAGTTGGGTATTTGCTTCATGAAATACAAGGAGTTCAACTGGGACATAATGCTGGAGGGAGTTCTGTCACATGCGGTGGGTCAGGGTCTGCAGGAGAATGCACCAATCAGGCTTCTATCTCACATAGCTTGCCCCCAGGCCCATAGCAACCTGATTCTGAACATTGCCCTGACCCTCTCCATATAACAAGATGCCTTAACATATAAGGGTCTGCTAGCTGCACCATGTCAGTCACAAGCCATTTGGAAGCCAATGGCAGATCCACATGGCCCCAACACAGATGTTTTATCACACACCTGCCCACCACTGCTCTAGACCCGCTACTAAGGAGGCTCCAACTTACTGGCATCTCTGTTCTACACCATTTTTCATGAAACCCAGTCAATCAACGAATTGTCTGGTATACTCATGATCAGCAAATGGACATCAAAAGGTTCTCCAGTGACACCTGGACATGAAAATTTCAAAAATTCCATGGTATTTATCTAGCCATTGTTCGTGGATGAATTTGGAGGCACTATGATTTTCAATTTATTCAGGAACCATTAAATGTTGAGGAAGCTCATTTTAATGAAAGCACAGGAGAACACACACAGGCAAGTCTTCTCAAAGAGTGGCCAAATGGTCACATGAAGCCAGGCCCATTGAGGTCTACAATGTGAGGTCCATGTGTGTTTTGACTCTCAACTATGGCTGCCAAGTTTGTCAGAATAAAATCATGTGATATCCTTGCTGAGATTCCCCGTGCCTTGTGGAAAGCCTTCCTGGGCACACATCTCAATTCCAAGGGTGACTCTCATGCATGGCCTCCTAAAATCCCAACACAACTCATGGCAATACTTCTCTGAGGTCAGTTCCAGAACTCAGTCTGTAAGGAGAATTACAGCAGAGTTCAAGCCCAGGTGGAGCCAGTCATCATTTCCAACCGTCAAACTAATAACCACAATTAAAACCAAAACACTTCCGCATGGCCGTCATCTTCTTCCATATAGACACTCATTATAACCTCTGACTAGAGGTTTCCATGAGGGGCGCAGCCCAAGACAGTGTCCAAAATAAGCTCCCTTTCCCCTCATTTGCCTAAAGTCGGGGTGGCCTGAACACCTTCCTGTGAACCAGGAGTAATCGAGTAGGCCTTCTGTTAATACTGCTCTGTTTCTCCAATTTGAGGAATACTGACTGTGGGGTTTAGATTCTTTATGTGAATTAGAAACATGAGAAAACCCAAGCACCTATGGGCTTCCCTCTTCAGGGCTTTGAAGAACTCATTTGACCCAAAGGATCCCTATTCTCACTTGATGAAGTTCAGGAACCTTACAGAGGAAGGCGAGAGACTTCATCCACAATGACTGCTCTTTTGGCCATTTTGGGTTTGGATGAAAACATGGGATCCATCAGGTGCTGAGAATCTAACCACAGCCTCACACAGGGCCAAGAGTCTGATTCAGACACATCCATTTCCGAAGCAAATAAGCAAAGAGCCACAGGTGAATCCCATTCATTTCCATTTGAAACTGTTTTCTTCAGGCTTCACAAAGGAGTGGCCTGAGGGAAAGACCTTCCTGAAATTCAGGGCAACAAACAAGAGGTAAACAAAAGGCACAAAGCAGGGTTTCTCCACTGAGACTTTCCTGGTCACACTGATATCTGAGTTTTCTGAGATGCTCGCCATTGCCGTCAGTTATCCAGAACATGGCCATATCACAGAACTTGTAGGTGGTACATATCTTGGACACAAAACCATGAGGCTATTCTGGAGAGTGGCCAGAATTCAGGAAGAAAACAGAAACTTTGGAAGATAGCAGGTGTTACCCTTCGATAAGGCAAGCCACAGTCCATTCATAAATTTGGCAGGATGAATGCCTGGAAGCTTTCTACTAGACAGGACACATCCATTGATGCATTCTCTTTACTAATGTCTACAATCACGGACAGAGTGGGATGCACAGATATAGAAGCACTTGACTTGTCAAACGACTTACTAGAAACAGTCAACGCCAATCCAAACAAACAGCCTTTCCTACCTATTCTCAGGACATGAGACAAAACCAGAAACACACATCCACACCCACAAAGGCACCTCTTTTGCCCAAGTAGGTCTGTGACTATCCGGAGTGTCCTCAGACTGATGGGCCATATTATATTCCCCCAAAATGGCCTCTCCTGTCTCAAATCTGGTCTCCTTGGCCAACTCTGTGAAGTAGTCAGGAGCCATGGGTGAGCCACTACCTGCTTTCTCAGGAAAGTCCCCTCTTCAGAGCTTTACTGGCATTTGGCCATCCTCACATCAGTAGGAACTAAGAAAGACTGACTCTGTCCTTGGTAAATTGAAACAAGTGAGACCACTGGAACTGGGACTGCGAGTGCCTCTGGGTGTGTCTCTTCCTGGATCACAAGTTCAGAGAGTTCCATCGACAAGGAGGTGAGGTGAGGTCACTTCCTTCCGAAACGGAATGAGGTCACTGCCTTGGCAACCTCTTTGTCCTAACAGTTACTTCTAAGGGTCCCATGAGATGCAGGCTGCCCCTACTTTCTGTGACACTTTCACAAGTTAGAATGGTATATCAACCATAGGCACCTGTGAACAGCTCTTCACACAGGCCTTGTTTGGTCCATCTTCTCTATATTTAGAGGTTGATTCAGACACATCCCTTCATCATGACCAGGTTGTTTGCCATAGAATTTAACTTTTGCTTTCTCATGTCCTTCATAGCTGCCTATATCTTATCCAGGGGTCATTTCTGCATGGACCTTTGATGTTCTCAGCAGGTGGAAGATCCCCTACATTCCAGTATTGTAAGATCAACTCTGTCCCTCCTCTTTTGTAAAGTTAGATTGAGGGAACAGTGTATGTTTAGGGTTAATAACATGTTTTATTTGGGTTAAGAATCTCTCTGCCGGATGAATAATGGTATTGGGAACCTGTGATATTTACAAGAATATATAGCTGAAATATAAGTATAAAAACAGAAACCTAGGTACGATTTGAAACGAGAAGGGCATTGGGCCCTTGAGTGGGATACTTAGGTTTTAATAATTTTCTGTATATATGTCTCAGATAAATTGAAATACAATGGCTTAGGACCTTATACCTTGGACGATTGATTGTCGAATTGAACATCGAGTCAAAATGCAATAGTCAGTAGGATTAGGAAGATAGTCAGTAGGTTTAGAAATAAGAGTGAGTATAGGATTTGGACCAAAATTTCTTTAGCAATAGGGTCTAGGGTAGACAGTGAATGTATATGTCACCAAATGTGAAGTGTCAGACACAATGATGAACTGGGGAAAATATGTAGGAAAACAGATATCAATTGAGATATTAGGAAATCAGGCAAAGTATAAAGTGAGTGATAGGATTAGACATTTTCAACAGGCTCGAACTATAATATATAATCTTAGGAAGAAACAAATATGTAGTCACCAATAGGATTTACATCTGAGAGCATTTGGCAACCTGGACATTGTTGTTTTAGTAATCCATGCTCACTTTCCATTTAGGGTTTGATACAATCATGATTGTGACCTTTGCTTTTTGTGTCCAGAATATTACTGTGATAAAAAATATATATAAATATATATATAGATAAGGTGATATGAGTAATTCTTCCACCATTTCTGGGAGCAATATTTTGAAGAGGTATAAATTAGTATTGGGGGGACAAAGAGGTGTACACTGTGTCTTTGAATATAGAGATAATGCATTAATAGACCATACTGTGAATAAATAACATAACTGGTTCCAACATTAAATAATGCATTGAACGGAAATGTGAAAATATACAGAAAATCTTTTATTGATATACATACATTTATTCCAACCAGCTATACATCTAATGGTAATATTAATGTTATGGTTTATCTTGAAGAGTGTGTGAGTTTAGCTTCGAAATTGATTATGGAAATCGAAAATGATGTGTTTGGAAAGAAGTCTCATGAAAAGACCAGTCAAGTAACATGGAGGAATACATGTGTTATGAAGCAGGAAGTGACTGAAAGTGAAACAAATTCCTATAAATTTGTGAACTTGTGGATGAAATATATATCTTATGATGTGCAAAAACTGAAGAAATAGTAATGTACCAGTGTTGAATTATAATGAACGTCAAAATAGAAATCATGTCCTATAGGATCTACTTGCATTGATGTTAAACTGGGTCATTTACTCTAGAAATATTAGGATTTGTAAGCACCATTTATTGAAGTTACTTTTCAGAACTGGGAAACAAATATGTACTTCAGGTGGATGAGTATTTCTGAGAATAATCTTGTGAAAAGTTGATTATAAATCCACATACGTGAACATAAATGAATTTACGGAGTTATATAAGACACATATATTTCATATTTTATAAAATGTGAAGAGTGTGAATATATATATATATGTATATATATATATATTTATATATGTATTTATATATATATATATTTATATATATTAAAAAACCACAAAAATACATTAAAAAGTATCAATATCTATATGCCAATCGTAATTCATCATGTAATATAAATCATCCACAGATGCAAAATTATTTATTTTACTAAACATGGATTTATGTATAACATTGTTCTACTAGGAAGCTCACCCATTGTTTGAATTTTCAGTTCCAACAGCGTTTAGGAGGAGAGATCTCTTCTCACAATTTGTTTCTGCCAAGTCAGCCAACTCATAAAAATGTACGTGTGATACCAGGTAGAATTCTATATGTGCATATAAAAATACATGTGCTGAGTAGGCTACAGAGAATGGGAGACAGGAATTCCCATATTTGTTAACTTTAAAAACACATGGAGGACTATTTCAATTAAAAATTGACTAGATTTATAAAACCTACCCTTTATCGTGCAAGAGGGAAGTCCTACTATACACCATGCCTTCTCTGAAATGCTTGCATATTCATTCTGCTTGGGTATTTTTCTCCATCATATTAGGATTAGTAGTCATATTATAGTAGGGTATGAGTTAGTGTCAGGGATTCAGTATTTCGAATGAAAAATAAGAAGAAGAATCCAATGTTTATCAAATATGTGCTTCACAAAAAAATTTTCTACTCTCATCCAGAACAATGCCTTGACATTACCTTCGCCCCAAGTAAGACACAATTAGAGGAGAAGAGTTAGAAAATCTTTAAATACATATCTGAAATAGAAAATGCTCAGGAGTTCACAACCTTGGAGATGATAGAAAAGTTTCCAAAAATAAGGGACAGTGTAAAAACTCCACAAACCTGGAGATTTGCCTGCCTAAAGACGTCTGGAGAAACTGCCTTTAGGTTGGGGACTTGAAATACATGTAGTTGTCAGGAGCTTTAGGTTCCTTTCTAGTGAGACCATCAAAGATGGGTCTTCATCTCTGTGATTTGGAGGACATGGTTATAATTTCCCAATGAACATTAAGCAGCAGTGCTGAATTCTCTTTGTAGTGAGAGCATCAAAGGTGGGTCTGCATCTATGTGACCTGGAGGACATGGATTCTTATTTTACAATGAAAATGAGGCAGCAGTGCTGAATTCCCCCTTTGTATGTAATCTGTGGCCACTGGGGGCTAAGTGTCTCCCCACGTGGACTGTGAAGCCATTTCATCATCCTCCACTTTTCACAGTGTTTCTTGCTGCTGCACTCGGAGTTTGGTACTTGCTTCAGGAAATACAATGCGTTCAACTGGGACACCATGCTGGAGGAAGTTCTGTCAAATGTGGTGGGTCAGGGTCTGCAGGATAATGCACCAACAGGGCTTGTATACCACATAGGTTGCCCCCTTGACCAAAGCAACCTGATTCTGAACATTGCCCTGAAACCTCTCCATATAACAAGATGTCTGTACATATAAGGGCCTGCTAGCTGCACCATGTCAGTCACAGCGATTTGGAAGCCAATAGCAGATCCACATGACCCCACAACAGACGTTTTATTACACACTTGCTCACCACTGCTCTAGTCCCACTACTAAGAAGGCACCAACTTAATGGCATCTCTGTTCTCCACAATTTTCATAAAATCCAGTCAATCAATGCACTGTCTGGTACAGTCATGATCAGCAACAGGACATCCAAAGGTTCTCCAGTGCCATCTGGTCATTGGAATTTCAAAAATTTTATGGTATTTATCTAGTCAATTTTCAAGGATGAAGTTGGAGGCACTGTGGGTTTCAATTCATTCAGGAATCATTCAATGGTGAGGAAGCTGATTTCAATGAAAGTTTTGGAGAACTCTCACAGGCAAGTCCTCCCAAAGAGTGGCCAAAAGGTCACAAGAATCCAGGCCCACTGAGGTCTACAATTGAGCTCCATGTGTGTTTTGACTAGTAAATATGGCTTCAAAGTCTTTCAGAATAAAATTATGTGATATCTTGGCTGAGATTCCCAGTGCTCTGTGGAAAGCCACCCTGGGCCTAGTTCCCAGATTCCAAGGGCGAATCTCATGTGTGGCCTCCGAAAATCCCAACACAATTCATGGCAATACTTCTTTGATGTCTGATCCAGAACTCAGTCTTTCAGGGGAATGACACCAGAGTTCAAGCCCAGGTGGATCCAGTCATCTCTTCCAACTGCCACACGAATGACCACAATTTAAACCAAAATACTTCCACATGGCCCTCATCTTATTAAATATAGACACTCATCATAACCTGTGGCTAGAGGTTTCAAAGCGGGACACATCCCAAAAGAGTGTCCAAAAAAATCTCCCTTACCCCTCATTTGCCTAAAGTCAAGGTGGCATGGACACCCTTCCTGTGAACCTGGAGTGATCCAATAGACCTGCCGTTAATACTGCTCTGCTTCTCCAATTTGAGGCCTACTGATTCTCAGCGATAGATTTTTTATGTGATTTGGAGTCATAAGAAAACACAAGCATCTCTTCAGGGCTTCAAAGAACTCATTTGACCCAAATGATCCCGATTCTCACTTGATAGAGGTCAGGGACCTAACAGAGGAAGGCAAGACACTAATCAACAATGACAGATTTTTGGCCATTTTGCTTTTGATTGCACACATGGAATCTATCTTTAGATTCATCATGTGCTGAGAATCTAAGCCACAACCTCATACAGGGCCAAGAGGCTGATTCAGACACATCCCTTTCCAAAGCAATTAAGCAAAGAGCCACAGGTTATGCCCATTTATTTTCATTTGAAAACTGTTTTATTCAGGCTTCACAAAGGGGTGGCCTGAGGCAAAGACCTTCCTGAAATTCAGGGCAACAGAACCATACGTAAGCAAATGAACCAAAGCAGGGTTTCTCCACTGAGAGTTTACTGGTCACACTGATATCTGAGTTTTCTAAGATGTTCCCATTCTCTACAGCTCTCAAGTATATGGACATGTAACATATCTTGGAGATGGTACATATCTTGGACACAAAACCATGAGCCTATACTAGAGAGTGTCCAGAATTCAGGAAGAAAACATTAACTTAGGAAGTTAGTAGGTGTTGCCCATCCATAAGGCACACCACAGTCCATTCATCAATTAGGCAGAATAAATACTGGAGAGTTTTCTACTAGACAGGACACATGCATTGATGCATTCTCTTGTCTAATGTCTACAACCACAGACACAGTGGGATACACAGACATAGAAACACTAGCCCTGTCAAACGACTTATTAGAAACAGTCCACTCCAATCCAAACAAAGAGCCTTTCCTACCTATTCTCAGAAATTGAGAGAAAACCACAAACTCACACCCACACGCAAAAAGGCACCTCTTTAACACAAGTAGGTCTGTGACTATCCAGAGTGTCCTCTAACTGGTGGGCCATACTATGTTCCCCTGAAATGGCCTGTCCTGTCTCAGATCTGGTCTCCTTGGGCAACTTTGTGAAGTTTTCAGGAGCCAGTGGTGAACCAATACCTGCTTTCTCAGGAAAGGTCCCTCTTCAGAGCTCTTCTGGCATTTGACAATCTCATATCAGTAGGTACCGAGGAAGACTGACTCTGTCCTTGGTAAATCCAAACAAGTGAGACCACTGGAACTGGGACTGGGACTGGCTCTGGGTGCCTGGCTTCCTGGATCACAAGTCCAGAGATTTCCATCACCAAAGAAGTGAGGTGAGGTCACTTACTTCAGGAACTGAATGAAGTCACTGCCTTGGCCACCACTTTGTACTTACAGTTGCTTCCAAGGGTCCCATGAGATGGAGGCTGCTCCTACTTCCTGTGACACTTTCACAGGTTAGAATGGTATATCAAGCATAGGCACCTGGGAACAGCTTTCCACGCAGGTATGGTTTGATCAGTCTTCTCTACAATAGGAAAGGAGAGGCTGATTCAGACACATCCCTTCATACTGACCAGGTTGCTTGCCATGGAATATGACTTTTGATCTCTTAGGTCCTTCATAGCTGCCTGCAACTTCTCCAGGGTATCATTTCTGCCTGGAACTTTGATGTTCTCAGCAGGTGGAAGACCCCCTACATTACTATTGTAAGACAAACTCTGTCCCGGCTCATCTGTAAACTTAGTTTAAGGGAACAGTGTATGTTTAGGGTAATAACAGGTTCGATTTGGGTTAGGAATCATACTGAGGAACAAACAATGGTATTGGGAACTTGCGATATTTACAATAATATATTGGTGAAATATATGTATGAACACAGAAATCTAGATAAGATTTGAATCCAAGAAGGGCATTGGGCTGTTGATTGGAATACTTAGCTTTGAATTATATTCTGCATAGATGTCTCAGATAAATCAATATACAATGGCTTAAGATCTTGTACCTTGGATGATTGATTGTAGAAGAGATCATCCAGTCAAAAAGGTATAGTTGGTAGGATTAGGAAGATAGTCAGTAGATTTAGAAAAAAAGAGTGAGTATAGGATTTCGACCAAAAGTTCTTTAGCAATAGGATTTCGGATAGAGAGTGAATGTAAATGTCAGCACATGTGAAGAGTCAGTCACAATGATGAACTCGTGAAAATATGTAGGAAAGCAGATATCAATAGAGACATTAGGAAATCAGGCAAAATACAAAGTGAGTGATAGGATTTGTCATTTTCAACAGGGTTGAGGTTCAATATATAATCTTAGGAAGAAACAAATATGTAGTCACAAATAAGATTGATTTGAGAGCATTAGGCAACGTGGACATGGATGTTTTTAGTAAACCATGCTCACATTCCATTTAGGCATTGGTGAAAGGTTAATAAAATAGGTACTTGTCACTTCCTGTTTTTCTGTATGCTTAACAAAACACTGTTGGAAACTTGAGGACTGTTTGCTAATCTTGTTTCCAGAATGTGCTGTCTCCAACTGCCAAACTGCAGAATACACACCCTCACCCGTTTGCACACAAACCTCCCCCTTGCCCTGACCCATCAATAAACTTCCCTCCCTGCCCTCTCCAAGGAAAGTATATAAGCTCTGCTTAAGCTGTTTTCATTGCTCTCTGCTCTATTCAAGTGACCTCTCTGCCCCAGAAAGCTGGTCTCCCAATAAACCCTTTACTGTTGCATGAGACATTCTCTTGGTGGTCTCTTCCTCTGTCGCTCACCCGATCTTTACATCTGGAGGCACCAGCGAGATCCAGCAGTGGCGGACGAAAGACCCCCAAGGGTCTCCTTTCAGGGTAAGAAAGGTGACTCTTTCTGGTTTCAGGTTTCAGGTTAGGGTTTTGCAAAATCACTATCGGTGTTGAGCATGAGCTCTCTCTGACGGTGGCTGACAGACGTGTCACAGAGCCACAGGCCACATCCCTGGGGGACGCCCCAGAGGACTCAGGAAATGAAGGAACAATAGTCTCCTCGACTCTGTGATATTTTGTTTCAGATTCGGTATTGCCAGCCCATCAGGTTTTGAGGGCTACTCAGTCCTTGTCTCAGTATTGGACGTCCATTGTCTGTCTTTATTGTCTTGTCTTGTCTGTGTAGTATGTCGTTGCTTTCACTGTTTGTGTATCTCTCATTTTGGGACAGAGCACTTCAACACTTCTCTCCCTGACCCTTGATCACTGGACCAAAGTCTGCTTAAGGGCCCAGAATCTTTCTTTTTCATTAAAACGCTGGACCTGGCAGACTCTCTGTGCCTCAGAATGACACACCTTTGGAGTTGGATGGCCCCCAGAAGGATGTTTCTACTTCCCACTAATTTGAAAAATCAGAGATATTGTCTTTCAGCTGAGGCCACATAGCCATCCAGATCAACAGCCATATATCTTAACTTGGCAGGACCTCTGCAAATCTCCTCCTCCATGGGTGAAGCCTTTCCTTGTCCCTGCCTACGCTCCTACTCCTTCCACCACGATTCTATCTCTCAAACCCCCTGCTCCTCCTCCTCCACCCTCTGTTCTCCCTGAGTCTCAAGATTCTACTGGACTCTCCTCCTCCTTCTTATCCCCTGCCCTTGTCCCCAACCCCCAACAACCTCTAAGTGATTCCCCTGCTGACTCTGCTTCTCTGCCATTGGAGGAAGTTAGGCCGGCCCAGTGCCCTCCAGATGACTCCCCCGCGTCACACACAGCCCCTCCTTCCCTGGAGGAAGCTGGCCCGGCTAAAAGAACTCAAAGAACTCCCTGGGGTTTTCACACTTGCCTACTTGGGATGAATGCCAACAAATCCTAGGGACTCTCTTTATGGCAGAGGAATGAGAGAAAAACCTCCTGGAAGCTAAAAAATATATTCTCGGACCAGATGTGTGACCAACACAACTTCCCAACATAATCAAAGCCAGCTTCCCCTTGAATTGACCCAACTGAAACCCCAACACCTTTGAAGGTAGGGAGCATCTGTCCACTTATTGCCAGGCCCTAATATTGGGTTTCCAATCGGCCGCTAGGGAACCACCTAATTTGGCCAAGGTAAGAGAGATAATTTAAGGGCCTGATAAATATCCCTCTATGTTTCTAGAGAGAATTATGGAGGCATATATGAGATTTACTCCTATTGATCCTCAGGCAGAGGATCAAAAGGCATCTGTCATGATGGCCTTCATTGGGCAAGCTGCCCTGGATATTAAAAGAAAGTTACAACTCTTAGAGGGATCACAAGATATGACTTTGGGAGATTTAGTCAGAGAAGCCGAGAAAGTATACTATATGAGAGAAACAAAGAGAAAGAAAGGGAGCAAAGGGAAGATGAGAGATGCAAAAGACAGACTAAGGCATTGACTAAGGTCCTGGTCACAACAATAAATAGGCCAGAAATTAACAAACAGGAAGACAGGAACGGAAACCTGGGCGCACGCCACAGGCAACCCCTGGCCTCAGATCATTGTGCCTACTGTAAAGAAAAAGGTCACTGGGCCAAAGAGTGCCCTAGAAAAGAGACAGCCACGACAGCCAGCCATTCTGACTCAAAAGGATGACTAAGAACGTCGGGGCTCAGATCCCTTCCCCGAGCTCAGGGTAACTTTTGAAGTGGAGAGGACCCAGGTAAACTTTGAAGTGGATACAGCAGCAGTATACTCAGCCCTTAAGGCCCCACTGGGCACACTATCAAATAAAATGTCTCTAGTTCAAAGGGCTAATGGCAGTAAATATCAGACATAGACAACTAAGAGGACCATAGACATGGGGAAAGGAAAAATCCATCACTCCTTCCTAGTAATCCCAGAATGCCTGGCCCCATTGATGGGCAGAGATCTGCTCAGTAAGCTCCAGGCCAAAACAACTTTTAACCCCGAAGGCCCCAAAATGAAATTTCTAAATCCTTCAGTAAAAACTCCTATAGTCTTGGCTTTATAAATGTCAGTAGAAGATGAACATCCACTCTTCACACCCCCCAAGACTGCTCAAACAAGCAAGCTACCCCAGAAATGGATAACAGATTACCCAGATACCTGGGCAAAAATGGCTAGGTTAGGCCTAGCCGTGAAACAACCTCCAAGAACAGTGGAGTTAAAAACCTCAGCCTCCCCAATCAATGTCAAACAATATCCTCTGAGCAGAAAAGCTAAAGATGGGATAAGGCCCCATATTCAGAAATATCTGGCCTTAGGGTCCTAAGGCCCTGTCAATCGGCCTGGAAGACTCCCCTGCTCCCAGTAAAAAAAGCCAGGAACCGGGGACTATCCCCCGTTCAAGACCTAAGAGAGATTAATAACAGAGTGCAGGACATTCACTCCACGGTAACTAATTTGTACAATCTGCTTATCACTCTGAACCCTTAGCAGAAATGGTATACTGTTCTGGACTTAAAAGATGCTATCTTTTGTTTGCCTCTGCATAAAGATAGTCAGTTGCTGTTTGCTTGCTAGTGGGTAGACCCAGAAACTGGAACGTCTGATCAAGTAACTTGGACTAGACTCCCACAGGGGTTCAAAAACTCTCCCACTCTCTTTGATGAAGCCCTCCACAGAGATCTCAACAACGTCAGAACTACACACCCCAAAGTCACCCAGCTTCAATACGTGGATGACCTGCTACTGGCAGCCAACACCAAAGAAAACTGTGAGTCTGGGACCCAAGCACTATTATATGAGCTTGCTCAACTCGGGTATAGAGCTTCTGCCAAATAGGCCCAAATTTGCCAGCAAGAAGTAATCTTCCTGGGCTATTCCCTTAGGGGCAGTAAACGATGGCTCACTGAGCCCAGAAAACAAACGGTTGTGCAGATACCGCCCCCATCTAGCAGCAGACAACACAGAGAGTTTCTTGGGACTACTGGATTTTGCAGGTTATGGATTTCTGTGTTTGCGTCCTTAACTTTTTCTTTATACCCGCTGTTAAATGGAGATACCCAATTCCAATGGACCCCTGAGCACCAGAACGCTTTTGATAACATCTAACGACACTGGCACTGAATTCCTCAACTTGACTGAGCCAAGCCTGCAATTTCAGAAAGCCCTACACTACGTTAAAAATGTACATTAATTCACACACCTTGGTTCAAAGAAACTGCAGGCATTCCTGAAGGATCAAGAACAGAGTTTTCCACTAACCCACTCACAGCAAAAGGAAATAACTGAACAGGTAACAAAAGTCTGTCCGGTCTGTCAATAGGTTAATGATTATCTTTCCAAGCTTTCCGCAGGAAAGCACCTATTAGGATCCAGACCAGTACAATTCTGGGAAGTGGACTTTACTGAAATTAAGCCAGCAAGGTATGGACTTAAATATCTCCTAGTCTTTGTAGATATATTTTCAGGATGGATTGAAGCCTTCCCCACAAAAAAAGGCACAATTGGTGGTCAAGAAGATCCTGAAAGATATTTTTCCAAGACACGGCCTGCCTAAGGTAATAGGGTCTGATAATGGCCCGGCGTTCATGGCCCAGGTAAGTCAGGGGTTAGCCAGGACACTGGGGATAAATTGGAAGTTACATTGTGCTTATAGACCCCATAGCTCAGGACAGGTAAAAAAAATAAATAGAACCATTAAAGAGACCTTAACGAAATTAAGCTTAGAGAGCGGCATAAAAGATTGGACTATGCTCCTGCCTTATGCACTGTTTCATGCAAGAAATACTCCCTCTATTTCTTTGTGTAACCTCACCCCCTATGAAATTCTTTATGGAGCCCCTCCTCCAGTAAGGGATCTAACCCCAACTCTAAGACCTAGTGATCCCCTCCACAACCCCTTGTTTGACAGACTTAAAGCTCTTGAAAGAACTCAGCGATACCTGTTGAAACAGCTGGCCACTGCCTACCAACCTGGTGAAGAGGGGACTCCACATCGATATCAAATAAGAGACATCCTCTACATAAGACAACATCAGGTGTCATCCCTGTAACCCCGCTGGACAGGACCATACCAGGTGCTACTTATAAAACCTACAGTGGTAAATGTAGAAGGAATCAATTCCTGGATCCTAATTCTTATCTCAAGCCTGCGCCCTGTCCAGACTCTGGCTGAAAAACTGGAAAAGACTGGAAACCCTTTCAAATTGCATATTCGCCATGTGGATAAGGCTATAGACTCTCCCCTTGTCCACCAGTAGTCCTTACCCTCATCAGCCCGTTCATCAGCGATGGCTGATCACAAATCTTACTAGACAAGAAGTATGGTCTATCTCGCATACAGCCCCCTTAGGGACCTGGTGGCCATCTCTCCACCCAGAATTTGTCAGCTGGCTATACGTCTTTCATATTGGGATATCTCTGATGAAGAGGATCCAACTAAAATTCCATTAAATCCCTACTGTACCACAGATAATGGAAACAAACATTATGGATCTAGGGACACGCGAGCCAGATGCAGGTTGGCTAGCCTAGAATACTATGTTTGCCCGGCAGACTATCAAAGCCACAAACAGCCATGGCTGTGTGGGGGAAAAGCGGACTTCTTCTGAAAATAATGGGGATGTGAGCATACAGGGGCTGCCTGGTGGAACCCAAACTCCTCATCAAATTCAGTACACAGCATTGGCCATATTACCAATTAGACAACCAAAACTGATGGCCCCCAGAGGGGTCTCCAGATCCTCAAATTCTGTGTGACTTTTTCAACTTCGGCAAGTGTTCAAAAAGATCCATCAATTGGGAATTTCCTTCCAAGGAAATTCCCCTATGTTTATGCCTTTTCCCTCCTTTGCTCACATCCTGAACTATGCTTCTCCAATACATCCTCACCCCCGCCTTCTGCTCCAGACTCTCTGCAGTCACTCTCACATGAGCAACCTGATTTCTCCCCTCCAATTACTAGATCAAAAACAAAAACCTCCGCTGGATCTCATACCATTGCCTCCTTGCTGAGGTAGCAGGTACTGAGGTACCCTTCCACTCACTCACTCCTCTCTTCTCCTGGCAGTGCACGCACCGGGTCCCACCAGGTCCTCTTACCAGCTAACACAAAGCTCAAACCAGCTGAGGAGTGCCCTAAGACGCCTATCCAAGATGTAATGAAAATGGCCTTTAAAGTTGCTTTGTCATCACTGAAAACAGGTTACAAAGAATTTAAAGTCCCTCAAAGGCTTTTTGGGATACTCACTCCCATCCTCCCCTCTGCTCTACCTGTTCTACTGCCCAAGTTTTATTGCCAGGAAAATCCCAAACCCCTTTCCCATTATTCTTTTATATCTCTTTTTCCTCATTCTCAGAACCACGGAGCTGCTCTCACCCCCCACCTTCCTTGTCTTTCCCTCTGTTCCAATCCCACAGAAAAATCTTAAATGGCCTTCTCCAGAAGCCTTGATCATGGCTGACTTTAGGACTTTCAGCAACAGAGGCCCTATACAAGAGTTCAGTGTAGATAAACTTCCTCTTTTTGTGTTGCTTTGTTCTACTTGGCCACTGGCTGGAAAAATCAGCACTCCTAAGCTAGACACCCCCTTACTATTTTTTCACAAAATATGTGAACAAGGCCTCTGGCGTTGAGCTGGGGCTTCCAGAGATGGCTACATTTCTAAGATAAAGAAGTTACCAACTGGGCTCCATGGTAACAGCTGGCAGGAAGAAAAAAAAAGAAGAAAAAAGCTCTCCCCCTACCAGGTGTCCTTTAAAAGTTAACTTTCCCAGAGCAGAGGAAAAAAAACAGAAACAAAAACTGCTTTTTGTGAACTTCTGCAGACTGTGAATTTCTGAGCCCCTTACGTTACATGTTGGGTACAAAAATTCTGAAACTACCTAAACTTGGGGTTCAGGGGATTAAAAGATTACAACAGAAGCAATGCCCTCTAAATCTGGTTACAACCAAATAGGACTGTTTCCCTGTCTTCTGTGCTATCTTAGGTGCCTTGCCTTGTCTGTCCTTACAACAGTATAATTCTATATACTTAAACGTTGTTTATGTTTTCATAAAATGATCAACATATGGCTGTTGCATGAGACAGTCTCTTGTGGTCTCTTCCTCTGATTAAGTATGTAATGGTGCAGATGTTTCCCAGAGTCCTCTATCATGACGCAGGATCATTTAAAGTTCCAATAGGGGGGCATACAAACTGGTTCCACCAGGAACCCGTATCCCTCACTTTCTCCATCCTATTAGGAATAGGAGTTGCTGCAGCGGTGGGCACAGGAACCACTGCCCTAGTCCATGGGACACAACAAATGACCCAATTAGAAGTAGCAATAGACCAAAACTTAAAGATATTAAAAACCTCCATCACAGCTTTACAGGAATCTTTAACCTCTCTCTCTGAAGTTGTTTTACAGAACAGGCGAGGGTTCGACCTCCTCTTATTGAGAGAAGGGGCCTTTGTCCTGCATTGAGTGAAGAATGTTGTTATTATGCCGACCATACTGGAGTTGTAAAAAAATCTATGATTAAATTAAGAAGACGCCTTGTAGAGCATCAACAAGAGAGAGAGGCCCCAAAAGGGTGGTTTGAGTCTTGGTTCACAGAGTCCCTCTGGTTAACTACGCATTTATCAGCCCTGGCTGGTCCATTAATAAACCTCATATTATTGCTAACTGTGAGACCCTGTTTGCTCAACCGTGTAGTTTCCTTTTTCCAAGCTCAAATTGGACAAGTTAAACTTATGGTAATAAGAAAACAATATACCACACTAGCAGACATAAAATGTGACACCCCCAATGATCACTTTAATGATTAAAAGTAACCAAAAGAAGAAGTGGGGAATGAAAGGTTAATAAAATAGGTACTTGTCACTTCCAATTTTTTGGTATGCTTAAAGAAACATTGTGGATATCTTGAGAACTGTTTGCTAATCTTGTTCCCTGAATGTGCTGTAAGAAATGCAAAACTGAAGAATGTACTCCCTCACCTGTTTGCATGCAAACTGCCCACTCGCCCTGAGCCATCAATAATCTTCCCTCCCTGCCCTCTCCAAGGAAAGTATATAAGCTCTGCTTAAGCTGTTCTCAGGGCTCTCTGCTCTATTCAAGGGAGCTCTGAGCCCCAGCATGCTGGACCCCCATAAACCCTTGGCTGTTGCATGAGACAGTCTCTTGTGGTCTCTTCCTCTGACACTCGCCTGACCATTACATTGGTAAAATAATAAGTGTGACCTTTGCTTTTCGTGTCCAGAATATTACTGTGATAAAATGTACATGTAGATAAGGTGACTTGAGTATATCTTCCACCATTTCTGGGAGCAATATTTTGAAGATGTACAAATTAGTATTGGGTGTACAAATAGGTGTACCCTGTGACTATGAATATAGAGATAATGCAAGAATAGACCATACTGTGAATAAATAATATAATGGGTTCCAAATTTAAATAATGCATTCAATTTATATCTGAAAATATAATGGAAATCTTATATTGATACACATACATTCATTCCAACCACTGATACATCTAAAGGTAATATTAGGTTTATGGTTTATCATGAAGAGTCCGTGAGTTTTGCTTCAAAACTGATTATGGAAATTTAAAATAATGTGTTTGGAAAGAAGTCTCATGAAAAGACCATTCAAGAAACACGGAGGAATCCATGTGCTCTGAAGCAGGAAGTGATTGAAAGTAAAACAAATGCCTATAAGTTTGCTAACTGGTGCATGAAATATATATCCTATGATGTGCATAAATTGAAGAAATAGTAATGTACCAGTGTTGAATAAAAATGAACATTAAAATACACAACATGTCCCATAGGAATCTACTTGCATTGCGGTTAAACTGGGTCAGTTACTGTATAAATATTAGTATTTGTATGCAATATTAACTGAAGTTAGTTTTCAGTACTGGAAACAAATATGTATTTCAGGTGGATGAATATTTCTGAGAATAATCTTGTGAAAAGTTCATTATAAATCCATATACATGAATATGAATGAATTTACGGAGTGGGTATAAGACACATATATTTCATATTTTGAAAAATCTGGAGAATATATATATATATATATATATATATATATATATATATATATATATATCCTTCTTGTGTGTGTGTGTGTATATACATATATATATATACACACACAGACACAAACACACACACAGAGATATTAAAAAGAGCAATATATATGCCAATCGAAATTCACCACGAAATATATATTATCCACAGATCCAAAAATATTCTTTTTACTGATCATGGATTAACGTATAGTGTTATTCAACTAGGAAGCTAACCCATAGGTTGAATTTTCAGTTCCAACACTGTTTAGGAGCAGTGATCTCTTCTCACAATTTGTATCTGCCAAGTCAGCCACCTCACAAGTATGCATGTTTCATACCAGGAAGGATTCTATATGTGCATATAAATATACATGTGCTGAATAAGCTACAGAGAAACGGAGACAAGAATTCACATATTTCTTAACTTAAAAACACATAGAGATCTATTCCAACAAAAAATTGACTAGATATATAACTCCTACCCTATGAAATGCAAAAGGAAAGTCCAAATATACACCATGCCTCCTCTGATCTGCTTGTATTCCTATTCTGTTTGGGTTATTTTTCTCCCTCAGAGTCTAGTAGGGTATGTGTTAGTGTCAGGGTTTCAGTATTTCGAATGGAAAATTAGATAAGGAATCCAATGTGTATGCAATATGTGCTACACAAAATTATTCCCACTCTCATCCAGAACAATGACTTGACATTACCTGTGTGGGTAAACACTCCACAAACATGGAGCTCTGTTGGCCTATAGACTTTTTGAGAAACTGCCTCCAAGGTTGGGCACTTGAAATATATGCTATTCTCAGGAGCATTAGCTTCTTTTCTAGTTAGACCATCAAAGCTGGGTCTGCATCTATGTGACCTGGAGGACATGGTTTCTTATTTTACATTGAACTTGAGGCAGCATTGCTGAATTCTCTCTTTGTAGGTAAACTGGTGCCACTGGAGGCTAAGTTTCTTCCCATGTGGACTGTGAAGCTATTTGGAATTCCTCCACTTTTCGTGGTTTTTATTGGTGCTGCACTGGGACTTTGGTATTCGCTTCATGAAATACAACAAGTTCAACTGGGAGACAGTGCTGGAGGGAGTTCTGTCATGTGTGGTGGGTCAGGATCTGCAGGAGAAAGCACCAACCAGGCTTCTATCCAACATAGCTTGCCCCCTTGTCCATAGCAACCTGATTCTGAAAATTGCCCTGAAATCTCTCCAAATAACAAGATGCCTTTACATATAAGGGTCTGCTGGCTGCACCATGTCAGTCCCAAGCCATTTAAAAGCCAATAGCACATTCACATGGCCCCACCACAAATGCTTTATCACACACTTGCACACCACTGCAATAGGCCCACTACTCAGCAGGCTCCAACTTACTGGCATCTCTGTTCTACACCATTTAAATGAAACACAGTCAATCAACGCTTTTGCTGGAACACTCAAGATCAGCAGCAGGACATCCAAAGGTTCTCAAGTGCCTGGTCATGGAAATTTAAAACATTTCATGGTATATATCTTCCCCGTTTTTCAAGGATGAAGTTGGAGGCACTGTGGGTTCAAATCATTCAGGGATCATTAAGTGTTGAGGAAGCTAATTTCAATGAAAGCTCTGGAGGACTCTCACAGGCAAGGCTTCCCAAAGAGTGGCCAAAGGTCACATGAAGCCAGGTACATTGAGTTCTACAATGTAAGGTCCATGTGTGTTTTGACTTTCAACTATGGCTGCCAATTATTTCAGAATAAATCATGTGATATCCTGGATGAGATACCCAGTGCTCTGAGGAAAGCCACCCTGGGCCTAGATCTCAGTTTCCAAGGGTGACTCTCATGCGTGGCCTGCTAAAATCCCAACAAAATTCATGACAATACTTCTCTGAGTTCAGTACCAGAACTCATTTTCTAAGGAGAATCACTCCAGAGTTCAAGCCCAGATGGACACAGTCATCTCATTCAACTGCCACGCAAATGACCACAATTAAAACCAAAACACTCCTTCATCGCCCTCATATTCTTCCACATAGACACTAATCATTACCTATGGCTGGAGTTTTCCATGAGGGGTGCAGCCCAAGACAGTGTCCAAAATAAGGTCCCTTTCCCCTCATTTGGCTAAAGTCATGGTTCGCTGGACACCCTTTCTGTGAACCAGGAGTGGTCAAATAGGCTTGCCTTTAATACTGCTCTGCTTCTCCAATTTGAGGCCTAATGACTGTCAGGTATAGATTCTTAATGTGATATGGAGTCATGAGAAAACCCAAGCACCTATGGGCTAGCCTCTGCAGGGCTTTGAAGAGCTCATTTGAAAGAAAGGATCCCTATTCTCACTTGATGGAGATCAGTAACCTAACAGAGGAAGGCAAGAGACTTCATCCACAATGACTGAACTTTTTGCTATTTTGGTTTTGGATGTACACATGGGATCATTCTTTGGATCCATCAGGTGCTGAGAATCTAATCCACGGCATAACACAGGGCCAAAAACCTGATTTAGACAAGTCCCTTTCCAATGCAATTAAGCAAAGAGCCACAGGTGATGCCTATTCAATTCCATTTAAAAACTGTTTTCTTCACGCTTCACAAAGTGGTGGCTTGAGGCAAAAACCTTCCTGAGATTCAGGGCAACAGAACAATAGGTAAGCAAAAGGCCCAAAGCAGTGTTTCTCCACTGATATTTTCCTGGTCACACTGATATCTGAGATTTCTGAGATGCTCCCCATTCCCTTCAGCTATCCAGTGCATGGCCATGTCCCAGAGCTTGGAGGTGGTACATATCTTGCACACAAAACCATGAGCCTATTTTGGAGAGTGGCCAGAATTCCTGATGAAAACAGGGACTTAGGAAGGAAGTAGGTGTTGCCCATCCCTAAGGCAAGTGACAGTCCATTCATAAATAGGGTAGGATGAATGCTGGGAAGCTTTCTACTAGACAGGACACATCCGTGATGCATTCTCTTTTCTAATGTCTACAACGAAGGACACAGTGGGATACACAGATATAGAAACACTCACCTTGTCATAAGTCATACTAGAATTTGTCCACTCCAAACCAAACAAACCGCCTTTCTTACCTATTCTCAGAACATGAGACAAAACCACAAACTCACACCCACACCCACAAAGGCACCACCTTCCCCCTAGTATGTCTGTGACTATCCAGAGTGTCCTATGACTGGTGGGCCCTACTATGTTTTCCTGAAATGGCCTGTCCTGTCTCGGGTCTGGTCTCCTTGGCCAACACTGTGAAGTTGTCTGGAGCCAGCGGTTAGCCACTACCTGCTTTCTCAGTAAAGGCCCCTCTTCAGAGCTCTTCTGGCTTTTTCCATCCTCACATCAGCAGGTACCAAGAAAGACTGACTCTTTCCTTGGTAAATCCAAACAAGTGAGTCCACTGGGACTAGTACTGCAACTGGCTCTGAGTGCCTGGCTTCCTGGATCCCAAGTTCAGAGAGTTCCATCACCAAGGAAGAGATGTAGGTCACTTCCTTTAGGAACTGAATGAGCTAACTGCCTTGGCAACCACTTGGTCCTAAGAGTTGCTTCCAAGTGTCCCATGAGATGGAGGCTGCCCCTACTTACTGTGACACTTTCACAAGTTAGAATGGTATATCAACCATAGGCACCAGGGAACAGCTCTCCAAACAGGCCTGGTTTGGTCCATCTTCTCTATATTAAGAACAGAGAGACTGATACAGACAAAACCCTTCATCCTGACAAGGTTGTTTGCCATTGAAGATGACTTTTGCTCTCTCAGGTCCTTCATAGCTGCCTACAACTTCTCCAGAGTTCATTTCTACATGGATCTTTGAGTTTCTCAGCATGTGGAAGATCTCCTACATTCCTGTATTGAAAGACCAACTCTGGGCCTGCTCTTCTGTAAAGTTAGATTGAGGGAACAGTGTATTGTTAGGGTTAATAACAGGTTCGATTTGGGTTAGGAATCATTCTGCGTGATGACTAATAGTATTGGGAATCTGCAATATTTACAAGAATATATAGGTGAAATATAAGTATGAAAATATAAATCTAGGTAAGATTTGAAGCCTAGAAGTGCATTGGGCCCATGATTGGTATACTTAGCTTTGAATTACATTCTGCACAGATGTCTCAGATAAATCGATATAAAATGGGATAGGACCTTCTACCTTGGATGATTGAATGTCGAAGAGAACATCCAGTCAAAAAGGCATAGTCGGTAGGATTAGGAAGATAGCCTGTAGGTTTAGAAAAAAGAGTGATTATGGCATTTGGACAAAAGTTCTTTAGCAATAGATTTTTGGGTAGTGAGTGAATGTCAGTGTCAGCACACGCGAAGGGTCAGTCACAATGATGAACTGGGGAAAATAAGTAGGAAAGCAGATATCAATAGAGACATTAGGAAATCAGGCAAAGTATAATGTAAGAGGGTTAGACATTTTCAACATGGTTGAGGTTGAATATATAATCTTAGGAAGAAAGACATATGTTGCCTCCAATATGATTAACATTTGAGAGCATTAGGCAACCTGGACATGGTTGTTTTTAGTAATCCATGCTCACTTTCCATTTTGCTTAGGTGAAAGGTTAATTAAATAGGCACTTGTCACTTCCTGTTTTTCTGTATGCTTAACAAACCACTGTTGAAATCTTGAGAACTGTTTGCTATTTTGTTCCCAGAATGTGCTGTCCCCAACTGCCAAACTGCAGAATATACTCCCTCACCCGGGTGCACGCAAACCGCACACTCGCCCTGACCAATCAATAAATTTCCCTTTCTGCCCTCTCCAAGAAAAGTATGTAAGCTCTGTTAAAGCTGTTCTCTGGGCTCTCTGCTCTATTTAAGTGAGCTCTGAGCCCCAGCATGCTGGACCCCCAATAACCTCTTTGCTGTGGCCGAGTGAAAATTGTATACTGTTCTGTACTTAAAAGATGCTTTCTTTTGCTTGCCTCTGCATAAAGATAGTCAGTTGCTGTTTGCTTTCGAGTAGGTAGACCCAGAAACCGGAACGTCTTTTCAACTAACTTGGACTAGACTCCCACAGGGGTTCAAAAACTCCCCCACTCTCTTTGATGAAGCCCTTCACAGACATCTCTACAACTTCAGAACTACGCACCCCGAAGTCATTCTGCTTCAATATGTGGATGTCCAGCTACTGGCAGCCAACACCAAAGAAAACTGTGAGTCTGAGACCCAAGCGCTATTATCTGAGCTTGCTCAACTCGGGTAGAGAGCTTCGGACAAAAAGGCCCAAATTTGCCAGCAAGAAGTAATCTTCCTGGGGTATTCTCTTAGGCACGGTAAATGATGGCTCACTGAGCCCAGGAAACAAACCGTTGTGCAGATACCACCCCCATTTAACAGGAGACAACATAGAGAGTTTCTTGGGACTGCTGGCTTTAGCAGGTTATGGACCTGGGTTTGTGTTCTTAGCTGCTCCTTTATACCCGCTGTTAAATGAGAATGCCCAATTCCAATGGACCCTTGAGCACCAGCAAGCTTTTGATAACATCTAAGAACACTGACAATGAACTCCTCAACTTCAGTGAGCCCAGCCTGCAATTTCAGAAAGCCCTACACTACGTTAAAAATGTATATCAACTCAATCAACTTGGTTCAAAAAAACTGCAGGCATTACTGTAGGATCAAGAACAGAGTTTTAGACTAACTCACTCACAGTGAAAGGAAATAATTGAATGGGTAACAAAAGCCTGTCAGTTCTGTCAATTGGTTAATGCTTACACTTCCAAGCTTCCTACAGGAAAGCACCTATGAGGAACCAGACCAGGACAATTCTGGGAAGTGAACGTTACTGAAATTAAGCCAGCAAGGTATGGGCTTAAATATCTCCTAGTCTTTTTAGATACATTTTCAGGATAGATTGAAGCCATTCCCACCAAAAAAAAAAAAAAAATAAAAGAAAACCGGCACAAATTGTGGTCAAGAAGATCCTGAAAGATATTTATCAAAGACACGGCCTGCCTAATGTAACATGGTCTGATAATTGAAGACCCTTCATGGGCCAGGTAAATCAGGGGTTAGCCAGGACCCTGGGGATTAATTGGAAGTTACATTGTGTTTATAGACCCCAGAGATCAGGACACGTAAAAAAAAATAAATAAAACCATTAAAGAGACCTTAACGAAATTAAGCTTAGAGACCGGCATAAAAGATTAGACTATGCTCCTGCCTTATGCACTATTTCATCAAGAAATACTCCCTTTGTTTCTTTGTGTTACCTCACCCCCTATGAAATTCTCTATGGGGCCCCTCCTCCACTAAGAGACCTAACCCCAACTCAAAGACCTAAGGATCCCTTCCACACACCCTTGCTTGACAGACTTAAATCTCTTGTAAGAACTTAGATATACCTGTGGAAACAGCTGTCTACTGCCTTCCAACCTGGGGACGAGGGGAATCCACATTGATATCAAGAAAGAGACTTCCTCTACATAAGATGACATCAGGTGTCATCCCTGGAACCCCGCTGGAAAGGACCATTCCAGGTGCTACTTATAGCACCTACAGCAGTAAAAGTAGAGGGAATCACTTCCTGCATCCATGCGTCTCATCTCAAGCCTGTGCCATGTCCAGACTCTGGCTGGAAACTGGAAAAGACTGTTAACCCTTTCAAATTGCATATTCGCCACGTGGGTAAGGCTATAGAATCTCTCCTTGGCCACCCGTAGTCCTAACGCTCATCAGCCCCTACTGCAGCGATGGCTGATCACAAATACTACTAGATAAGAAGTATGGTCTCTCTTGCATACAGCCCACTTAGGGACCTGGAGGCCATCTCTCCACCCAGACATTTGCCAGCTGGCTATAGGTCTTTCCTATTAGAATATCCCTGATGAAGAGGATCCCATTAAAATTCCATTAAATCCTTTCCATACCATAGATAATGGAAACAAACCTTATGGTTGTAGGGAAAGGCAAGCCAGATGCAGGTTGGCTAGCCTATATTAGTATGTTTGCCCGGCAGACTATCAAAGCCACAAACCGCCACGGCTGTGTGGGGGAAAAGCCGACTTCTTCTGTAAGTCATGGGGATTTGAGCATACAGGGGCTGCCTGGTCGAACCCAAAATCCTCATCAAATTCAGTACACAGCATTGGCCATATTACCACTTAGACAACCCAAACTGATGGCCAACAGAGGAGTCTCTAGATCTTCAAATTCTGTGTAACATTTTTAACTTCTGCAAGTGCTCAAAAGGGTGAAAGGAAATTCCCCTATGTGAAGGCCTTTTTCCTCTTTCACTCACATCCTGAACTATGCTTCTCCAATAGTTCCTCAAACTCAGCCTTCTGCTCCAGACTCTCTGCTGTAAGTCCCACCTCAGCAAACCTGATTTCTCTTCTCCAATTACTAGATCAAAAACCGAAACCTCCGCCGGTTCTCAGAGCATTGCCCCCTTGCTGAGGTAGCAGGTACTGAGGTACCATCCACCCACTCACTTCTCTCTTTTCCTGTCAGTGCCCACACCGGGTCCCACCAGGTCCTCTTACCACCTAACCCAAAGTTCAAACCAGCTTAGGAGAGCCCTCAGACCCCTATCGAAGATGTAATGAAAATGGCCTTTAAAGTTGCTTTGTCATCACTGAAAACAGGTTACTAAATTTTAAAGTCCCTCACAGGCTTTTTGGGATACTCACTCCCGTCTTCCTTTCTGCTCTACCGTTTCTACTGCTCAATTTATGTTGCTCGGAAAATCCCAAAATCCTTTCCCATTATTCTTTTACATCTCTCCTTCCTTATTCTGAGATCCACGGAGCTGCTCTCACCTCCCGCCTTCCCCATCTTCCCCCTCTGTACCAGGCCCTCAGAATAATCTTCACTGAACTTCTCCAGAAGTCTTCACCATGGCTGACTTTAGGACTTTCAGCAAAAGAGTCTCTATAAATGAGTTCAGTGTAGATTAACTTCCTCTTATTCTGTTTCCCTGTTCTACTTGCCTACTGGCTGGAAAAATCAGCACTCCTAAGCTAGACACCCCCTTAATAGTTTTACACAGAATATGTGAACAAGGCCTCTGGCCTTGAGCTGGGGCTTCACAGAGATGGCTACATTTCTAAGATAAAAAGTTACAAACTGGGCTCCATGGTAACAGTTGGCAGGGGGATAAAAGAAAAGGAAAAAAAAAAGCTCTCTGCCTCCCAGGTGTCCTTGAAAAGTTAACTTGCCCACAATAGAGGAAAAAACAGAAAAAAATGCTTCGTTTTGTGAATTTCTGCAGACTGTGAACTTCTGAGTCCCTTCTCTTTCATGTTGGGTACAAAATTCTAAAACTACCTAAAATTGGGGTTCAGGGAGTTAATTGATTACAACAGAAGCAATGCCCTCTGAATCCGGTTGCAACCAAATAGGACTGTTTCCCTGTCTTTGGTGCTATCTTAGGTGCCGTGCCTTGTCCGTCCCTACAACAGTATAATTCTATATACTTAAACATTGTTTATGTTTTCATGAAATGGTCAACAGATTTGATTAATTGTGTAATGGTGAAGATGTGTCCCAGATTGCTCTATAATGACCAAGGTTCATTTGAAGTTCAAACAGGGGGGCATACAACCCGGTTCCACTGGGAACATATATCCCTCACTTTAGCCATCATATTAGGAATTGGAGTTGTGGCAGGGGTAGTCACAGGAACCACTGCCCTGCTCCATGGTACACAACAAATGACCCAAATAGAAGCAGCAAGAGACCAAAACTTAAAGATAATAGAAACCTCCATCACAGCTTTGAAGGAATATTTAACATCTCTCTCTGAAGTTGTTTTACACTCAAGTTGAGGGTTGGACCTCCCCTCCATGAGAGAAGGGGGCCTTTGTGCTGCATTGATGTAATAATGTTGTTTTGATGCCGACCATACTGAGGTTGTAAAAAAAAAACCTATGAGTAAAATAAAAGGATGCCTTGAAAAGCGTCAACGAGAGAGAGAGGCCCAAAAAGGGTGGTTTGAGTCTTGGTTCACACAGTCCCCCTGGTTATCTACGCTTTTATCAACCCTGGCCTGTCCAATAATAATCCTCATATTATTGCTAACTATAAAACCCTGTTTGCTCAACCATGTAAGTTCTTTTCTCCAAGCTCAAATTGGACAAGTTAAACTTATGGTAATACCCCACTAGCAGACATAGAATGTGACATGCCCCAATAATCACCTTTATGATTAAAAGTAGCAAGAAGAAGAAGTGGGGAATAAAAGGTTAATAAAAAAGGTACTTGTAACTTCCTGTTTTTCTGTATGCTTAACAAAACACTGTTGAAATCTTGAGAACTGTTTGTAATCTTGTTCCCAGATTGTGCTGTCCCCAACTGCCAAATTGCAGAATGTATTCCCTCACCCAGTTTCACACTAGCCGCCCACTCGCTCTGACCCATCAATAAATTTCTGTCCCTGCCCTCTCCAAGGAAAGTATATAAGCTCTGCTTAAGCTGTTCTCAGGGCTCTCTGCTCTATTCATGTGAGTATATTCAGAAGGAGTATAAAGTGAGTGACAGGATTAGACATTTTCAACAGGCTTGAGGTTGAATACATAATCTTAGGAAGAAACAAATATGTAGTCACCAATAGGATTTATATTTGAGAGCATTAGACAAAGGTGAAATGGATGTTTTAGGAATCCATGCTCACTTTCCACTTAGGATATGGTACAATCATAAGTGTGAACTTTGCATTTGTGTCCAGAATATTACTGTGACAAAATGTATGTGTAGATCAGGTGCATGAGTATTTCTTCCACCATTTCTGGGAGCAATATTTGAAGACTATAAATTATTATTGGGGGTGCAAATAGATGTACCCTGTGTTTATGAAAATAGAGATAATGCATGAATAGACCATACTGTGAATAAGTAATGTAACTGGTTCCAACTTTAAATAATGGATTGGATTCACATCTGAAATTATACAGGGAATCTTATATTGATATACAATCATTCATTCCAACCAGTAATACACCTAATGGTAATATTAGGGTTATGGTTTATCATGATGTGTGTGAGTTTTGCTTCAAAAGTGATTATGGAAATTGAAAATAATGTGTTTGGAAAGAAGTCTCATGAAAAGACCAGTCAAGAAACCTGGAGGAATGCATGTGTTCTGAAGCAGGAAGTGATTGAAAGTGAAACAAATGCATATAAATTTGTGAACTTGTGGATGAAATATATATATTATGAAGTGCAAAAACTGAAGAAATATTAATGTACCAGTGTTGAATGAAATTGAACGTCAAAAGACTCATCATGTCCCATAGGAATTCACTTGCATTGATGTTAAACTGGGTCAGTTACTGTAGAAATATTGATATTTGTAACCACCATTCGCTGTAGTGAGTTTTCTGTTATAGAAAACAAATATGTATTTCAAGTGGATGAATATTTCTGAGATAAATCTTGTGAGAAGTTGATTATTAATCCACATACATGAAAAAGAATGAATTTTGAGAGTGTATATAAGACACATGTAATTCATATTTTGAAATATTTTTAGAGTCTATATATATATATATATATATATATATATATATAAACACACACACACACACACATACATCACATACATACACACAAAATACACACAGACATTAAACAGTAGCAATATATATGAAAAACGTAATTCATCATAAAATATATACCAACCACAGATGGAAAAATAATATTTATTTTACTGAAAATGGATTTATGTATAATGTTCTACTAGGAAGCTCACCCATAGGTTGAATGTTTAGTTCCAACAGCGTTTACGAGAAGTGATCTCTTCTCACAATTTGTATCTGCCAAGTCAGGCACCTCACACAAATGTACGTGTGATACCAGGTAGGATTCTATATGCGCATATAAAAATACACGTGCAGAATAGGCTAGAGAGAAAGGGAGTCAGGAATTGACATATTTGTTCATTTTTAAAACACATGGAGAAATATTTTAATAAAAAATTCACTAGATTTATAACACCTACCCTTTATCTTGCAAAAGGCAATTCTAGTATACACCATGCCTCCTCTGAAATGCTTGTATTTCAATTCTATTTGGGTTATTTTTCTCCATCATATTAGTATTAGTAGTTAGAATCTAGTAAGCTATGGGTTAGTGTCAGGGATTCAGTATTTTGAATGGAAAATTGGAAAATGAATCCAATGTATATGCAAATATGTGCTGCACAATAATCTTCCCACTCTCATCCAGAATAATGTCTTGACATTACCTTGGCCTCAAGTAAGACACAATTAGAGGAGAAGAGTTAGAAAATCTGTGAATACATATCTGGATTGGAAAATGCTCAGTAGTTCACAACCTTGGAGGTTGTAGAGGAGTTTCCAAAAGTAAGGGACACGGTTGATACACCCAACCTAAGCTTTTATTAAAATTAGGAGCCATCTTTCCACAAAACCATGAAAAGATAATTTTGGCTTTAGTATAAATTACTGCAAATTCTGAACCTGCTTGAAATGCCTGCCCGTGCCTTGAACTCCCCCATGCCTAGCTCTCTGACCAGATCGCAGCCCTCTCTGAAACTTCAGTGACACCTCATAAATAATGGCCTTCCCTGACCATACAACGACCCTCTCTGATGCTCTAATGGTCCTCATAATTTCTGATTCTAGGGCCAGCAAAAAAAAATGTAAACAAAAATTAGTGTGATGCTTATCAAAATTCTGTTTTCTGTAACGCCCCTTTTGTGTAACTTTCTGGGCTATAAAGCTGGGCTGTAGGAGAGGTGGGTTTGCTGTCTTGTTTCCACTATTTTGAGAGGAAGATGCAGCCCGGCCACTGAAAATAATAAGCTTGTCTTAATTTGACTTTAATTGGAGTCAGTGGTCTTTTCTTGAATCATGGTCTAACATTTTGTAGTTCCGCAGCGAGATGAACCTGCCCCAACAGATCACAAGACCAGACTGCTGGAAATTCTGAAGCTGGCCTTCCCTCCAGGGCTCCGTCCTGGAGAGGCAAGTTCCAAGGCCTTGGAGTGAGCTTTTGGTCCGGGGAGAACTGCAGTGAACCACCGCACTAAAACAATTAGCAAGCTCATGGTGGAGGAGGCCTCCATTGGTAAGTAGCACCTATATAACATTTGATATCCGGTAAAGGGAGATCTCTTCTGATGACAGAGAGGTGGCCTGGGGAGGCACACATATATTCCTGTCTGGGACAGTAACGAGAATCATTCTGTCCTCTGTTCTATTCTGTAGTGAATTCCTCTGAAAGGGTAGAGAGGTGCCAACAGACACACAGAAGTTCCTATCCCGGAGCATTAGCAAGATGTTCCATTGCTCCTCTGTTTTTCTGTTTCTGCGCCGAGTTTCTGTTTTTTTGTGTGTTTTTTTTTCTGTGTTCTACATGTTTTTTGTTTGTTTGTTTTTGTGTGTTTTGTTGTGTGATTTCTGTGGAAAAAACTTAAGGATATTGGACATGAAAATGGGTAATAAAGCATGTAAGACTGACATCCCTTTGAACTGTGTTTTAAAGAACTGTGATGAACTTTACCCCCCTTTGTTAAGCAGGATAAGAGAAGCCACTAGCTGGCTGCCTGGAGCACACACATTGCACAGGGCAATGCCTGCTGGGGACGTAAGAACTGAGTATCTCCCAGGTTAACAATTGAAACTCCTTTAAAACCCCATGTCCCTTCAGACAAAGAGAGCTACAACCTTTGGGCAGAGACCCCTGTGTTTTTCCTTTGTTAGCAAAGCAGTAAAACTCCCTTTTTCTTTTTCTCAAACCCTGTCCTCATTATTAAATTGGCATGAATTGACTTCAAATTCAGGAAGTGAACTTTAAGTTACAAATTTTGGTACCCCCCACCGCCCCGGAAATTTTTGAGAGCTGACTACTGAAATGTTAGGAGATGGAGCGTGCTTGGGGTGGAACGAAACCAGAAGAGCTAATCCTGTAAGTATAAGGAGGGACTGAGCGACTCCCAGCAGCTGCCAAAGCCCTGTTTTTTCAGAGAATTACCTCCTTCCTTCCCTGCACTGTAAGGATTATGCCACCTCTGTTTTTTTAAAAAAGAGAAAAAGAAAAAGGGGACACTAAATGCAGTAAAGTAACCATGGAGACCCTTGATACTACATTTCAGGTTGTCCCTCTGTGAAAACATCTGGTTCCCTTGTGGGGACATCTATGGTTCCACTGGTGTAGTTGATTTTTCTCTTATCTGCTCTGTTTTAAAGGCTTCTGTCTGTCAGCCATATTCTGGAGCTCCTTTCTGTCTGTCTTGTGTCTTTTTTTCTGGCCCTTTAAGACATGTGCAATGATATGTTCATATTATAAATTGTTTCTTGGGAATGATCTTAGCTGAATGTGTGTCTAAATGATGATGTTTTATTGTAACAATCTGGTATCTGAATGGGTTTTTAAAGCATTGCACAATCTTGCAGTTAAAAGTCGGGTTTAGGTAATTGTTTAGTTTATGATTTCAGATAATTCATGTCAGAGAACTTAAATACTTAGGATGGAAAACTAAACAACACAACTTCCAAGTTGGCAAGTAACTTCCCAATCATTCAGGCTATTTTTCACCAATTATGAACTGGGTAGCCTGGGAAAATGTCACTGTGTGTAGCAGTGCATTAAATTGGACAAGGATAGTAAATCATAGTATGGTATCTGTTGACAAAAAAAGATGTAAAGATATAAAATTTTGTGAATTGTATCTTAAACTTGTATGATAATTTTCAACATCCAAACCTGAATATTATGGTTGAAATGCCTTAGGCCTGAGGTGTCTGCTCAGATTTGCAGCTTTTCCCTGTTCCTTCTGGACCTCAGCCAGGACTTATGTTGAAATGCAAATGAAAGAAGCCTGCTAACTTAGTAGGAGACTGATCTGAGGCCTAAGAGAAAAAAAAAGTTAAATTGTATGGTATTTACTAATTAATTACCAGTCATTTTTTCTAGAACTCTTATTTTTTTCCTTAGATTCTTTATTTTTTTTTTGAGCTCATGATTTTGATCCTACAGACCTAGGTTAATGTTTTTCTGATCAGTTCTATCTTTGACCAACTGTGGAGTTTTTCAAACATTGCAATGGATATTTCACCTGTGAAAAGCTACAAGACCTTTACTATTATTATGTGTACACACTGTTGTTATGTGTTGTATATCTATATATACATATGTCCGTATATCATATATATGATACACAAATTAACATATATAAAGTGCACTCATAAAAACAACGCTCATAAAAACAAATTTTACAAAGTGGATCTAAAGATCTTTAATTCACGTGATTTAAATTGTTGAATTTAAATTGGATAAACAGATAAAAATAAATGTCTTTAAAACTCAGCTTACAAGTTTTTCTAGGTGTTCAAAAATCTAATAAAATATTAATGTCTACAAAAATTCTAATATGACTTGGTTCTAGGACTTTTCCTTCAACAAAAAAAATGGTTTACAATCTTCAATACATTTGTCTAATATTTTGATAAATAAGTAAAGTAAATTTGATATGGGATTACTCATTCATGAGTACTTTTGTTAGATATCTGATTGATTTACTAAGGTCTGTAGAAGTGTGTAATAAAGTCTGTATAAGATTGTAAAAATCAGTCATGTGTTAAAGAGACAAAAATTTCTGAAAACATAAGTTTACCCATAACATTGTGTTTTATTAAGTTTTATTTTTTCTAGAGCAAGCAATCATAAAAATTAAACAACTGATTAAATAAGAACTGTTATTTTAGAGCCCTGTACTGCCATTTCTTTAAAAGCTAAACTTGCTTAATGTAGAAACATCAATGTAATTGTGATGCTATTAATGTGCTCCTATCTTTCAGGTATACAAGTCTGTAAGGTAGAAACTTTAAAAGAGCATTATACCAAGCTGGTGTTCTGAAGTTGTATAGTAAAAAAAATATATTGGGCATTCATTTACCTGTTTTCAATAAGATATGTAAAGTTTTATGTTACTTTTTACATTGGGGAACAATTTAAATGTATTTTATGTTAATGAGAGCCTTATCTATGCAAAGGTTAAAAACTTTCAGTGTTTATTAAATTCATGTTTTAAATGTGATATCCTATGGTGTTAGCTAATGTTCATGTGACCTCAAACAATTTATATAAAATTTGTAAAATGATATTTAAAAAAACAAAGTTCATCTTTAGAACTAAAACACTTAATATTTATAAAGAGCCCTGCCTTACCTGAGATAAGGCTCTGTGTCCCATATTACTACATGTGAGAATGACTATGAAAGCTTTAGGTAACATTATGTTTCATTTAAAGTTATGTTCAAAAGTTGTTTTGTTTTCTGTTAAGATTACTAGGATCTCAAACAGGGGATATAATGTATAACTCAGCTAAAAAATTCAGGGGAGCTATTACACGAAATAAGTATTTTTACACTTGTTAAAAAATTTTATTTTGTAATTTCCTTATAAGTGATCTAAAGATTCCCTGTTAGTGTTTTACAGAAGTGTTGCTTTAAGAACACAGCATGGGTTATTTTAAGATAATAAGTCATCACCTACAAGACACCTACAATACAGATCCCAATTAATAAAAAGATAAATAATTGTAAACTTATAGACATTAAACCCCAGTACTCTTAATATAAGGCTGTTAAAATTTATTTGCTGGATAATTAAGATTAGGATTTAAAATTAAATTTACATGAAAAGAGCCAAGAAAACCAATATTTGGCTCTTGCCCTCTGAGTCAGTCTGAATCCATTGAACAGGGGACTTCTCTAAAAGCTTTGCAACTCTGGGCCTCATAACCTCCCAATCAGGGAGATTAATGAGACCACTGGAAAACAGAAAGCCAATCAGTGCATTTGCTATGAAGAAGAGAGTCATCAGAGAAGGGAGACATCTTTGAGGCTCCAATGGTCCTGATAAATTCTGATGAGGGGCCAGCAAAAAACAAAAAATGTAAACTAGCATTAATGTGATGCTTCTCCGAGTTCTCTTATCTGTAACCCGCCTTTGTGTAACTTTCTGGGCTATAAAGGTGGGCTGTAGGAAAGGTGGGGTTGCTGTCTAGTTTCCACCATTTTTAGAGGGAGAGGAAGCCAGTGGAAATAATAAGCTTGGTTTAATTTGATTTTAATTGGAGTCAGTGGTCTTTTGTCATGTCCTGGTCTAACAGGTAAACACTCCACAAATATGGAGCTCTGCCGGCCTTCTTGAGAAACTGCCCCTGACCTTGGGCACTTGAAATATATGTTGTTGTCAGGAGCTTTAGCTTCCTTTGTAGTGAGACCATCAAAGCTGGGTCTGCATATATGTGACCTGGAAGATATAGTTTCTTATTTTCAAATGAACATGAGGCAGCAGTGCTGAATTCTCTCTTTTTTGGGAAACTGTGTCCACTGAAGGCTAAGTGCCTCCCCGTGTGGACTGTGAAGCCATTTGCTCATCTTCCACTTTTCATGGTGTTTCTTGCTGTTGCACTGGGAGTTTGGTATTTGCTTCACAAAATACAAGGAGATCAACAGGGACTCAGTGCTGGAGGAATTTCTCATACGTGTGGTGGGTCAGGGTCTGCAGGAGAATACACCAACCAGGCTTCTATCCCACATAGCTTGCCCCCTTAACCATTGCAACCTGATTGTGAACAATGCCCTGAAACCTCTCCATATAACAAGATGCCTTTATATGAAGAGGTCAAACGTATAAGGGATTACGCGCTGCACCATTTCAGCCACAAGCCATTTGGAAGTCATTGGCAGATCCACATGGCCCCACCAGAGATGTTTTATCACACACCTGTGCACCACAGCTCTGTGTCACTATTCAGCAGTCTCCATCTGAGTTTGCCTAGATCTCAGTTTCCAAGGGCGACTCTCATGAGTGGCCTCCTAAAATCCCAACACACTTCATGGCAATTCTTCTCTGAGGTCAGTTCCAGAACTCAGTTTCTAAGGGGAATCACACCAGAGTTCCAGTCATGGTGGCCACAGTCATGTCTTCCAACCACCACAAAAATGACCACAATTAAAACCAAAACACTCCCACATGGCCCTCATCTTCTTCCATATAGACACTCATCAAATTCTCTGGCTGGAGGTTTTCATAAGGGGCGCAGTCCAAGACAGTGTCCAAAATATGCTCCCTTGCCCCTATTTTCCCTAATGTCAGTGTGGCCTGAACACCCTTCCTGTGAACCACGAGTGATCAAATAGGCCTGCCCTTATTACGGCTTCACTTCTCCAATTTGAGGCCTAATGACTGCCAGTTATAGATTCTTTATGTGAATTGGAGTCATGAGAAAACCCAAGCAACTATGGTCTAGCCTCTGCAGGCATTTGAAGAACTCATTTGTCCCAAAGGATCCCTATTTTCACTTGATGGATGTCAGAAATATTACAGAAGATGGCGAGAATCTTCATACACAATGACTGCTATTTTGACCATTTTGGTTTTGTAGCACACAGGGAATCTTTCTTTAGATCCATCAGGTGCTGAGAATCTAAGCCACAGCCTCACACAGGACCAAGAGGCTGATTAAGAAACATCCCTTTCCAAAGCAATTAAGCAAAGAGCCACAGGTGATGCCAATTCATTTCCATTTGAAAACTGTTTTGTTCAGGCTTCACAAAGGGGTGGCCTGAGGCAAAGGCCTTCCTGACATTCAGGGCAATGGAACAATAGGTAAGCAAATGGCCCAAAGCAAGGATTCTCCACTGAGACTTTACTGGTCACATTCATATCTGAGTTTTCTGAGATCCTCCAATTCCCTTCAGTTATCATGTACATGGCCATGTCACAGAGCTTGGAGGTGATACATATCTTGGACACAAAACCATGAGCCTAGTCTCGAGAGTGGCCACAATTCAGGAAGAAAACAGCAAGGTAGTAAGATAGTAGGCATTGCCCATCCATAAGGCGAGTCAAAGTCCATTCACAAATTGGGCAGAATGAATGCTGGGAAGCTTTCTACTAGACAGGACACATCCATTGATGCATTCTCTTTTCTAATGTCTACAACCACGGACAAAGTGGGATACACAGACATAGAAACACTCGCCTTATCAAACAACTTACTAGAAAAAGTCTACTCCAAACCAAACAAACCGCCTTTTCTACCTATTCTCAGAACATGAGAAAAAACCACAAACTCACACCCACACGCAAAAAGGCACCTCCTTCCCCCAAATAGGTCTGTGACTATCCGGAGTGTCCTCTGACTGGTGGGTCATACTATGTTCCCCTGAAATGGACTATCCATTCTCAGATCTGGTCTCCTCGGCCAACTGTGTGAGGTTGTCAGGAGCCTGTGGTGAGACACTACCTGCTTTCTCAAGAATGACCCTGGCATTTGGCCATCCTCACATCAGTAGGTACCAAGGAAGAGTGACTCTGTCCTTAGTAACACAAAACAAGTGAGCCCACTAGGACTGGGACTGGGATTGGCTCTGGGTACCTGGCTTCCTGGATCCCAAGTTTAGAGAGTTCCATTACCAAGGAAGTGAGGTAGGTCACTTCCTTTAGGAACTGAATGAGGTCACTGCCTTGCCAAACACTTTGTTCTAACAGTTGCTTCCAAGTGTTCCATGAGCTGGAGGCTGCCCCTACTTCCTGTGACACTTTCACAAGTTAGAATGATATATCATTCATAGGCACCAAAGAACAGCTCTGCACAAAGGCCTGGTTTGGTCCATCTTCTCTACATTAAGTAGAGAGAGGCTGATTCATACACTTCCCTTCATCCTGACCAGGTTTTTTGCCATGGAAGATGACTTTTGCTCTCTCACGTCCATCATAGCTGCCTACATCTTCTTCAGGGATCCTTTCTGCATGGACCTCTGAGGTTCTCAGCAGGTGGAAGATCCCCTACATTTCTGTATTTTAAGATCAGCTCTGTCCCTGCTCTTCTCTGAAGTTAGATTGAGGGAACACTGTGTAGTTAGGGTTAATATCAGGTTTGATTTGGGTTAGGAATCATTCTGTGGGATGAATAATGGTACTGGGAATCTGTGATATTTATAAGAATATAGACATATGATTCAAGTATGAAAAACAGAAATCTAGGTAAGATTTGAAGCCCAGAAGAGAATTGGGCCCTTGATTGGGATACTTAGCATTGAAATACTTTCTGCACAGATGTCTCAGATAAATCGATATACAATGGCATAGGACGTTGTACCTTGGATGATTGAATGTCAAAGAGAACCTCCAGTCAAAAAGGGATAGTTGTTAGGATTAGGAAGATAGTCGGTAGGTTTAGAAAGAAGAGTGAGTATAGGATTTGGACCAAAGTTCTTTATCAATAGAGTTTCAGTTAGAGAGTGAATGTTAATGTCATTCCATGTGAAGAGTCAGTCACAATGATGAACTGGGGAAAATATGTAGGAAAGCAGATATCAATAGAGACATTATGAAATCAGGCAAAGTATTAAGTGAGTCATAGGATTAGGCATTTTCAACAGGGTTGAGGTTGAATATATAATCTTAGGAAGAAACAAATATGTAGTCACGAAGAGAATTGACATTTGTGAGCATTAGGCAACCTGGACAAGAATGTTTTTAGTAATCCATGCTCACTTTACATTTAGGCTTTGGTGAAATTACATAAAATAGGTAGTTGTCACTTTCTGTTTTTCTGTATGCTTAACAAAACACTGTTGAAATCTTGAAAACTTTTTGCTAATCTTGTTTCCAGAATGTCCTGTCCCGAACTGCCAAACTGTAGAATGTATTCCCTCTCCCGTTTACACGCAAACCGCCCACTCGCCCTGACCCATCCATAAACTTCCCTCCCTGCCCTCTCCAAGGAAAGTATATAAGCTCTGCTTAAGCTGTTCTCAGGGCTCTCTGCTCTATTCAAGTGAGCTCTGAGTCCCAGAATTCTGGACCCTTGGCTGTTGCATGAGACAGTCTCTTGGTGGTCTCTTCCTCCAACGCTCGCCCGAACTTTACATCTGAGGGCCGCAGGGAGATCCAGCAGTGGTGGATGAAAGACAGACAATGGGCTCCTCTCAGGGTGAGTAAGGTGCCTCTTTCTGGTTTCAGGTTTCAGGTTAGGGATGGGCATAATGGCTATCGGTGATGAGCATGAGCTCTCTCTGAGGGTGGCTGACAGACGTGTCACAGAGCCACAGGTCATGTCTCTGGGGGACGCCCTGGAGGTCTCGGGAAATCGAGTAACAATAGTCTCCTCGACTCAGTGATATTTTGTTTTGGATTCGGTATTGCCCGCCCATCAGGTTTTGCCGGCTACTCTCTCCTTGTCTCAGTACTGGACGTCCATTGCCTGTCTTTATTGTCTTGTCTTGTCTGTGTCGTGTGTCATTGGTTTCACTGTTTGTGTATCTTTCATATGGGACAGAGCACTTCAACGCCTCTGTCCCTGACCCTTGATCAGTGGACCAAAGTCTGCTTAAGGGCTCAGAATCTTTCTTTTTCAGTAAAACGCCGGACCTGGTAGACACTCTGTGCCTCAGAATGACCCACCTTCGGAGTCGGATGGCCCCCAGAAGGATGTTTCTACTTCTCACTAATTTAAAAACTCAGAGATATTGTCTTTCAGTCAGGGCCACTTAGCCATGCAGATCAACAGCAATATATCTTAACTTAGCAGGACCTCTGCAAATCTCCTTCTCCATGGGTGAAACCTTTCCTTGAACCTGCCCCCGCTCCTACTGCTTCCCCCATGATTGTATCTCTCAAACCCTCATCTCCTCCTCCTCCACCCTCTGTTCTCCCTGAGTCTCAAGACTCTACTGGACTCTCCTCCCCCTCCTTATGCCCTGTCCTCGTCCCCCAACCCCCAACTCCCTCTAAGTGATTCCCCTGCTGGTGACTCAGACTCTCCACCATTGGAGGAATCTAGGCCAGCCCAGCTCTCTCCAGATGACTACCCCGTGGCACACACAGCCCCTCCTTCCCTGGAGAAAGCTGGCCCTGCCAAAAGAACTCAAAGAACTTGCCGGCAGTGAGTAAATTTTGAAGTGGACACAGGGGCAGTATACTCAGCCCTTAAGACACCATTGGGCCATCTATCAAATAAAATGACTCTAGTTCAAGGGCCTAATGGCAGTAAATATGGGGCTTAGACAACTAAGAGGACCATGGTCCTGGGGAAAGGAAAAATCCATCACTCGTTTCTAGTAATCCCAGAATGCCCCCCCCCCCCCATTGATGGGCAGAGATCTGCTCAACAAGCTCCAGGCCAGAATAACTTTTATCCCTGAAGGCCCCCAAGTGAAATTTCTAAAACCTTCAGTAGAAACTCCTATAGTCACTGCTTTAACTATGTCAGTAGAAGATGAACATCAACTCGTCACCCCCCCCAAGACTGATCAAACAGGCAAGCTACCCCAGAAATGGATAACAGATTTTGCAGATGCCTAGGAAAAAACTGCTGAGTTAGGCGTAGCCATGAAACAACCTCCAATAACAGTGGGGTTAATAACTACAGCCCACCCAATCAATGTCAAAAAATATCCTCTGAGCAAGAAAGCTAAAGATGGGATAAGGCCCTGTATTCAGAAATATCTGGCCTTAGGGGTCCTAAGGCCCAGTCATTCAAACTGGAACACACCCCTGGTACCAGTAAAAAAATCCAGGAACTGGGGTCTATCGCTTCCTTCAAGACCTAAGAGAGATCAACAACAGAGTGCAGAACATTCACCCCACGGTACCTTATCTGTACAATCTGCCTAGCACTCTGAACCCTGAGCAGAATTGCTATACTGTTCTGTACTTTAAAAAAATGCTTTCTTTTGCTTGCGTCTGCATAAAGATAGTCATTTGCTATTTGCTTTCGAGTGGGTAGACCCAGAAACCAGAACGTCTGGTCAACTAACTTGGACTAGATTCCCACAGGGGTTCAAAATTTCCCCCACTCTCTTTGATGAAGCCCTTCCCAGAGATCTCAACAACTTCAGAACTACGGACCCTGAAGACACCCTGCTTCAATATGTGGATGACCTGCTACTGGCAGCCAACACCAAGGAAAACTGTGAGTCTGGGACCCAAGCACTATTTTCCGAGCTTGCTCAACTCGGGTATAGTGCTTCTGCCAAATAGGCCCAAATTTGCCAGAAAGAAGTAATCTTCCTGGGATATTCCCTTAGGGGCAGTAAACGATGGCTCACTGAGCACAGAAAAGAAACCATTGAGCATATACCACCCCCATCTAATAGCAGACAATTCAGAGAGTTTCTTGGGACTGCTGGCTTTTGCAGGTTATGGATACGCTGGTTTGCGTCCTTAGCTGCTCCTTTATACCCGCTGTTAAAAGGAGATGCCCAATTCTAATGGACCCCTGAGCACCAGCAAGCTTTTGACAACATCTAATGACACTGAAACTGAAATCCTCAACTTCACTGAGCCCAGCCTGCATTTTCAGAAAGCCCTATGGTACGTTAAAAATGTACATCAACTCACTCACATTGGTTCAAAGAAACTTCAGGCATTCCTGAAGAATAAAGAACAGAGTTTTCCACTAACCAACTCAGAGAGAAAGGAAATAACTGAACATGTAACAAAAGCCTGTCAGGCCTGTCAATTGGTTAATGCTTACCCTTCCAAATTTCTTGCAGTTAACCACCTACAAAGATCCAGACCAGGACAATTCTTGGAAGTGGACTTTACTGAAATTAAGCCAGCATGGTATGGACTTAAATATCTCCAAGTTTTTGTAGGTACATTTTCAGGATAGATTGAAGCCTTCCCACAAAAAAAAGGCACAAATTGTGGTCAAGAAGATCCTGAAAGATAATTTTCCAAGATACGGACTGCCTAAGGTAATAGGGTCTGAAAATGGATTGGCGTTCATGGCCTTGTAAGTCAGGGGTTAGCCAGGACCCTGGGGATTAATTGGAAGTTACAATGTGCTTATAGACCCCAGAGCTCAGGACAGGTAAAATAAATAAATAGAAGCATTAAAGAGACCTTAACAAAATTAAGCTTAGATATCAGCATAAAAACTTGGACTATGCTCCTGCCTTATGCACTGTTTCATGCAAGAAATACTCATACTCCCTCTGTTCCTTTGTGTAATCTCACGCACTATGAAATTCTCTATGGTACCTCCTCCAGTAAGGGACATAACCCCAACTCTAAGACCTAATGATCCCTTCCGCACCTCCTGAGTTGACAGAGTTAAAGTTCTTGAAAGAAGACAGTGATATCTGTGGAAACAGCTGGCCACTACCTACCAACCTGGGGACGAGGGGACTCCATATCAATATCAAGTAAGAGACTTCATCTACATAAGACGACATCAGGTGTCATCCCTGGAACCCCGCTGGAAAGGACCATACCAGGTGCTACTTATAACACCTACAGTGGTAAAGGTAGAGGGAATCACTTCCGGGATCCATGCCTCTCATCTCAAGCCTGCGCCCTGTCCAGACTCTGGCTGGAAAATAGAAATGACTGGTAATCCTTTCAAATTGTGTATTCGCAATGTGCATAAGGCTATAGACTCTCCCCTTGGCCAATAGTAGTCCTAAACCTCATCAGCCTGTTCAGCAGCGATGGCTGATCACAAATCATACTGTACTAGAAGTATGCTCTATCTTGCATACAGCCCCATTAGGTACCTGGTGGCCATCTCTCTACCCAGACATTTGTCAGCTGGCTATAGGTCTTTCCTATTGGGATATCCCTGATGAAGGGGATCCCACTAAAATTCCATTAAATCTTTTCCGTGCCATACGTAATGGAAACAAACATTATGGATGTAGGGACACGTGAGCCAGATACAGGTTGGCTAGCCCAGATTACTATGTTTGCTCAGCGGACTATCAAACCCACTAACAGCCAGGGCTGTGTGGGGGAAAAGCCAACTTCTTCTGTAAGTCATGGGATGTAAGCATACAGGAGCTGCCTGGTGGAACCCAAACTCTTCATCAAATTCAGTACTCAGCATTGGGCATATTACCAATTAGACAACCAAAACCGATGGCCCCCAGAGGGGTCTCTAGATGCTCAAATTCTGCATGACCTTTTTGACTTCGGCAAGTGCTCAAATGGTGGAAGGAAATTCCCCTATGTGGAGGCCTTTTCCCTCCTTCACTCACATCCTGAACTATGCTTCTCTAATAGATCCTCACCCTCTGCTTTCTGCTCCAGACTCTCTGCTGTCACTCCTACATAAGCAACCTGATTTCTCCTCTCCAATTACTAGATCAAAAACCGAAGCCTCTGCCGGCTCTTAGACCATTGCCCCCTTGCTGAGGTAACAAGTACTAAGGTACCCATCCACCCACTCACTCCTCTCTTCTCCTGTCAGTGCCCTCACCAGGTCCCACCAAGTCCTCTTACCAACTAAACCAAAGCTCAAAAAGCTAAGGAGAGCCCTCAGCACCCTATCCAAGATGTAATGAAAATGGCCTTTAAAGTTTTTTTTTTGTCATCAGTGAAAACAGGTTACTAAAAATTTAACATCGCTCACAGGCTTTTTGGGATACTCACTCATGTCTTCTCCTCTGCTCTACGTGTTCTACTGCTCAACATTTTGTTGCCTGGAAAATCCCAAACCCCTTTCCCATTATTCTTTTACATCTCTCCTTTCTCATTCTCAGACCATTCTCTTAAACCTCTCTCTCTGAATTTGTTTTACAGAACAGGCGAGGGTTGGACCTCCTCTTCATGAGAGAAGAGGGCCTTTGTGCTGCATTGAGGGAAGAATGTTGTTTTTATGCCGACCATACTGGAGTTGTAAAAAAATTTATGAGTAAGTTAAAAAGATGCCTTGAAGAGCATCAACAAAGGAGAGGGGCACATAAAGGTTGGTTTGTGTCTTTGTTCACATAGTCCCCCTGGTTACCTACACTTTTATCAACCCTGGCCAGTCCATTAACAATCCTCATATTAATGCTAATTGTAGGAACCTGTTTGCTCAACCGTGTAGTTTCTTTTCTACAAGCTCAAATTGGATAAGTAAAACTTATGGTAATCAGACAACAATATACCTCACTAGGAGACATAAAATTAGAGACCCCCCAATGATCACTTTTATGATTAAAAGTAACCAGAATGAGAAGTGGGGAATGAAAAGTTAATAAAATAGGTACTTGTAATACCTGTTTTTCTGTATGCTTAACAAAACACTGTTGAAATCTTGAGAACTGTTTGCTAATCTTGTTCCCAGAATGTGCTGTCCCCAACTGCCAAACTGCAGAATGTACTCCCTCTCCCATTGGCACGCAAACCACTCACTCGACCTGACCAATCAATAAATTTCCCTCCCTGCCCTCACCAAGTAAAGTACATAAGCTCTGCTTAAGATGTTCTCAGGGCTCTCTTCTCTATTCAAGTGAGCTCTGAGCCCCAGCATGCTGGACCCCCCAAAAGCCCTTTGCTGTTTCATGAGACAGTCTCTTCCTGGTTTCTTCCTCCAATGCTCGGCCGACCTTTACATTGGTACAATCATAAGTGTGAACTTTCCTTTGTGTGTCCAGAATATTACTGTAATAAAATGTATATGTAGATCAGGTGACAGGAGTATTTCTTCCACCATTTCTGGGAGCAATATAATGAAGATGTATGAATTAGTATTGGGGATAGAAATAGGTGAACCATGTGTCTATGAATATAGAGATAATGCATGAATAGACAATACTGTGAATAAATAATATAACTGGTTCCAACTTTAAATAATGGATTGAATTGATATCTGAAAATATACAGAAAATCTTATATTGATATAATACATTTAATCCTACCCGTTATATATCTAATTGTAATATTAGGGTTATGGATTCTCATGAAGAGTGTGTGAGTATTGCTTCAAAAGTGATTATGGAAATTGAAAATAATGTGTTTGGAAAGAAGTCTCATGAAAAGACCAGTCAAGAAACCCGGAAGTGTACATGTGTTCTGAAGCAGGAAGTGATTGAAAGTGAAACAAATGCCTAAATATTTGCTAACTTGTAGATAAAATATATATCCTATGATGTGCATTAATTGAAGAAATAGTAATGTACCAGTGTTGACAAAAATTAACGTTAAATACACATCATGTTGCATAGGAATCTACTTGAATTGATGTTAAACTGGGTCAGTTACTGTAGAAATATTAGGATTTGTATGCACCATTCACTCAAGTTAGTTTTCAGTACTAGGAAAGAAATATGTATTTCAGGTGGATGAATATCTCTGAGAATAATCTTGTGAAAAGTTGATTATAAATCCACATATATGAATATTAATTAATTTATGGAGTGTATAATAAGACTTATACATTTCATATTTTGAAAAATCTGGAGAGTGTGTGTATACACACACACACACACACACACACACACACTGAGACATTAAAAATAGCAATATATATATATCAATCGAAATTCACCATGAAATATATATCATCCACAGATCCAAAAATATTCATTTTATTGAAGATAGATTTATGCATAATGTTGTTGAACTAGCAAGTTTACCCATACATTGAATTTTCAGTTCCAACAGCATTTAGGAGGAGCGATCTCTTCTCACAATTTGTATCTGCCACGTCAGCCACCTCACAAAAATGTACGTGTGATACCAGGTAGTATTCTATATGTGTATATAAAAATGCATGTGCTGAATAGGCTACAGAGAGAGGGAGACAGGAATTCACATATTTGTTAACATTAAAAACACATGGAGAACTATTTCAACAGAAAATTGACTATATTTATAACACCTACCCTTTTTTATTGCAAAAGGCAAGTCCAACTCTACACCATGCCTCCACTGAACTGCTTGCATTTCTATTCTGTTTGGGTTATTTTACTGCATCATATTAGGATTAGTAGTCAGAGTCTAGTTTGTTATGGGTTACTGTCTGGGATTCAATATTTCAAATGGAAAATACGATAATGAATCCAATGTGTATGCAAATATGTGCTACACAAAAATCATCCCACTCTCATCCAGAACAAAGCTTTGACATTCCCTTCGTCTGAAGTAAGTCACAGTTAGAACAGTGGTGTTAGAAAATCTGTGAATACATATCTGGAATGGAAAATTCTCGGGAGTTCACAACCTTGGAGGTGGTAGAGGAGTTTCCAAAAGTAACGGACATGGTAAACACTCCTCAAACATGGAGGTCTGCTAGCCTAAAGACATCTTGAGAAACTTCCTCTGAGTTTGGGCACTTGAAATATATGTTATTTTCAGGAGCTTTAGCTTTCTTTGTTGTGGGACCATCAAAGCTGGGTCTACATCTATGTGACCTGATGGATATGGTTTCTTATTTTCCAGTAAACTTGAGGCAACAGTTCTGAATTCACTCTTTGTAGGTAAACAGTGGCCACATGGGTCTAAGTGTCTCTCCGTGGGGACTGTGGAACCATTTGGTCATCCTCCACTTTTCATGGTGTTTTTTGCTGCTGCACTGGGAGTTTGGTATTTCCTTCACAAAATACAAGAAGTTCAACAGGGACACAGTGCTAGACGGAGTTCTGTCACTTGCGGTGGGTCAGGGTCTGCAGGAGAATGCACCAACCAGGCTTCTTTCCCACATAGCTTGCCAACTTGTGCATAGAAACTTGATTCTTAACATTGCCCTGAAACCTCTCCATATAAAAACATGCTTTTACATATACGTGTCTCCTGCCTGCACCATGTCAGTCACAAGCAATTTGGAAGCCAATGGCAGATCTACATGGCCACAACACAAATGTATTATCACACAACTGCACACCACTTTCTAGGCCCACTACTCTGCAGGCTCTAACTTAATGGCATCTCTGTTCTACACCATTTTCATGAAACCCAGTCAATCAAGGAACTGTCTGGTACACTCTTGATCAGCAACAGGACATCCAAAGGTTCTCCAATGCCACCTGGTCATGGGAATTTCAAAAATTTCATTTTATTTATCTAGCCATTTTTCAAGGATGAAGTTGGAGGCACTGTGGGTTTCAATTCATTCAGGAACCATTAAATGGTGAGGAAGCTCATTTCAATGAAAGCTCTGGAGAATGATAACAGGCAAGGTTTCCCAAAGAGTGTCCAAAAGGTCACATGAAGCCAGCGCTGTTGAGGTCTACAATGTGAGGTCCATGTGTGTTTTGACTCTCAACTATGGCTGCCAAGTTTTTCAGAATAAAATCATGTGATATTCCGGCTGAGATTTCCAGTGCTCTCTGGAAAGCCACCTGGGCCTAGATCTCAGGTTCCAAGGGTGACTCTCATGCATGGCCTCCTTAAATGCCAACACAATTCATGGCAATACTTCTCTGAGGTTAGTTCCAGAACTCAGTCTCTAAGGGAAATCACACCAGAGTTCAAGAGCAGGTGGACCCAGTCATCTCTTCCAACTGCCACACAAATGACCACAATTTAAACCAAAACACTCCCACTGACCCTCATCTTTATCCATATAGACATTCATCATAACCTCTGGCTGTATGTTTCCATGAGGGGTGCAGCACAAGACAGTGTCCAAAATAGACTTCCTTGCCCCTCATTTGCCTAAAGTCTGGGTGGCCTGGAAACACTTCCTGTGAAACAGGAGTGATCAAATAGTCCTGCCCTAAATACTGCTGTGCGTCTCCAATTTGAGGCCTACTCACTGTCATGTATTGATTATGTATGTGATTTGGAGTCATGAGACAACACAAGCAACTATGGGCTAGACTCTGCAGGGATTTGAAGAGCTCATTTGACCCAAAGGATCCCTATTCTCACTTGATGGAGGTCAGGAACCTTACAGAGGAAGGCGAGAGACTTCATCCACAATTACTGCACTTTTTGGCATTTTGGTTATGGATGCAAACATGGGATCTTTCTTTAGATCCATCAAGTGCTGAGAATCTAAGCCAAAGCCTCACACAGGGCCAAGTGGCTGATTCAGACACATCCCTTTCCTAAGCAATTAAGCAAAGAGCCACAGGTGATGTCCATTCATTTCCATTTGAAAACTGTTTTGTTCAGGCTTCACAAAGGTGTGGCCAGAGGCAAAGGCCTTCCTGACATTAAGGGCAACAGAAGAATAGGTAAGCAATAGGCCCAAATCAGGGTTTCCCCACTGAGACTTTCCTGGTCACATTGATATCTGGGTTTTCTGAGATGCTCCAATTCCCTTCAGCTATCCAGTACATGGCTATGTCACAGAGATTGGAGGTGGTAAATAATTTGGACACAAAACCATGATCCTATTCTGGAGAGTGGCAAAATTCAGGAAGAAAAGAGAAACTTAGGAAGATTGTAGGCATTGCCCATCCATAAGGCAAGCTGAATTCCTTTCATAAATTGGGTAGGATGAATTCTGGGAAGATTTCTACTACACAGGACACATTCATTGATGCATTCTCTTTTCTAATATCTACAACCAAGGTCACAGAGAGATAGACAGACATAGAAACACTCGGCTCCTCAAAGGACTTACCAGACACAGTCCACTCCAAACCAAACAAACCACCTTTCCTACCTATTCTCAGAACATGAGACAAAATCACAAACTCACACCCACACCCACAAAGGCACCTCGTTTTCACAAATAGGTCTGTGACCATCAGGAGTGTCCAATGACTCGTGGGCCCTACTATGTTTTCCCGAAATGGCTTGTCCTGTCTCAGATATGGTCTCCTTGGCCAACTCTGAGGAGTTGTGAGGAGCAAGCGATGAACAACTACATGCTTTCTGAAAAAGTACACTCTTCAGAGCGCTGCTGGCATTTGGCAATCCTCACATAAGTAGGTACCAAGGAAGACTGACACTGTCCTTGGTAATTTCAAAAAACTGAGCCCACTGGAACTGGGACTGGGACTCGCTCTGGGTGCCTGGATTCCTGGATCCCAAGTTCAGATAGTTCCATCACCAAGAAAGTGAGGTAGGTCACTTCATTCAGGAACAGAATGAGGTCACTACCTTGGCGACCACTTTGTCCTAACAGTTCCATTCAACGGTCCCAATAGATGGAGGCTACCCCTACTTCCTGTGACACTTTCACAAGTTAGGATGGTATATCAACCATAGGCACCCAGGAACATCTCTCCACACAGGCCTCGTTTGGTCCATCTTCTCTACATTAAGAAGAGAAAGGCTGATTCAGACACAAACCTTCATCTTGACCAGGATGTTTGCCATGGAAGATGACTTGTGCTCTCTCAGGTTCTTCATGGCTGCCTACAACTTCTCCAGGGATTATTTCTGCATGGACCTTTGAGGTTCTCAGCAGGTGGAAGATCCCCTACATTCCTCTTTTGTAAGACCAACTCTGATCCTGCTCTTCTGTAAAGTTAGATTGAGGGAACAGTGTATGTTTAGGGTTAATAGCATGTTCAATTTGAGTTAGGAATCATTCTGTGGGATGAATAATGGTACTTGAAACCTGTGATATTTACAAGAAAGGGGAAATATAATTATGAAAACAGAAATCTAAGTAAGATTTGAAGCCCTGAAGGGCAAATTGGGCCCTTGAGTTGGATACTTATCTTTGAATTATGTTCCGCACAGTTATCTCAGATAAATCCATATACAATGGCATAGGACCTTGTACCTTGGATAATTGAATGTAGAAGAGAACATCCAGTCAAAAAAAGATAGTCAGTAGGATTAGGATGATCGTCCGTAGGTTTAGGAAGAAGAGTGAGTAAATGATTTGGACCATAAGTTCTTTCGCAAGAGGGTTTCGAGTAGAGAGTGAATGTAAATGTCAGAACATGTGAAGAGTCAATCACAAAGATGAACTGGGGAAAATATGTAGGAAAGTAGATATCAATAGAGATATTAGGAAATCAGGAAAAAAATAAAGTGAGCGATTGGATTAGACATTTTCAACAGGCTTGAGGTTGAGTATATAATCTTAGGAGGAAACAAATATATAGTCACAAATAGGATTTACAATTGAGAGCATTAGGCAACCTGGAGATGGATGATTTTTGTAATCCATGCTCACTTTCCATTTAGGATTTGGTACAATCATAAATGTGACTTTGCATTTTGTGTCCAGAATATTACTGTGATAAAATGTATATGTACATCAGGGAACATGAGTATTTCTTCCACCATTTTTGCAAACAAGTTTTTGAAGACATATAAATTAATTTTGGGAGTAAAAATAGGTGTGCCCTGTGTCTCTGAATATAGAGAAAATGCATGAATAGACCATACTGTGAATAAATAATATAACTGGCTCCAACTTTAAATAATGGATTGAATTGATATCTGAAAACATACAGGAAATTTTATATTGATATACATCCATTCATTACAACCAGTTATACATCTAATGGTAATTTTAGGGTTATGCTTTATCATGAAGAGTGTGTGAGGTTTGCTTTAAAATTGATTATGAAAATCGAAAATAATGTGTTTGGAAAGAAGTTTCATGAAAAGGCCAGTCAAGAAACCTGGAGGAAATCATGTGTTCTGAAGAAGGAAATGATGGAAACTGAAACAAATGCCTATAAATTTGTGAACTTGTGGATGAAATATATATATTATGATGTTCAAAAACTTAAGAAATAGTAATATACCAGTGTTGAATGAAAATGAACCTCAAAATACACACCATGTCCCATAGGAATCTACTTGCATTGATGTTAAACTGAGTCAGTTAGTGTAGCAATATTAGGATCTGTAACCACCATTCACTGTAGTGAGTTTGTTGTACTAGGAAACAAACATGTATTTCACGTGGATGAATATTTCTGAGAGAAATCTTGTGAAAATTTGATTATAAATCCACATACATGAACATGAATGAATTCAGGGAGTGTATATAAGAGACATATATTTCATATTTTGAAAAATCTGGACAGTATATATATATATATATATATATATATATATATATATACAAAACACACACAGAGACATTAAAATGTAGCAATATATATGCCAATCGAAATTCATCATGAAATATATATCCTCCAGAGATGGAAAAATTTATATTTTAATGAAAATGGATTTATGTATAATATTCCACTAGGAAGGTCACCCATAGGTTGAAATTTAAATTCCAAAAGTGTTTAGGAGGGGTGATCTCTTCTCACAATTTGTATCTGCCAATGCATGCACTCACAATAATGTACTTGTGATACCAGGTAGGATTCTATATGTGCATATAAAAATACATGTGCTGAATAGGCTACAGAGAAAGGGAGACAGAAATTCACATAGTTGTTAACTTTAAAAACTCATGGAGAACTATATCAATTAAAATTGACAAGATTTGAAACACCTACAATTTGTTATGCAAAAGGCAAGTCCAAATATATGTGATACATCCACTGAACTGCTTGTATTTCTATTCTGTTTGGGTTATTTTTCTCCATCATATTAGGATTATCAGTAAGAGTCTAATTGGGTATGGGTTATTGTCAGGGATTCAGTATGTCGAATGGAAAATAGGAAAATGTATCCAATGTGTATGCAAATATGTGCTACACAAAAATCTTCCTACTCTCATCCAGAAAAATGCCTTTACATTACCTTCACCCCAAGTAAGACACAATTAGAGGAAAATAGTTAGAAAATATGTGAATAGATATCTGCAATGGAAAATAATCAGGAGTTCACAACCTTGGAGGTGGTAGAGGAATTTCCAAAACTAAGGGACAGGGTAAACACTCCACGTACATGGAGCTCTGCCGGAATAATACTTCTTGAGAAACTGCCTCTGTGGTTGGACACTTGAAATATTTGTTGTTCTCAGGAGCTTGTCAGAAACTATGTTCCTTTGTAGTGAGAACATCAAAGCTGACCCTGCATCTATGTCCAATGAACATGAGACAGCAGTGCCGAATTCTCCATTTGTATGTAAACTGTGGCCACTGTGGGTAAGTGTCTCCCCGTGTGGACTGTGAAGCCATTTGGTCATCCTCCACTTTCCATGGTGTTTCTTGCTCCTGCACTGGGAGTTTGGTATTTGCTTCATGAAATACAAGGAGTTCATCTGGGACACAGTGTTGGAGGGAGTTATGTCACATGTGGTTTGTCAGGGTCTGCAGGAGAATGCACCAAACAGGCTTCTATCCCACATAGCTTTCTCCTTGACCATAGCAACCCTATTCTGAAGATTGCCCTGAAACCTCTCCATATAAAAAGATGCCTTTACAAGAAAGAGCCTGCTGGCTGCACCATGTCAGCCACAAGCTATTTGGAAGTCAATGGGAGATCCACATGTCTCAATCACAGATATTTTTTCACACACCTGCACACCACATCTCTTGGCCCACTACTCTGCAGGCTTCAATATACTGGCATCTCTGTTCTACACCATTTTCATGAAACCCAGTCAAACAAGGCACGGTCTGGTACACTCATGATCAGCAACAGAACATCCAAAGGTTCTCCAGTGCAACCAGGTCATGGGAATTTCAAAAATTTCATGGTATTTATGTAGCCATTTTTCAAGGATGAAGTTGGAGGCACTGTGGGTTTCAATTCATTCAGGAACCATTAAAAGTTGAGGAAGTTCATTTCAAAGAAAGCTCTGGAGAACTCTCACATGCAAGGCTTCCAAAAGAGTGGACAAAAGGTCACATGATGCCAGGCCCATTGAGTTCTCCAATATGAGTTCCATGTGTGTTTTGACTCTCAACTATTGCTGCCAAGTATTAATAATAAAATCCTGTGATATCCTTGCTGAGATTCTCAGTACTCTGAGGAAAGCCACCCTGGGCCAAGCTCTCTGTTTCCAAGGGCGACTCTCATGCGTGGCCTCATAAAATCCCAACACAATTTATGACAATACTTCTCTGAGTCAGTTCCAGAACGCAGTCTCTAAGGGGAATCACACCAGAGTTCAAGCCCAGGTTGACCCAGTCATCTCTCCACACCGCCAAACAAATGACCACAATTAAAACCAAAACACTCCCACATGGCTTCCATCTTCTTCCATGTAGACACTCATCATAACCTCTGGTTGGAGCTTTCCATGAGGGGCACATTCCAAAGAGTGTCCAAAATAAGCTCCATGTCCCTCATTTGGCTAAAGTCAGGGTGGGCTGGAAACCCTTCCTGTGAAACCGGAGTGATCAAATATTCTTGCCCTTAATACTGCTCCGCTTCTCCAATTTGAGGCCTTCTGACTGTGGGGTTTAGATTCTTTATGTGAATTGGAATCAGGAGAAAAGACAAGCCCTTCTGCAGAGATTTGAGGAACTCATTTGACCCAAAGGATCCCTATTCTCACTTGATGGATTTCAGGAACCTAACAGAGGAAGGCAATAGAATTCATTCACAATGACTGAACATTTTGCCATTTTGGTTTTGGATGCACACATGGAATCTTTCTTTAGATCCATCAGGTGCTGAGAATATAAGCCACAGCCTCACACAGGGCCAAGAGGCTGATTCAGACACATCCTATTCCAAAGAAATTAAGCAAAGAATCCAAGGTGATGCCCATTCATTTACATTTGAAAACTGTTTTCTTCAGGGTTCATAAAGGGGTGGCCTGAGGCAAAGACGTTCCTGAAATTCAGGGCAACAGAACAATAGGTTAGCAAATGACCCAAAGCAGGGTTTCTCCACTGAGAGTTTCCTGGTCACACTGATATCTGAGTTTTCTGAGATACTGGCCATTCCATTCAGCTATCCAGTACAAGGCCATGTCACAGACGTTGGAGTTGGCACCTATCTTGGACACAAATCCATGATCCTATTCTGGAGAGTGGCCAGAATTCAGGAAGAAAAAATGGGACTTAGGAAGGTAGTAGGTTTTGCCCATCCGTAAAGAAAGCCACACTCCATTCATAAGTTAGACAGGATGAATTCTGGGAAGTTTTCTAGTAGACAGGACACATCCATTGTTGCATTGTCTTTTCTCGTGTCTACAACCACGGACACAGTGGGATACACAGACATAGAAACACTCACCTTGTCAAACGACTTACTAGAAACAGTTCACTCCAAACAAACAAACAAGCAAACAAACAAACAAACAAACAAAAAAAAAAAAACGCCTTTCCTACCTATTCTCAGAACATGAGAGAAAACAACAAACCCACACTCACAAAGGCACCTCCTTCCCCCAAGTAAGTCTTTGACTATCCGGTGTGTCCTCTGACTGGTGGGCCATACTATGTTCCCCCGAAATGGCCTGTACCCTCTCTTGTTTCCTTGGCCAACACTGTGAAGTTGTCAGGAAAAAGTGGTGAGCCCCTACCTGCTTTATCAGGAAAGGACCCTCTTAAGAGCTCTCCTGGCATTTTGCCATCCTCACATCAGTAGGTACCAAGAAAGACTAACTGTCCTTGGTAAATCCACACAAGTGAGCCCACTGGGACTGGGACTGGGAATACATCTGGGTGCCTGGCTTCTTGGATACCAAGTTCAGAGAGTTCCATCACCAAGGAAATGAGGTACATCACTTTCTTTGGAACTGAATGAGGTCACTGCCTTGGCAACCCCTTTGTCCTAAAAATTGCTTCCAAAGGTCCAGTGAGATGGTGGCTGTCCCTACTTTCTCTGACACTTTCACAAGTTAGAATGGTATATCAATCATAGGCACCCGGGAACAGCTCTCCACACAGGCCTGGTTTGGTCCATCTTCTCCACAATAAGAAGAGAGAGCCTGATTCAGAAACATCCTTTCATCCTGACCAGGTTGTTTGCCATGCAAATTGGCCTTTGCTCTCTTAGGTCCTTCATACCTGCCTACAACTTCTCCAGGTATCCTTTCTGCATGGACCTTTGAGGTTCTCAGCAGGTTGAATGTCCCCTACTTTCCTGTATTGTAAGAACAACTCTGTCCCTGCTCTTCTGTAAAATGAGATTGAGGGAACAGTGTATGTTTAGGGTTAATAACAGGTTTGATTTGGGTTAGAAATCATTCTGCTCCATGAATAATTGTATTGGGAACCTGCGATATTTACAAGAATGTAGAGGTGAAATATAATTATGAAAACAGAAATCTAGGTATGATTTAAAACCCACAAGGGCATTGGGCCCTTGATTGGGATACTTAGCTTTGAATTATGTTCTGCACAGATGTCTCAGAAAATTTGATATACAATGGCACAGGACCTTGTACCTTGGAAGATTGAATGTAGAAGAGAACATCTACTCAAAAAAGGATAGTCATTAGGATTTGAAAGATAGTCGGTAGGTTTAGGAAGAAGAGTGAGTATATGATTTGGACCAAAAGTTCTTTAGCAATAGGGATTCAGTTAGAGAGCGAATGTATATGTCAGCACATATGAAGAGTCAGTCACTATCATGAACTGGGGAAAATATGTAGAAAAGCAGATATCAATAGAGGCATTACTAAATCAGGCAATGTATAAAGTGAGTGAGAGGATTAGACATTTTCAACAGGGTTGAGTTTGAATATATAATCTTAGAAAGAAAGAAATACGTAGTTACCAATAGGATTGACATTTGAGAGCATTAGGCAACCTTGAAATAGATGTTTTTAGTAATCTATGTTCACTTTCCATTTAGGATTTGGTAGAATCATAAGTGTGACCTTTACAATTTTTGTCCAGAATATTACTGTGATAAAATGTATACATAAATCAGGTGACATAAGTATTTCTTTCACCATTTCTGGGAGCAATATATTGAAGACGTATAAATTAGTATTGGGGGTAAAAATAGGTGTACCCTGTGTTTATGAATATAGAGATAAAGCATGAATAGACCATACTGTGAATAAATAATATAACTTGTTCCAACTTTAAATAATGGTTTGAATTGATATCTGAAAAATTACAGGAAATCTTATATGGATATACAATCATTCATTCCAACCAGTTATTCATCTAATGGTAATATTAGTGTTTTGGTTTATCATGAAGAGTGTGTGAGTTTTGCTTCTAAAGTGATTATGGAAATCGAAAATAATGTGTTTGGAAAGAAGTCTCATGAAAAATCCAGTCAAGAAACCCTGACAATACATGTGTTCTGAAGCAGGAAGTGATTAAAGTTGAAACAAATGCCTATAAATTTGCTCACTTGTGGATGAAATATATATCCTATGATGTGCAAAAACTGAAGAAATAATAATGTACCAATGTTGAATAAAAATAAACATCAAATTACATATCATGTCCCATAGGAATATACTTGCATTGATGTTTGACTGGGTCAATTACTGTAGAATTATTAGGATTTGTATACACCATTCACTGAAGTTAGTTTTCACTACTAGTAAACAAATATGTATTTAAGGTGGATGAATATTTCTAAGAATAATATTGTGAAAAGTTGATTATAAATCTAAGTCCATGAACATGAATGAATTTAGGGAATTTAAATAAGACACATATATTTCATAGTTTGAAAAATCTGGAGAGTGTGTATATATATATATATATATATATATATATATATATATATATACACATATACATATATACACAAAACACACACACAGACATTAAAAAGTACTAATATATATGCCAATCGAAATTCATCTTTAAATATATATCATCCACATATGTAAAAATATTTATTTTACTGAACATGAGTTTACGTATAATGATGTTCTACTAGGAAGCTCCCCTATAGGTGGAATTTTCAAATCCAACAGCGTTTAGGAGGAGTGATCTCTTCTCACAATTTGTACCTGCCAAGTCAGCAACCTCACAAAAATGTACCTATAATACCAGGTAGGATTTTATAAGTGCATATAAAAATACATGTGATGATGAATAGGCTACAGAGAAAGGGAGACAGGAATTCACATAGTAGTTAATTTTAAAAACACATAGAGAACTATTTTAATTAAAAATTGACTAGATTTATAACACCTACCGTTTATCATGCAAAAGGAAAGTTCAACTATATACCATGCCTCCTCTAAACTGCTTGTATTTGTATTCTGTTTAGGTTATTTTTCTCCATCATATTAGGATGAATAGTCAAAGGCTGGTAGGGTATGGGATAGTGTCATGTATTCAGTATTTCAAATGGAAAATTGAAAAATGGATCCAATGTGTATGCAAATATTTGCTACACAAAAATCTTTTCAATATCATCCAGAACAATGCTGCGACATTACCTTCGCCCCAAGTATGACACAGTTAGAGGAGAAGAGTTAGAAAAATCTGTGAATATATATCTGCAATGAAAACTGCTCAATTTTCACAACTTTGGGGGTGGTAGAGGAGTTTCCAAAAGTAAGGGACAATGTAAACACTCCACAAATGTCGAGACCCCTTGCCCACAAGGAAGACGCAACTCAGGAATCTTCTTTCAGCAGTTTATTCAGGCCCTTGATATTTCTTCTTGTTCCTTGTTGGATGCCCCTCCCAGCCTTAATAAAGCATCCCAAGCCCCAATGCAAAGCTGCCACGTGGAACTTTCTCACAGGGTGCTGAAAAACCATGCACCAACTCTCCCAAACAAGGAGTTGTTTGTTACAGACCACAGTGGAGCCAGCGCCATCCTGCAATGGCGACCATAATCTGCAGAAGCGGCTCACCACAGTTCCCCCTTTCTGTTTTCTGAAAACAATACAGGCGAGAGTAGAGGTCCTATCCCACTGTGGAGAAGTGGCTGCATAGTATGGCTCAGTCCTAAGGAGGGCCCTTCCCCAGATCTGAAGCCATATCAGCCGACGCCTTTTTCGTGGGGCGGGGCGTGGACATCAAACCCGCATGCAATAGGACATGCTCTCCTTGAGGTCCACTTCAAGGATCACTCAAGTGCAGTGCCTTGCCTCGCATCCTGTATCATGACGAAGTTGGACGAAGGGGGACAGCTGAGTCTGAACTGTGGCTGTACACAACGACAAACGAGTTGACAGCACCCTGAAAGAAAGGCACGGACTTTAACGCGATAGAGAAGCATTAGTGTGAAAACCCACCTGCGTGCAATGGCAGCAAGACCGGCAGAGTGCAAGGGCTTTCCAACACTAAGAGAATAACGAGGAAAGACATGCCGATCCCAGTGCAATGTTATAATAACTTGGGGTGCAACGACCATGTCAAAGATTTACTGTTTAAGATGCGCAAGCCAGACTTGAGGTGAATTGCCATTTTCTAAAGCTGCAAGAGCTTGGATGATCATAGCCTTATCGTGAGCATTGCGGGCCTTGAGGCAACAGAGAAACCACAAACAGAGAAACATACCGAAGCAACACATTGCACCAAAAATGCCTACCCCCACCCACTCTTTAAAAAAGGAAAAAGCAGAAGATATCCAATCGGTGAATTGACCCAAAGTCACGGGATCAACACGGGTGTTATTCAAGACACCTATCTGGGTTAGTTGAGACTGGATCATGTCTTCCGCTTCCATGGACCAATTTCCAGCCAAATATTCGCCAATGATGCGGGAAACATTCCTGGAATCATTAAATCTGACAGAGGTTATGCATAAATGTGCACGTTGGTCAACACAACCCAAAAGCACTAAGTCAGCCAATTCTTCTACCTGAGCTTGGAGTAAATCTATTCTTTGGTTGGCAGCTAAAATCCCTGACAAAATATGTTGATTAATTGTATTTTGGGATTCAAGTATGGTGGAAGTTTGTTGGACAACTTGATTAATGGTGGCAGCAGTTTGTACTTGATTGGCCATAGCCACTCCGGCCGTAACCGCTGCAGCAGCAGATACCGCCACTGCTGTCACTATAGCCGCTGTGATTCCAAAATCTCTGCGGACTCTAAGTAGCTCAACAATAGGGAATTTATCAGGATCTGCAGTGACCGGGATTGGGACAAAAGTTAGAATTTTCATAACCACTGCTACAGTCCAGGAACCATTCCAACACTCAGATAAGAGACTGGTAGTATGAGAACAATCCAGCATCCTCGACAAGGTGGCCTTAGCCAAAAGGAATAAGAAGGGGGATTGGACACAGACCATTGCAGGAGGCATTGTGGCATTATACAACAGAGAGTTCAATGAAACAGATGTAAGTCTATTACCTCATTCACTTTCCCTAACAGTACCAGAAACATTAGTCAGCCAACTTTTGGCTCCTACCAACTGAGCCAATGCAGAAACATCGGCTGAAGCCCCCTTTTCATTGGAAATCAGCCATTGAAACCAGGACCAATCTACTCCTGTAGAGGAGCTGGCACTATTGTTAAAGTTATAAACATACCTCTTAAGAGAGGGGGAAAGGGAGAAACCTTTAGCAACTTGATGTTTCTCCCAAGAATGATCCTGACAAGGCATAAATGTTGGGGGGAAACCAAGATTAGGGGAACAGTAAGGAGAGGCCTTGAAATGAGTGGCATCATGAATACTACTAGAAGAAGGAGGCACTGGGATTAGTACCTCGGAGATAATAGCCAAGGTAGTTATGTTAAGAGCAGAGCTGCTGTTTGCTGGGGTCCCTGAGCCTGATTGCTTCCCCGAAGCTACCTTGCTCAATACAGCACTGATAATGCTCCCTGAGACCTGATTGGACCACAATGGGTCCTCCCAGTTAGTCAAATTTTTGGTCTTAAGGCTAATGCAATTAGCGTTTTTAAGTCTGAAACAAAAAACTCCTGTTAGATTAACTTGAGATTGATTAAAAATTCTCTCCATGTCCCCTCTAGGAGAGGCACAGGGAGCAGACATCTCACATGAGGTAGAAAGAAGAGTGGGGAGGACACCAGAATTACCATGAACCGGCATCGGCATTGGCCATGCCCGTGCCACTGCCCACTACCGCATTGGTGTCGCCTGTGCCATCGGCACCAGCACCAGAGCCAGAGCACTTAGCAGAATGAAGATCCTCATCACAGAATTGTTGTGGTATTTCTTGTTGCTAGTCAGTTGATGTCGAGACTCTTCTTGTCAAGCGTTCAGGGACCCACAACGGTTCCGTACGATCCTGGGGAAAAACACATACAGATCCTCGTGCCCATGTCAGCACGGGGTCAGGGCCATTCCATTGGCCCGTAAGAACATCCTTCCACTTAACATAGCCAATCACAGAGGGCTGAGAGGACACATGTCTATCGGCCGCAAAGCCACCATGAATATCCAAATTCGAAAAATTAATGGTAAAGAGAGCTAAGGACAGGCGTTCTTTAGGAGTGTGTTCAGCTCCTATTCCCCCTTTTTGTTTTTGTAAAGTTTCCTTTAAGGTGCGATGAGCACACTCAACAATGCCTTGTCCTTGAGGATTGTAAGGCAAACCATGAGTAAGTTGCACTCCCATAGTAGAACAAAAAGCTGTAAATTGTCTGCCAGTATAAGCAGGTCCATTATCAGTCTTAAGGGATGCAGGTGCACCCCATGCTGCCCATGCCTCTAAACAGTGAGTAATGACATGACGTGCCTTTTCTCCTGATAAAGCAGAAGCATGGATAATTCCAGAGCACGTATCAACGGAAACATGCACATACTTGAGGTTACCAAAGTCAGGTATATGTGTCACATCCATTTGCCAAACAACCAATGGCTTTAATCCCCGTGGGTTTACTCCATAATTAGGGGGATGAAGAAATGTGACATAGTGGGGACATTGCAATACTATCTACCTAGCATCCGCTCTTGAAATGGAAAAATGCCTGTGCAGCGTTAATGCATTAACATGGAAGATTTGGTGAAACAACTTAGCCCCCTCTAAGGAGGAAGCCAAGCATATCAATTGACCTCTAGTGGCTAAGTCCGCACGCACAGGCATTACCCTGGGATAACGGACCAGGAAGAGAGGTGTGAGCCCTGATGTGCATTGGATAAAAAGATGCAGTGTGGTTAGAGATAAGCTGTTGAAGCTGAGTAAAGTAAGCAGACACATTGTGGGCATCACTAATAGCTCCCAAGGCCTCCAGGACTTTTAGTGCTTGTACCACATAGCTGGAGTCCGAAATAAGATTAAAAGGAAAAGAACACTGTTTAAAAACTTCAATAACAATTTGTAGTTCTATCCATTGTGGATTTCCAGGAGCAAATTGATGCTGGATAGGGGGAGAGTCATTAATTACATAAGCTCCCATTCCAGACTTGGAACCATCAGTAAAAATGTTAACAGCCCCCGGAATTGGACTGGATGAAGTTACCTTAGGGAAAATGATGGGATGTTCTTTAACAAAATGGAGTAATGGATGAGAAGGGTAGTGATTATCAATACCCCCTTGAAACGAGCAACACAGAATAGCCCAGTTGTCTAGAGTAGCACATAAAACATTAAGTTGAACTTTAGTGTAGGGTATGATAAGAGAAGAAGGTGATTGGCCGAAAAATTGAATGCTTTGTTGAATCCCTTTAAGTGCCAACGCTGCAACAGCATCAGGATAATATTCTAAGGATTTTCCTGGGGATACATGTGGGTGGATCCATAGTAAAGGCCCATCTTGCCACAGTACTCCAGTAGGCTGCCGCATAGTGGCAAGCACACATAACTGGAAAGGTTTATCACTCTGGAGCCTGCATAGAGTGGCATGCTGTATAGCTTGTTCTACTTTTATAAGGGCCGCTCTAGCCTCAGTAGTGAGGCTACGAGGGGAAGCAAGATCTGGATCACCGTTAAGAGTAGCATACAAAGGCTGGAGCACAATATTAGGAATATGTAAATATCCTCTTATCCAATTAATGTCTCCGAGCAATTTTTGAAAATCATTTAGAGTTTGGAAATCTTGAGTCCTGATGGTAATTTTTTGTGGTTTTAATTTGTCATACCCAATTGTCGCTCCCAAATACCTGATAGAATCCCCTGTTTGAACCTTTTCAGGTGCGATGTGCAGTCCATGTTGAGCCAACAGCATCACGAGTTCTTTATAAGCCTCATTAACTGTCTGTTCTAAATTTGCGGCCAATAACACATCATCCATATAATGAATGATCTTGGTGGAGGAATACTTATGTCTGAGAGGTGCGAGTGCCTTCCCCACATACATTTGGCACATCGTGGGACTGTTAGCCATCCCCTGTGCCAACACCACCCACTCAAACCTTTGATCTGGTTCCTCGTGATTACACGAGGGAAGGGTGAAAGCAAAACGTTGTGAATCTTTAGGATGCAAAGGAATGGAAAAGAAACAGTCTTTAATGTCAATAACAATTATATGCCAGCCTTGAGGAACAGAGGAGAGCAGAGGCAGCCCTCTTTGAATGGGTCCCATAAGTTGCATCTGAGCATTAACTGCTTGTAGATCATGCAGTAGGCGCCACTTCCCTGATTTTTTCTTAATGACAAATATGGGAGTATTCCATGGAGAAGTAGAAGGTTGGATGTGACCCAAATCAAGTTGTTCTTTGACTAGATCATGGGCTGCTGCCAGTTTAGCCGAGGGAAGAGGCCACTGAGGCACCCAAACAGGCTCCTCGGTGAGCCATGTTATGGGTATTTGAGCCCCAGTGGCCCCTAGGAAAAACCCAGAGCAAACCTGTTAAGCTTTTGATGAGCTAGCACAGGATGCTTACGCCCCTGTAGGTGCCTATTAGGGTCCCCAAAAATCTTTCCAGCGGCATCCACCATCCTTGCTACAAAATCTGAAAAGGGTTCTGTAGAGCCCTGCAGAATCTTAGCCAAGTAACCAGACACCTCTCCTCTATTTGGAAGTGACTTCCATGCCTGAATGCAAATGTTGTTAATTTGATCATATGCCTCAGGAGGGAATCCTGTCTGTTGATTAGCAAATCTGCCTTGTCCTAAAAGCATATCCTTGTCCCAATGGGGGTGTCCCGCCGCATAGTTTTGGGCGGCCTGCTCAACAGCGCCCTCTAGCAGAAAGGCTCTCCAGTCCAAATATTTACCTGGAGAAACACAAGCCCGAACAAGGCTAGCCCAATCTGAAGGAGTCATACAAAATCTAGCAAGTCCCTCCACCTGAGTAAGGGTGAAAGCGGCATCTACGCCATAAGTGCGGAAAGATTCCGCCAAGGTTTTAATTTTCTTAAAGTCTAAAGGCTCATGATATCTTCCCCTGTTATTGTCCTGAAATACAGGGTATGCAAGTCCCATATCTGTATTAACTGTCCTCCAAACTTGCGCATGAAAATATCTCCCGGAATTTTGGCTCCCCCCCACATACGGGGGTGGGGCAACCGGCACCATATCTTCTTTGAGATATTCTACCTCCTCCTCCTCAGAGTGTTGTTGACCGATATTGGATCCCGTCCCCTTTTTACAGTAGGCCTGCGTGCCCTGTATCCTTTTTTTCTTTTTCTTCACTTTTATCTTTCGTAGTTGTTGTAACAATATATCAAGGTCCTCAGAACTCTCTGATCCGCTTGTGTTCTCAGGCGTTTTTAATTCAGCCAAGTCTGGGTAGAGCCTTCTCCTATTTTTAGTTTCAGGCTCTTTTGCCTTCTCACTACTCTTACTCCCAATGTTCTCTGCCACTTCACTATGTGATCCTTCAGACTTTTCCTCATGTAGTTGCTCAAAAACTTCTTGTCCTTTAGTAAGTGCTTCCTGACATCTGCCATCTGGGAGGCAACTACGGATCATCTTCCAAAGGGGTATCACCCCACCCTCTAATATGCCCTGCTCAGAAGCAAAGTCAAGATCTGTGCCTAAATTATCCCAGCTAGATATAGTAAGGCTGCCCGAGAACGCAAACCACGGTGCAGCAATATCTGTCTTCCGTAAAAATCTCTGTAAAGTACTACGTTTCACTTCTAGGCCCTTGCAACGTAACAGGTTATCTAGGGCCAGGAGAAGCGGACTTGAAGATACGGCACTCATGACACAACAAAAGACACACAAAAAACAAAAGTGAAAGTAAGAGCGAAAGTACACAGTGCAGCTGCAATAAGATGTAATGCTCTCTCTGGCTTTACAGAGGAGCTGCCGCTTTCATAGCGGGTCCCACTTACCTGGGACTAATCCCCGCTTTGACCGTGGGTCCCACTTACCTGGGACTAACCGGTGCACCACCCCTGACTGCTGAAAGTTCTGGTTCCCGGGTTTTCAGCACCACTTGTCGCGACCCCTTGCCCGCAAGGAAGATGCAACTCAGGAATCTTCTTTCAGCAGTTTATTCAGGCCCTTGATATTTCTTCTTCTTCCTTGTTGGATGCCCCTTCCAGCCTTAATAAAGCATCCCAAGCCCCAATGCAAAGCTTCCACGTGGAACTTTCTCACAGGGTGCTGAAAAACCATGCACCAACTCTCCCAAACAAGGAGTTGTTTGTTACAGACCACAGTGGAGCCAGCACCATCCTGCAATGGCGACCATAATCTGCAGAAGCGGCTCACCACACACAAACATGGAACTCTGCTGGCCTAAAGTCTTCTTAAGAAACTCCCTCTGAGGTTGGGCACATGTAATATATGTTGTTCTCAGGAGCTTTAGCTTCCATTGTAGTGAGACCATCAAAGCTGGGTCTGCATCTATGGGACCTGGAGGACATGGTTACTTATTTTAAAATGAACATGAGGAAGCATTGCTAAATCCTCTCTTTGTAGGTAAACTGTAGCCACTGGGGGCTAAGTGTCTCCCCATGTGCACTGTGAACCCATTTGTTCATACTCCATCTTTCGTGGTGTTTCTTGCTGCTGCACTGGGAGTTTGGTATTTGCTTCACGAATCAAGGAGTTCAACTGGGACACAGTGCTGGAGGGAGTTCTGTCACGTTTGGTGGGTCAGGGTCTGCAGGAAAATGCACCAACCAGGCTTCTATACCACAAGCTTGCCTCTTTGAGCATAGTAACCTGATTCTGAACATTGCCCTGAAACTCCTCAATATCACAAGATGCCTTTACATAGAAGGGTCTGCTGGCTGCACCATATCAGTCTTAATCCATTTGGAAGCCAATGGCATATCCACATGGCCACACCACAGATTTTTTATCACACACCTGCCCACAATTTCTCTAGGCCCACTACTCAGCAGCCTCCAACTTACTAGCATGTCTTTTCTATATTATTTTCATGAAACCCAGTCAATCAAGGCACCTTCAGGTATACTTATGATCAGAAACAGGACATCCAAAGGTTCTCCAGTGCCACCTGCTCATGGGAATTTTAAGCATTTCATGGTATTTATCTAACCATTTTTCAAGGATGAAGTTGGAGGCACTGTGGGTTTCAATTCATTTAGGAACCATTAAATGGTGAGAAAGCTCATTTCAATGAAAGATCTGGAGAACTCTCACAGGCAAGGCTTCCCAAAGAGTGGCCAAAAGTTCACATGAAGCCAGGCCCATTGAGGTCTACAATGGGAGGTCCTTGTTTGTTTTGACTCTCAACTATGGTTGCCAAGTCTTTCAGAATAAAATAATGTGATATCCTGGCTGAGATTTCCAGTGCTCTGTGGAAAGCAACCCTGGGCAAAGACTCATTTTCCAAGGGCGACTCTCATGCGAGGCCTCCTAAAATCCCAACACAATTCATTGCAATACTTCTCTGAGGTCAGTTCCAGAAATCAGTCTCTAAGTGGAATCACACCAGAGTTGAAGCCCAGGTGTAACCAATCATCTCTTCCAACCGCCACACAAGTGATCACATTTAAAACCAAAACACTCCCACCTAGCCCTCATCTTCTTCCATAAAGACACTCATAATAACCTCTGGCTGGAGGTTTACTTGAGAGGCACAGCCCAAGACAGTGTCCAAAAGAAGCTCCCTTACCACTCATTTGCCTAAAGGCCCGGACTCCCTTCCTGTGAACCAGGAGTGATTAAATATGCCTGCTGTTAATACTGCTTCACTTCTCCAATTTGTGGCCTACTGACTGTGGAGTTTAGATTCTTTATGTGAATTGGAGTTATGAGAAAACCCAAGCACCAATGGGCTAGACTCTACAGAGCTTTGAAGAACTCATTAGACCCAAGGAATCCCTATTCTCACTTGACGGAGGAAGGAACATTACAGAGGAAGGTGAGAGACTTCATGCACAATGACTGCTCTTTTGGCCATTTTCGTTTTGGATGCACACATGGGATCTTTCTTTAGACCCAACAGGTGCTGAGAATCTAAGCCACAGCCTCACACAGAACCAAGAGGCTGATTCAGACTCATCCCATTCCAAAGCAATTAAGCAAAGAGCCCAAGGTGATGCCCATTCATTTCCATCTGAAAACTGTTTTCTTCAGGCTTCACAAAGGGGCGACCTGAGGCAAAGACCTTCCTGACATTCAGGGCAACGGACAAATAGGTAAGCAAAAGACCCAAAGCAGGGTTTCTCCACTGAGACTCTCCTAGTCACACTGATATCTGAGTTTTCTGATATGCTCCCATTCCCTTCAGCTATCCAGTACATAGCCATGTCACAGAGCTTGGAGGTGGTACATAACTTGGAAACAAAATCATGAGCCTATTCTAGAGAGAGGCCAAAATCAGGAAGAATACAGGAACTTAGGAAGATTGTAGGTGTTGTACATCTATAAGGCAAGCCACAGTCCATTCATAAATTAGGGAGGATGAATGCTGAGAAGCTTTCTACTAGACATAACACATCCATTGATGCACTCTCTTTTCTAATATCTACAACCACAGACACAGTGGGATACACAGACATAGAAACACTCGCCTTGTCAAAGGACTTACTAGACACAGTCCATTCCAAACCAAACAAACTGCCTTTCCTACGTATTCTTAGAACATGAGACAAAACCACAAACTCACACCCATACCCACAAAGATACCTCTTTCCCCCAAGTAGGTATGTGACTATCCAGAGAGTCCTCTGACTGGTGGGCCATTTTTTGTTCCCCCGAAATGGCCTGTCCTGTCTAAGATCTGGTCTACTTGGCCAACTCTGTGAAGTTGTCAGGGCCCAGCAGTGAGGCACTACCTGCGTTCTTAGGAAAGGCCGCTCTTCAGAGCTCTCCTGGCATTTGGCCATACTCACATCAGTATTTACCAAGAAAGACAGACTCTGTCCTTGGTAAGTCTAAACAAGTGAGACCACTGGGACTGAGACTGGGCCTGCCTCTGGGTGCTTGGCTTCCTGGCTTCCAAGTTCAGAGAGTTCCATCACCAAGGAAATTAGGTAAGGTCACTTCCTTCAGAAACTGAATGAGGTCACTGCCTTGGCAACCACTTTGTCCTAACAGTTTCTTCAAACGGTCCTTTGAGATGGAGGCTGCCCCTATTTCCTGTGACAATTTCACAAGTTAGAATGTTATATTAACCATAGGCACTTGGAACAGCTCTCCACACAGGCCTGGTTTGGTTTATCTTCTCTACATTAAAAAGATAGAGGCTTATTCAGACACATCCCTTCGTCCTGACCAGGTTTCTTTTGCCATGTAATAGGACTTTCGCTTTCTCAGGTCCTTCATAGTTCCCTACATCTCCTCCAGGGATCATATCTACATGGACCTTTGAGCTTCTCAGCAGGTGAAAGATTCCCTATATTCCTGTATTGTAAGACCAACTCTGTGCCTGCTCTTTTGTAAAGTTAGATTAGGGAACAGTGTATGATTAGGGTTAATAACAGGTTTGATTAGGGTTAGGAATCATTCTGCTGGATGAATAATGGTATTGGTATTCTGTGATATTTAATAATATAGAGGTGAAATATAAGTATGAAAACAGAATTCTAGGTAAGATTTGAAGCCCAGAAGGGCATTGGTCACTTTAGTGGGATACTTACCTTTGAACTATGTTCTGCACAGATGTCTCAAATAAATAGATAAACAATGGCAAAGGACCATGTACCTTGGTTGATTGAATGTCTAAGAGAACATCCAGTCAAAAAGGCATAGTCGATAGGATTAGGAAGATAGTGTTGGTTTAGATAGAAAAGTGAGTATAAGATTTGGAGCAAAAGTTCTTTAGCAATAGAGTTTTGGTTAGAGAGTGAATGTAAATGTCAGCACATGTGAAGAGTCGGTCACAGTGATGAACTGGAAAAAATATGTAGGAAAGCAGATATCAATAGAGACATTAGGAAATCAGGCAAAGTATATAGTGAGTGATAGGATTAGACATATTCAACAGGCTTGAGATTGAATATATAATCTTAGGAAGAAACAAATATGTAGTCACCAATAGGATAGACATTTGAGAGCATTAGGCAACCTGGACATGGGTGTTTTTAGTAATCCATGCACACTTTCTATTTAGGATTTGGTACAAACATAAGTGTGACATTTGCTTTTGTTGTGTCCAGAATATTACACTGATAAAATATATATGTAGATCAGATGACATGAGTATTTCTTCCACCATTTCTAGGAGCAATATATTGAAGACATATAAATTAGTATTGGGGGTACAAATAGGTGTACCCTTTTTCTATGAATATAGAGATAATGCATGACTAAACCATACTGTGAATAAATAGTATCACTGTTTTCAACTTTAAATAATGGATTGAATTGATATCTGAAAATATACAGGAAATTTTATATTTATGTACATACATTCATTCAAACCAGTTATATATCTATTGGTAATATTAGGGTTATAGTTTATCATGAAGTGTGTGTGAGTTTTGCTTCAAAATTGATTATGGAAATCGAAAACAATGTGTTTGGAAAGAAGTCTAATGAAAAGACCAATCAAGACATCTGGAGAAATACATGTGTTCAAAAGCAGGAATTGATTGTAAGTGAAACAAATGCCCATAAATTTGTGAATTTGTGGATGAAATATATATCCTATGATGTCCATTATATGAAGAAATATTAAGTACCAGTGTTGAATAAAATTGAACGTCAAAATACACACCTTGTCCCATCGGAATCTACTTGCATTGATGTTAAACTGGGTCAGTTACTGTAGAAATATTAGTTTTTGTATGCACCATTCATTCAACTTAGTGTTCAGTACTAGGATACAAATATGTTTTTCAGGTGGATGAATATTTCTGAGAATAATCTTGTGAAAAGTTGATTATAAATCCAAGTCCATGAACATGAATGAATTTAGGGAATTTAAATAAGACACATATATTTCATAGATTGAAAAATCTGGAGAGTGTGTATTTGTATATATATACACATATTTATATATACACAAAACACACAGAGAGACATTAAAAAGTAGTAATATATATGCCAATCAAAATTCATCAATAAATATATATTATCCACAGATGACAAAACATATATTTTACTGAACATGGATTTATGTATATTGTTGTTCTACCAGGGGACTCAACCATAGGTTGAATTTTCGTTTCCAACAGCGTTTAAGAGGAGTGATCTTTTTTCAGAATTTGTATCGGCCAAGTCAGCCACCTCACAAAAATGTACCTGTGATACCAGGTAGGATTCTATAAGTGCATGTAAAAATACATGTGATGAATAGGATACAGAGAAAGGGATACAGGAATTCACATATTTGTTAATTTTAAAAACACATGAAGAATTATTTCAATTGAAAATTTACTAGATTTATAACACCTAGCGTTTATCATGCAAAAGGCAAGTCCAACTATACACCATGCCTCCACTGAACTTCTTGTATTTCTATTCTGTTTGCATTATTTTTCTCCATCATCTTAGGATTAGTTGTCAGACTCTAGTAAGGTATGTGAATATTTCTCAGAATAATCTTGTGAAAAGATTATTATAAATCCACATTCATGAATATGAAAAATTTAGGAAGTGTAAAATAAGACACATATATTTCATATTTTGAATAATCTGGAGAGTGTGTGTGTGCGTGTGTGTGTGTGTGTGTGTATATATACACACTCATGCACACACACACACACACACACACATATACACAGACATTAAAAAGTAGCACTATATGTCAATTGAAAATCACCAAGAAATATATATCATGCACAGATTCAAATAAATTCATTTTACTGAACATGGATTTATGTATAATGTTGTTCAACTAGGAAGCTCACACATAGGTTGAATTTTCAATTCCAACAGCGTTTAGGAGGAGTGATCCCTTGTCAGAATTTGTATCTGCCAATTCAGCCACCACACAAGAATGAACGTGTGGTAACAGGTAGGATTCTATATGTGCATATAGAAATACAGGTCCTGAATAGGCATTAAAAACATATGGATAACTATTTCCAAAAAAAAATTGACTGGATTTATAACTCCTACCCTATATTATGCAAAAGGCAAGTCCAACTATACACCATGCCTCCTCTGAACTGCTTGTAGTTCTATTCTTTTTGGGTTATTTTTCTCCAACATATTAGGATTAGTATTCAGAATCTAGTAGAGTATGTGTTAATGTCAGGGATTCAGTATTTTGAATGGAAAATTGGAAAATTTATCCAATGTGTATGCAAATATGTGATACACAAAAATCTTCCCACTTTCATCCAGAACAATGCCTTGACATTACCTTCACCCCAAGTAAGACACAATTAGAGGAGAAGTGTTAGAAAATCTGTGAATACTTATCTGGAATGAAATATGATAAGGAGTTCACAACCATGGACGTGGTAGAGGAGTTTCCAAAAGTAAGGGACAGGGTAAACACTCCACAATAATGGAGCTCTGCTGGCCTAATGACTTCTTGAGAAACTGCCTCTGAGTTTGGGCACTTGAAATATATGTTGTTGTCAGGAGCTTTTGCTTTTTTTCTAGTGAGATGATCAAAGCTGGGTCAGCATCTATGTGACCTGGAGGACATAAATTGTAATATTCCAATGAACATGAGGGAAGAGTGCTGGATTCTCTTTTTGTGGGTATACTGTGGCCACTGGTGGCTAAGTGTCTCCCTGTGTGGACTGTATAGTCATTTATTGCTCTTCCACTCACCATTGTGTTTCTTGCTCCTGCACTGGGAGTTTGGTATTTGCTTCACCAAATACATGGAGCTCAACTGGGACACAGTGCTGGTGGGAGTTATGTCACGTGTGGTGGGTCAGGTTCTGCAGGAGAATGCACCAACCAGGTTTCTAACCCACATAGTTTACCCCCTTGAACATAGCAAGCTGATTCTGAACATTGCCTTGAAACCTCTCCATATATCAAGATGCCTTTAAATAGAAATTTATGCTGGCTGCACCATGTCAGTCCCAAGCAATTTGGAATCCAATGGTAGATCCTCATTCCCCTACCACAGATGTTTTATCACACATATGCCCACCACTTCTCTAGGCCCACTACTCAGCAGGATCCAACCTATAGGCTTCTCTGTTCTACACCATTTTCAGGAAACCCAGTCAATCAAGGCACTCTCTGGTATACTCATGTTCAGCAACAGGACACCCAAAGTTTCTCCAGTGCCACCAGGTCATTGAAATTTCAAAAATTTAATTGTATTTATATAGCCATTTTTCAAGGATGAAATTGGAGGCACTGTGGATTTCAATTCATTTAGGAACCCTTAAATGGTGAGAAAGCTCATTTCAATGAAAGATCTGGAGAACTCTCACAGGCAAGGGTTCCCAAAGAGTGGCCAAAAGGTCATATGAAGCCAGGCCCATTGAGGTCTACATGTGAGGTCCATGTGCGTTTTGACTCTCAATTATGGTTGCCAAGTCTTTCAGAATAAAATCATGTGATATCCTGCCTGAGATTTCCACTCTCTGTTGAAAGTGACCCTGATCGCATTTTCCAAGGGCAATTCTCATGCGAGGCCTCCTAAAATCCCAACACAATTCATGGCAACACTTCTCTGAGGTCCGTTCCAGCACTCAGTCTCTAAGGGGAATCACACCAGTGTTCAGGCCCAAGAGGACCCAGGCATCTCTTCCAACCGCCACACAAATGACCGCAATTAAATCAAAACACTCCAACATGGGCCTCATATTCTTCCATATAGACACTCATCATAACCTCTGGCTGAAAGTTTCCATTAGGGGTGCAGCCCAAGACAGTGTCCAAAATAAGCTCTTTTGCCACTCATTTGCCTAACATCAGGGTGGACTGTACACCCTTCCTTTGAACCAGGAATGATCAAATAGCCCTGCCGTTAATACTGCCCTGCTTCTCCAATTTGAGGCCTACTGACTGTCAGGTATTGATTCTTTCTGTGATTTGGAGTCATGACAAAACCCAAGCCCCTATGGACTATCCACTGTAGGGCTTTGAAGAACTCTTTTGACCCAAAGGATCCCTATTCTCACTTGATGGAAGTCAGGAACTGAAAAGTTCGGACGAACGTCTTAGGAAAAGACCACCAAGAGACTGTCTCATGCCACCGCAAAAGGGTTTATTGTGGGTCCAGCATGCTGGGGCTCAGAGCTCACTTCAGAGGAGCAAAGAACAAAGAGCCCCAGAACAACTTGAGCAGAGTTTATATACATTCTATGGAGAGGGCAGGGTTTTTACATACATCATAGCCTCTTTTAGAAAATCATCTTATACCCCAGCAAAATCAAATAACAACTCTAAAACATGATTAGCACATTCATTGGCGGGAACAGGTCGTGCAGTGGGTGATTGGTCAGCCCTGAGAAGGGGTTAACATTTAAACTAATTGGTTGAAGCCCTGAGATGTATACGTGCAGATCTGCATGGTTTCTGGGAAGGGGTGTTAAGTATCTAGCTGGTCAGGGAAGATTTCAACACACATCTAATAGGAAGATCTGGGAATTGTCTTAAGTGCCACAGGAATTTCAGGTTCTGAGTGCAGCTTGAAAGCTTACAAAACCTGGTTCTTTACATTTCAATTTCAATATATTTTATTCTTTCATTTCCCACTCCGTTTTCTGACTACTTTTAATCTTAAAAGTAATGTTTCATAATTATTCTGGCGTCTCAAATTCTATTTCTGCCAGTGGAGCATATTTCTGTCTGATTAGCATGAGTTTTACCTACCCAATCTGAGCCTGGAATAAGGAAACTATGCGGTTAAGCAAACATGGTCCCACAGTTAGCAACACCTTAAGGATGATCAGGGGTCAAGCTAAGTCTGATAGGAGTGTAGTTAACCAGGGGGACTGGGTAAAACATGACTCAAACCACCCTTGTTGAATATCCCTTTCTCTCTGGCGCTATTCAAATTATTTTCTTAATTTACTCATGGATTATTTTGCAACTCCAGTAGGGTCAGCATAAAAACAACAGTATTCTCTCAGTGCCGCACAGAGACCCCCTCCCTCATGAAGAGGAAATCTAGTCCTCCCCTGTTCTGTCAAACAAATGCAGAGAGAGAGAGAGAGGTTAAGGATTCCTGCAGCACTGTGATAGAGGTTTCTAACGTCTTCAAGTCTTGATCTATTGATGTTTCTAATTGGGCCAATTGTTGTGACCCACGGATCATAGCAGCTGTTCCCATACCCACTCCTGCAGGACCTCCTATCCCCAATAGGATGGCTAGAGTAAGGGACAATGGCTCCCGGTGAAATTGGGTTGTTTGTCCCCCAAGTAGACCTTCGAATGATTCTGCATCATGATAGAGCACCCTGGGGAGTATCTGCACCATTACACAATAATTTACAGAGCTGTCAAATACCTGGGCTGAAAAGCAATGAGTTCTGACTGTGTGGAGTTCAGTACCATAAACATTCCTTTAATTAGTTCCCAGGGGGTGGAGTCAGCTGTACTCTGGACTGGGGAAGTAGGCAAAGAAGGAAACCGGGAATTATGAGATGGTAGAGGGGTTCTGGTAGATCTAGGCATGGGAGGTTTAGGAGGCTTAATTCCTGGCTTGAGGGGATTGGGCCATATTGCTGTGGGATTTTCTTTCTTTTTAAGCTGGAGGGTGAACCAGAAACCAAAGTCATAACCGGGGCCATAAATATAGAATTGCATTCCCCACGTATTTCTCATAGGCCATTTTGTTCTGAGGCAGCCCCTTCCTTTGGAAGTGAAAGTTATATTGAGGGGGTAACATAGACTATTCTTTCCACAGCGAGTTTTTGACACCACTTGGCTAGTGGCACATTTCTTGGGATCAATCCAGGTGTCATTTCATCCTACCCAAATCTTGCTGTCTGGGGAGTTTGGGTTCCACCATGCAGCTTCCGTTTGTTCACAACCCCAAGATCTAAAATAAAAGTTACTGGGTCCTCCACAGGTTTGGGCCTGTTTGCGACTTTGGAAATCTGCTGGGCACACATAATAGTCTTGACTGGCTAGTTTACACATGAGCTTGGGGAGATGACATCCATAATTCATGGGGTAAAGTGGTCTATGTTGCCCTGGTTTGCATTTGAGTGGGATCTGTGTGGGGTCCTCTATGTCAGGGAGATCCCAGTCAGAGAGGCCTATGGGAAGCTGACAAATGTCCGGGGGGAGAGATGGCCACCAATTCCATAAGGGGGCTGTATGTGAAATACACCACCCTACTTGCCCAGTAGGATTTATAACTTGCCATCGTTGCTGAACAGGCTGATGGGGATTAGGACTGCTGATGGTCAGGGGAAGAATCCATAGCCCTACCCACACGACGGACACGCAACTTGAGATGGTTACCAGTCTGTTTCAGTTTCCAGCCAGAGTCTGTACAGGGTGCAGGCATGAGATGGGTGGTATGGATCTATGAAGTGATCTCATCCACTTTCACCATTGTGGGTGTTATAAGCAGCACCTGGTATGGTCCTTTCCAGCGGGGTTCCAGGGATGACACCTGATGCCATCTCACGTAGATGAACTCTCCCACTTGATATCGATGTGGGGTTCCCTCATCTCCAGGCTGATTAGCAGAGGCCAACTGTTTCCACAGGTATCGCTGGGTGCTGGTTTTGTTCAAGGGCTTTAAGTCTGTCAAGCAAGGGGGTGTGAAAGGAATCATTAAGTCTCCTAGTTGGGGTTAGGTCCCTTACTGAAGGAGGGGCACCATAGAGAATTTCATAAGGGGTGAGGTTACACAAAGAGGAAGACTTGGTATTTCTTGCACAAAACAGTGCATAACTTAGGAACAGAGTCCAATTTTTCATGCCAGTCTCCAAGCTTTATTTCGTTAAGGTCTCTATGATGGTTCTATTCATCCTTTCTACCTGTCCTGAGCTCTGGGGTCTATAAGCACAATGTAACTTCCAATTAATCCCCAGGGTCCTGGGAAATCCCTGTCTTACCTGGGCCATGAATACCGGTCACTTATCCGACCCTATTACCTTAGGCAGGCTGAACCTTGGAAAATGTCTTCTAGGATATTTTTGACCACCAGCTGAGCCGTATCTTTCTTCATGGGGAAGGCTTCGACCCATCCTGAAAAAGTATCTACAAAGACTAGGAGACATTTAAGTCCAATCCTTGCTGGCTTTATTTCAGTAAAGCTCACTTCCCAGAATTGTCCTGGTCTGATTCCTCATAAGCGCTTCCCTGAAGTAAGCTTCGATGGGTAAGTATTAACTAATTGGCCAACTTGACAAGCTGTAGTCACCTGCGCAGTTATTTCTTTCCTCTGTGAGTCAGTCAATAATAATTCCTTCCTTTGGTCCTTTAAGAGTGCCTATAACTTCTTAGAGTCTAAGTGGGTGAGCTGATGTATGTCTTTGAGATAAAGGTGGGCTTTTGAAAATTGTGTACTTGGCTCTGTAGGTTCCCAGAGTTCTGTATCTGTCTCCTCAGATGATAAGTTGCCTGAATGTTCCGGTGCGGCCAAGTCTCCTGATTGTTGTTCCCCCCGGTGTGGAAAAAGTGAACAGAGGCACTCCGTTTAGGGCTGCCAATTAACTTCCTCATCTGCCCTTCTGTTTCCAACCGCCACGGGGTCGTTTTCCTTCTGGTGCCCTGGACAGTGCACTATGCCTAGGTCCGTAGGGCCCTGCACTGCTGAGAGAAGGTGGAGGATCATATCTTTGTTCTTTATTTCTTTATTTCTTTCCCAGCCGAGGTTAATAGCTACCTTTGCTGGTAAATAGCCCCGTGAACATTTGCAGTGCCAAATGCATAGCGGCTATCAGTGTATATGGTGGCCCTTTTGCCTGTTGCTAGTACCAATGCTTTCATAAGGGCAATCAGTTCTGCCTTTTGGACTGATGTCTCTTCTGTGAGACCAGAGAAACAGATGACATTAGATTTGCTAACTACTGCTGCTCCAGCCCACCACGTACCATCTTGGAGGAAGCTGCTCTCGTTCGTAAACCATACGACTTCAGGGTGAGGCAGTGGCTGGATCCTTCAAGTCTCGTCCTATACTGGTTTCTCTGCCTCTTTTTGGGCCACTCTTTGTCCAAGTTTTCTTTTTCTTTTCAGTAGGCACATTGATCTGAGGCCAGGGGCAGCCTTTGGCATGGGCCCATGTATCCCTTCATGTCTCCGTGCTTTTTAACTTCTGGTCTATTTGCTGCTCTGACCAAAACCTTAGCCAATGATTTAGTCTGCCTTTTGCTCCTTTCATCCTCCTTTTGTTCCCTTTCCTTCTCTCTCATCTGTTCCCATTCCTCCTCAGTATCTCTCTTATAATATACTTTCTCAGTTTATCTGACTAAATCTCTTAAGGTCATATCTTGTAATCCATCTAGACGTTGTAACTTTCTCTTAATATCTAGGGCAGCCTGCTGGATAAAGGCCATTGCAACAGAGGTTTTTTTGTCCTCTGCCTGAGGATCAAAAGGAGTATATTTTCTATTTGCTTCCATAATTCTCTCCAGAATCATAGAGGGAGACTCATTAGGACCTTGGATTATCTCTCTTACCATGGCCAAATTAGTCGGCCCTCTGGCGGCCACTCGGAGCCCCACTATTAGAGCCCGGTGATAAGTGGACAAATGCTACCAACCTTCAAAGGTGTTGGGGTCCCAGTTTTGTCGGTTCATGGGCCCATAAGGACGAAGAGGGAGCATCACAGTGGCTTCTGAGTTTTCTATTTTCCGTAGCTGGCGGGTTTCTTCAGGTGGCCCAGCTTCCACCAGAAAAGGAGGGGCTGCTGCTGCTGCGGAGAAGTCCCTTGGAGGGCTTGGGTCTGGCCCAATTGCCTCTAGTGGCGGAGAGGCTGAGTCAGTGGTGGGAGAATCATCTGGAATGTGTTGGCAGTTGGGGAGCGAGGGTAGAGGATAAGGAGGGGGAGGATTGTCCAGTCTTGTGACTCAGGAAGAATGGGGGGAAGATGGGGAGGGAACGGAAGGTTTGAATGATAGGATCCTGGGGAAGGGGTATATGGCTGTTGATCTGGGTGGCCACGTGGTCCCGGCTGAAAGACAATATCTCTGACTTTTCGGATTAGAGGGAAGTAGAAGGATCCTTCTGCGGGCCACCCGACTTTGAGGATGGGCCATTCTGAAGCACAGAGAGTATGCCAGGTCTGACATTTAACTGAAAAATAATGATTCTGGGCCCTTGAGCGGACATCAGTCCAATGATCAAGGGTCAGCAACAGAAGCATGAAAGTGCTTTGTCCCATAATGGGAGTTACTCAAAAAGAGACAGTGAAGACACAAACGCAACACAAAGACAAACAGTAAACGTTTAACATGGGTCCAAGACAAATATTAGAACTCAGTAACTGGCAAAACCTGATGGGTTAGACAATAAAGACAGACAGTAAACTCAACATGAGTTCGGGACAATGAACAAAACTGTGTAGCCAGCAAAACCTGATGGGCTGGCAAACCGAATCCTGAAGCAAAATATAACCGAGTTGAGGAAACTAATATTCTTTGATTTCCCTCATCCTCTGGAGTGTCCCCCAGGGACGTGGCCAGTAGCTCTGTGACACGTCTGCCAGCCACCGTCAGAGAGAGCTAATGCTCTTCACCGACAGCCACTTTGCCAAGCCCTCACCTGAAACCCGAAACCAGAAAGAGGCGCCTTTCTTACCCTGAGAGGAGTCCCTTGGGGTCTTTCGTCCGCTGCGCCAGATATCTCACCTGGGGCCTCCAGATGAAAAGGTGGGGCGAACATCGGAGGAAAAGACCACCAACAGGCTTTCTCATGCAACACCAAAGGGTTTATTGGGGGTATAGAGTGCTGGAGCTCAGGGCTCAATTCAGAGGAGCAAAGAACAAAGAGCCCTAAGAACCACTCGAGCGGAGTTTATATACATTCTTTAGAGAGGGTAGGGACTTTACACACATCATAGCCTCCTTTAGCAAATCATCATATTCCACGGGAAAATCAAATAACAACTCTAAAACATGATTAGCACATTCATTGGCGGGAACAGGTTGGGCAGGGGGTGATTGGTCAGCCCTAAGAAGGGGTATACATTTAAATTGATTGGTGGATGCACTGTGATGTATACGTGGTGAGCTGCATGGTTTCTGGGGAGGGGCTGTTAAGTAACTAGGTCCTCAGGGAAGATTTCAACACCCATCTAATGTGCAAATCCGGGAATTGTCTTAACTGCCACAGGAATTTCAGGTGCTGAGTGCAGCTTGGAAACTTTACAAAACCTGGTTCTTTACATTTCAATTTCAATTTCTTTTATTCTTTCAGAACCTTACAGAGGAAGGCGAGAGAGTTAATCGACAATTACTGCTATTTTGGCTATATTGGTTTTGGATGCACACATGGGATCTTTCTTTAGATCCATCTGGTGCTGATAATCTAAGCCATAGCCTCAAACAGGGCCAAGAGGCTGATTAAAACATATCCATTTCCAAAGCAATTACTACTCTGAAGTCAGTTACAGAACTCAGTCTCTTAGGAGAATCACGCCAGTGTTAAAGCCCAGGTGAACACAGTCATCTCATCCAAAAGCCACACAAGTTACCACAATTAAAATCAAAACAATCCCACATGGACCTCATCTACTTCCATATAGTCACTCATCATAACCTCTGGCTGGAGGTTTCCTTAAATGGCACAGCCCAATAGAGTGTCCATAATAAGCTCCCTTCCCCTCATTTGCCTAAATTCAGGGTGGCCTGGACACCCTTCCTGTGAACCAGGATTGATCACATAGTTCTGCCATTAATACTGCTCTGTTTCTGCAATTTGAGGCCTACTGACTGTCAGGTATAGATTCCTTATGTGATTTGGAGTCATTATTAAACCCAAGCACCTTTGCAGGGATTGGAAGAACTCATTTGACCCAGAAAATGCCAATACTCCCTTGATGGAGGTCAAGAACCAAACAGAGGAAGGCAAGAGACTTCATCCACAATGACTGATTTTTTGCCATTTTGGTTTTGGATGCACACATTGGATCTTTCTTTAGATCCATCCGATGCTGATAATCTAAGCCACAGCCTCACACAGGGCCAAGAGGCTGATTCAGAGACATTCCTTTCCAAAGTAATTAAGCAAAGAGCCACAGGTGATGCCCATTCATTTCCATTTTAAAACTGTTTTCTTCAGGCTTCACAAAGGGTGGCCTGAGGCAAAGACCTTCCTGACATTCAGGGCAACAGAACAATAGGTAAGCAAAAGGGCCAAAGCAGGGTTTCTCCACTGAGACTTTCCTGGTCACACTGATATCTGAGTTTTCTGAGATGCTTGCCATTCCCTTCAGCTATGGATTACATGGCCATGTCACAGAGTTTGGAGGTGGTACATATTTTGGACACAAAACCATGAGCCTATTCTGGAGAGTGGCCAGAATTCAGGAAGAAAACAGGAACTTAGGAAGACAGTACATGTTGTCCATCGATAAGGCAACCTGCAATCCATTCCTAAAATGGGTAGGATGAATGCTGGGAAGCTTTCTACTAGACAGGACACATCCATTGATTCATTCTCTTTTCTAATGTCTACAACCACGGACACAGTGGGATACACAGACATAGAAACACTCGCCTTGTCAAAAGACTTTCTAGAAACATTCCACTCCAAACCAAGCAAGCCGCCTTCCCTACCTATTCTCAGAATATAAGACAAAACCACAAACTCACACCCACACTGAAAAAGGCACCTCCTTCCCCAAAGTAAGTCTGTGACTATCCAGAGTGTCCTCTGAATGGTGGGCTATGCTATGTTCCCCAGAAATGTCCTGTCCTTTCTCAGATCTGGTCTCCTTGGCCAACTCTGTGAAATATCAGGAGCCCGCGGTGAGCCACATCTTGCTTTCTCTGGAAAGGCCAGTCTTCAAACTTTCCTGGCATTTGGCCATCCTCACATCAGTAGGTACCAAGAAAGACTGACTCTGTCCTTGGTAAATTTAAACAAGTGATCCCACTGTACTGGGAATTGGACTGGTTCTGGATGCCTGACTTCCTGGATCCCAAGTTCACAGAGTTCCATCACCAAGGAAGTGAGGTGAGGTCACTTCCTTCAGGAACTGAATGTGGTGACTGCCTTAGCAACCACTTTTTCCGAACAGTTGCTTCCATACTTCCTCTGACACTTTCACAAGTTAGATAGGTATCTCAAACATAGAAACCCAGGAACAGCTCTCCACAAAGGCCTTGGTTGGTCCATCTTTTCTACATTAAGGAGAGAGGGTGAATGAGACACAACCCTTCATCCTTACCAGGTTGTTTTCCATGGAATATGACTTTTGCTCTCTCACGTCCTTCATAGTTGCCTACATGTTCTCCAGGGATCATTTCTGCATGGACCTTTGAGGTTTTCAGCAGGTGAAGATCCACTACATTCCTGTATTGTAAGACCAACTCTGTCCCTGCTGTTCTGTAATGTTAGATTGAGGGAACAGTGTATGGTTAGGGTTAATAACATGTGTGATTTGGGTTAGGAATCATTCTGCTGGATGAATAATGGTATTGGGAACCTGCGATATGTATGAGAATATATAGGTGAAATATATGTATGAAAACAGAAATCTAGGTAAGATTTGAAGCCCAAAAGAGCATTGGGCCCTTGATTGGAATACTTAGCTTTGAATTAGGTTGTGCACAGATGTGTCAGATTAATCAATATACAATGGCATAGGACCTTGTACCTTCGATGATTGAATGTCGAAGAGAACATCCAGTCAAAAAGGGATAGTCGGAAGTGAAAGGTTTATAAAATAGGTATTTGTCACTTCCTGGGAAGAATTTTGTGTTTATTCCGAGCATAATGTAGTTGTAAAAAAAAATGATTAAATTAAAAAGACACCTTGAAGAGCGTCAATGAGAGAGTGAGAGGACCAAAAAAAGTGGTTTGAGTCTTGGTTCACCTAGTCCCCCTGTTTGACTACTTTTTTTATCAACCCTGGCCTGTCCGATAATAATCTCCATATTATTGCTAACTATAAAACCCTGTTTGTTCAACCGTGTAATTTCTTTTCTCTAAGCTCAAATTGGACAAGTTAAACTTATGGTAATACCCCACTAGCAGACATAGAATGTGACACCCCCCAATGATCACTTTTATGATTAAAAGTAGCTAGAAGAAGAAGTGGGGAATGAAAGATTAATAAAATATGTACTTGTCACTTTTTTTTTCTGTATGCTTAACAAAACACTGTTGAAATCTTGAGAACTGTTTGCTAATCTTGTTCCCAGAATGTCCTGTCCCCAAATGCCAAACTGCAGAATGTACTCCCTCACCCGGTTGAATGCAAACCGCCCACTCTCCCTCACCCATCAATAAACTTCGCTCCCTGCCCTCCCCAAAGAAAGTATATAAGCTCTGCTTAAGCTCTTCTCAGGGCTCTCTGCTCTATTCAAGTGAGCTCGGACCCCCTGCATGCTGACCCCCTATAAACCCTTTGCTGTTGCATGAGATAGTCTTTTGGTGGTCTCTTCCTCCGAAGCTCGCCCAATGTTTACTTTGATGATTGGGTGTAGAAAAGAACATTCAGTCAAAAAGGGATAGTCGGTAGGATTAGGAAGATAGTTGTTAGGTTTAGGAAGAAGAGTGAGTATAGGTTTTGGAAAAAAATATTCTTTATCAATAGGGTTTTGTTTAGAGTGTGAATGTAAATGTTAGCCCATGTGAAGAGTCAGTCAAAATAGTGAACCGGAGAAAATATGTAGGAAAACAGATATCAATAGAGATATTACGAAATAAGGCAAAGTATAAAGTGGGTGATAGGATTAGACATTTTCAATAGGGTTGAATTTGAATATATGATCTTAGGAGAAACCAATATGTAGTCACTAATTGGATTGATATTTGAGAGCATTAGGCAACCTGGACATGGCTGTGTTTAGTAATCCATGTTCATTTTCAATTTAGGCTTTGGTACAATAATAAGTGTGAACCTTGCATTTTGTGTCCAGAATATTACTGTGATAAAATGTATATGTAGATCAGGTGACATGAGTAATTTTTCCATCATTTCTGGGAGCAATATTTTGAAGATTAATAAGTTAGTATTGGGGGTACAAAGACCTGTACCTTGTGTCTATGAATATAGAGCTAATGCATGAATAGACCATACTGTTAATAAATAATATAACTGGTTCCACTTTATATAATGCATTTGATTCATATCTTAAAATATATAAGAAATCTTATATTGATATACATACATTCATTCCAACTAGTTATACATCTAATGGTAAAATTAAGGTTATGGTTTATCATGAAAAGTGTGTGAGTTTTGCTTCAAAAGTGATTATGGAAATCAAAAATAATGTGTTTGGAAAGAAGTCTCATGAAAAGACCAGTCAAGAACCATGAAAAAATACATGTGTTCTGAAGCAGGAAGTGATTGAAAGTGAAACAAATGCCTCTAAATTAGCGAACTTGTGGATGAAATATATATCCTATTATGTGCATAAACTGAAGAAATAGTAATGTACCAGTTTTGAATAAAAATGAACGTCAAAATACACATCATGTCCCATAGGAATCAATTTGCATTGATGTTAACCTGGGTCAGTTACTGTATTAATTTTAGGATTTGTAGGCACCATTCACTGAAGATAGTTTGCAGTACTAGGAAACAAATACGTATTTCAGGTGGATGAATATTTCTGACGATAATCTTGTGAAAAGTTGATTATAAATTCACATATATGAATATGAATGAATTTAGGAAATGTATAATAAGACACATGTATTTCATATTTTGAAAAATCTGGAAAGTTTGTGTATATATATATATATATATATATATATATATATATATATATATATACACACACACACACACATGCACACAGACATTGAAAAGTAGCAATATATATGGCAATTGAAATTCACCATGAAATATATATCATCCACAGTTTCAAAAATATTCATTTTACTGAACATGGATTTATGTATAATGTTGTTAAACTAGGAAGCTCACAGAGAGTTCGAATTTTAACTTCCAACAGCATTTAGGAGAAGTGATCTCTTCTCACAATGTGTATCTGCCAAGTCAACGACTTCACAAGAATGTACGTGTTGTACCTTGTAGGATTCTATATGTGCATATAAAAATACATGTGCAAATAGGCTACAGAGAAAGGGAGACAGGAATTCACATATTTGTTAACTTTAAAAACACATGGAGAACAATTTCAACAAAAGTTGACTAGATTTATAACTCCTACACTACATAATGCAAAAGGCAAATTCAACTATACACCATGCCTCCTCTGAACTGCTTGTGTTTCTATTCTGTTTGGATTATTATTCTCCATCATATTAGGATAAGTAGTCAGAGTCTAGTAGGCTATGGGTTAGTGTCAGGGATTCAGTATTTCGAATGGAAAATTGGAAAAGGTATCCAATGTGTATGTAATTATGTGCTATGAAAAATCTTCCCACTCTTATCCAGAACAATGCCTTGACATTACCTTTGCCCCAAGTAAGACACAATTACAGGAGAAGAGTTCGAAAATCTGTGTGTATATATATATATATATATATATATATATATATATATATATATATATATATATATATATATATGGAATGCAATATGCTCAGTTGTTCACAAACTTGGAGGTGGTAGATGAGTTTACAAAAGTAACGAACAGGGTAAACCCTCCACAAAAATGGAGCTTTGCTGGCCTAAAGACTTCTTGAGAAACTGCCTCTGAGGTTGGGAACTTGAAATATATGTTGTTGTCAGGAGCTTAATCTTCATTTGTGGTGAGACAATTAAAGCTGGATCTGCATCTATGTGACCTGAAGGATCTTGTTTCTTATTTTCCAATGAACATGAGACAGCAGTGCTGAATTATCTCTTTGTAGGTAAACTGTGGCCACTGGGGGCTATGTGTCTCCCTGTGAGGACTTTGAAACCATTTGGTCATCCTCCAATTTTTGTGGTGTTTCTTGCTGCTGCACTGGGAGTTTGGTATTTGCTTCGTGAAATACAAAGATTTCAACTGGGACACAGTGCTAGAGGGAGTTCTGTCATGTGTGGTGTGTCAGGGTCTGCAAGAGAATGCACCAACCAGGCCTCTATCCCACATAGCTTGCCCCCTTGACCATAGCAACCTGATTCTGAACATTGCCCTGAAAACTCTCCATATAACAAGATGCATTTACATATAAGGGTTTGCTGGCTACACTATGTCAGTCACAAGCTATTTGGAAGCCAATGGCAGGTCCACATGACTCCACCACAGATGTTTTATCACACACCTGCACACCACTACTCTAGGCCCACTACTCAGGAGGCTCCAACTTACTGGCATCACTGTTCTTCAACATTTTCATGAAACCCAGTCAATCAAGGCACTGTATTGTATACTCATGATCAGCAACAGGACATCCAAAGGTTCTCCAGTGCCACCTGGTCATGGGAATTTCAAAAATTTGATGGTATTCATCTAGCCATTTTTCAAGGATGAAGTTGGAGGCACTGTGGGTTTCAATTCATTCAGGAACCACTAAATGGTGAGGAAGTTCATTTCAATGAATTCTCTGGACAACACTCACAGGAAAGGCTTCCCAAAGAGTGGCCAAAAGGTCACATGAAGCCAGGCCCATTGAACTGTACAATGTGAGGTCCATGTGTGTTTTGACTCTCAACTATGGCTGCCATGTTTTTCATAATAAAATCATGTGATATCCTGGCTGAGATTCCCAGTGCTCTGTGGAAAACCAACCTGGGACTAGATTTCAGATTCCAAGCGTGAATCTCATGCGTGGCCTCCTAAAATCCCAATTCAATTCATGGCAATACTACTCTGAGGTCAGTTCCAGAACTCAGTCTATAAGGGGAATCACCCAAGAGTGAAGCCCTGGTGGACCGAGTCATCTCTTCCAACTGCCACAAAAATGACCACAATTATAACCAAAACACTCCCACATGGCCCTCATTTTCTTCCATATAGACATTCATCATAACTTCTGGCAAGAGGTATCCATAAGTGGCGCAGCTCAAGACAGTGTCCAATATAAGCTTCCTTGTCCCTCATTTGCATAAAGTAAGTGTGGCCTGGACACTCTTCCTGTCAACCAGGAGTGATCAAATAGGCCTGCCATTAATACTGCTCTGCTCCTACTATTTGAGGCCTACTGACTGTCAGGTATAGATTCTTTATGTGGTTTGTAGTCATGAGAAAACACTAGCACATCTGCAGGGCTTTGAAGAACTCATGTTACCCAAGGGTCCATAATCACACTTGATGGAGGTCAGGAACCTAACAGAGGAAGGTGAGAGACTTCATCCACAATGACTGATCTTTTTGAATTTTGGTTATGGATGCACACATGGGATCTTTCTTTAGATCCATCAGGTGCTGACAATCTAAGCCCCAGCTTCACCGAGAGCCAAGAGGCTGATTCAGACACATCCATTTCCAAAGAAATTAAGCAAAGAGCCACAGGTGATGCCCACTCATTTCTATTTGAATACTGTTTTCTTCAGGCTTCACAAAAATGTGGCCTGAGCCAAAGACTTTCCTTACATTTAGGGCAACAGAAAAATAGGTAAGCAAATGACCCAAAGCAGGGTTTCTCCACTGAGACTTTCCTGGTCACAATGATATCTGAGTTTTCTGACATGCTCCCCTTCCCTTCAGCTCTCCAGTACATGGCCATGTGACAGAGCTTGGAGGTGCCACATAGCTTGGACACAAAACTGTGAGCCTATTCTGGAGAGTGTCCAGAATTCAGGAAGAAAACTGGAACTTAGAAAGATAGTAGGTTTTGCCCATTGATAAGGCTAGCCGCAATCCATTCATAAATTGGCAGTACGAATGCTGGGAAGCTTTCTACTAGACAGAACACATCCATGATGCATTCTTTTTCTAATACCAAGACCACAAACAGAGTGGGATACACAGTAATAGAAACACTCACCTTGTCAGAGGACATACTAGATAAAGTCCTCTCCAAACCAAACAAGTCGCCTTTCCTACATATTTTCAAACTCACACCCACACTCAAAAAGGCAGCACCTTCTCCAAAGTAGGTCTGTGACTATCCGGAGTGTCCTATGATGGGTGGGATATACTATATTTCCACGAAATGCACTGTGCTGTCTCAGTTCTGGTCTCCTTGGCCAACTCTGTGAAGTTGTCAGAAGTCACTGGTGATCCACTACCTGCTTTCTCAGGAAAGGCCCCTCTTCTTAGCTTTCCTGGCATTTGGCCATCCTCACATAACTAGGAACCAAGAAAGACTGACTCTGTCCTTGGTTTACCCAAACAAGTGAGACCACTGGAACTGGGACTGGAACTGGCTGTGGTCTCCTGGCTTCCTGAATCCCAAGTTTATAGAGTTCCATTACCAAGGAAGTTATGTGAGGTAACTTCCTTCAGGAAGTGAATGAAGTCACTGCCTTGGCAAACACTTTGTCCTAACAGTTGCTTCCAAGGGTCCCATGAGATGGAGGGTGCACCTACTTCCTGTGACATTTTCACAAGTTAGAATGATATATCAACCATAGGCACCTGGGAACAGCTCTCCACACAGGCTTGGTTTGGTCCATCTTCTCTACATTAAGAAGAGAGAGGCTGATTCAGACACATCCCTTCACCCTGACCAGGTTGTTTACGATGGAAGTTGACTTTTCCTCCCTCAGGTCCTTCATTGCTGCCTACATCTTCTCCATGGATTATTTCTGTATTGACCTTTGAGGTTCTCAGCAGGTGGAAGATCCCCTACACTCCTGATTGTAAGACCAACTCTGTCCCTGCTTTTCTGTAAAGTTAGATTGAGGGAACAGTGTATGGTTAGGGTAATAACAGGTTTGATTTGGGTTAGGAATCATTCTGCATGATGAATAATGGCAATGGGAACTTGTGATATTTACAAGAATATATAGGTGAAATATAAGTATGAATACAGAAGTCTAGGTAAGATTTGAAGCCCAGAAGAGCATTGGGTCCATGATTGGGATACTTAGCTGTGAAATACCTTCTGCACAGATGTCTCAGATAAATCGATAAAAAATGGCATAGGACCTTGTAAATTGGATGATCAAATGTAGAAGAAAACATCCACTTAAAAAGGGTAGTTGGTAGGATTGGTAAGATAGTCAGTAGGTTTAGGAAGAAGAGTGAGTATAGGATTTGCTCCAAAAGTTCTTTAGCAATAGGGTTTCTGGTAGAGAATGAATGTAAATGTCAGCACATATGATGAGTCAGTTACAATGATTAACTGGGGAAAATATATAGGGAAGCAGATATCAATAGAGACAGGAAGAAATCAAGCAAAGTATAAATTGAGTGATAGGATTAGACATTTTCAGCATGGTAGATGTTGAATATACAATCTTAGAAAGAAACAAATATTTAGCAACAATAGGATTGACATTTGAGAGCATTAGGCAATCTGGACTTGGATGTTTTTAGTAATCCATGCTCACTTTCCATTTAGGATTTGGTACAATCATAAGTGTGAACTTTGCATTTTGTGTCCAGAATATTACTGTGATAAAGTGTATATGTAGATCAGGTGACATGAGTATTTCTTCCACCAATTATGTGGTCAATATTTTGAAGATGTATAAATTAGTATTGGGTGTACAAATAGGTCTACACTGTGTCTACAAATATTGATAAAATGAATGAATAGACAATACTGTGAATAAATAATATAACTGGTTCCAACTTTAAATTATGGATTGAATTGATATCTTAAAATATACAGGAAATCTTATATTGATATACATACATTCATTACAACCATTTATAGATCTAATGGTAATATTAGGGTTATGATTTGCCATGAAGAGTGTGTGAGGTTTGCTTCAACATGATTATTGAAATCTAAAATGAAAAGTATTCTCATGAAAAGACCAGTCAAAAAACATGGAGGAATATATGTGTACTGAAGCAGGAAGTGATAGAAAGTGAAACAAATGCCTATAAATTTGCAAACTTGTGAATGAAATATTTATCCTATGATGTGCATAAACTGAAGAAATAGTCATGTAACATTGTTGAATAAAAATGAACGTCATAATACACATCATGTACCATAGTAATCTACTTGCATTGATGTTAAAGTGGGTCAGTTACTGTAGAAAAATTAGGACTTCTATGCACCATTCACTGAATTTAGATTTCAGTACTAGGAAACAATATGTATTTGAGGTGGATGAATATTTCTGAGAATAATTTTGTGAACATTTAATTATAAATCCACATACATGAATATGAATGCATTTAAGGATTGTATAATAAGACACATATATTTTATATTCTGAAAAATCTGGAGAGTGTGTACACACACACACACACACACACGCACACGCACAGACATTAAAAGGTAGCAATATATATGCGAATCGAAATTTATCATGAAATATATATCATTCACAGATCCAAAAATATTCATTTTACTGAACATGGATTTATGTATTATCTTGTTCAACTAGGAAGCTCACCCATAGTTTTAATTTTCAGTTCCAACAACGTTCAGGAGGAGTGATCTCTTTTGACAATTTGTATCTGCCAAGTCTGCCACCTCACAAAAGTGTACATGTGTTACCAGGTAGGATTCTATATGTGCATACAAAAATACATGTGCTGAATAGGATACAGATAAAGGGCGACAGGAATTCACGTATTTGTTATCTTTAAAACACACGGAGAACTACTTCAATTTAATATTGACTTGATTTATAACACCTACCCTTTATCATACAAAAGGTAAGTCCAGCTATACACCATGCCTCCTCTGAACTGCTTGTATTTCTATTCTGTTTTGGTTATTTTGCTCCATCAATTTAGGATTGCCACAGTCTGGCTGGGCACAATTCAGGAGCCACTTGTCAAAAGCTAACTTTATTTTTAGAACCACACACGCCAAAAAATAGCTCCTCGGGAAAAACACTCAGAGCACAACTGCCACCACCGGCTTCCCACAAGCTCTCAACCTCCTCACTCCTCCTGCTCTTGAGGTCGATTGGCTGGGTTGTTTGAGCAGAGCCAAAAAAGTCCCCCAAGAAGCAGCTCCATAATTTGAAAGGGTGGGGAAACAGCCCAATGGGCATCACCGCAGAGGAGCCAATCAGCTAGATGTTGCTGAGGCCGCTGTGAGTCAACCATCAGCTGGCAGTCTGAAAGTTTGCTTTGGCCCCCTGGGCTGTGGCTCTCAACATCTAACCCTCTCTGTTTAAACAACAAGCATGTGGCTTAGGGACCGTGCCTGCCTTAGGTTGTCCAATAGTACATATGGTCCTTACCCATTATCGAATGAGCTGACCTCAAGGTGTCAGCCTCCTGTCTTAGATTGGTACCATTGTAATTGGATCTTACCCATCACTGACTACAGGTCCAGTATACATCCACACCTGTGGAGAGGTCTTTGTACCAGGGGCGGGTGAGGTTCTTTGCCTCATCTCTGTTGGCACCCAAATTTTAGCTGAACGACCATGACAAGCAGAAGGGAGGAAGATACACCAAGGCAATTGATGGCTCTTTTTGAAAAAATTGTACCACCGATGACATCATCAGAGAAATACCCCAACACTACCACAAGTCGCTGCACCAACAGATAGTTCACAATGCATGCAGGTGAGTTCACAATGCATACAAGTGATACATAGTCCAGGCAAGTTCTGCAAGCAGTTCAGTGATGGCTATTGCAGAAGCTGTAGATTGGTTTTATCTTTGTCTTCACGTGCACTGGGATGAAGTTAGAAATTCTGGCAACAATGCCTAAAGAAAGAATTATGTAACATTCCAAAAGGCACTAAAAGAAAACAATTTTCTTAACAATTTACATTGTCTCGAAGAGAATTATTAAATATAATGCAAAGAAAAGGTAGATCCAACATGGCGGCGGGCAGAGAGGCTGCGCTTTTAATGCACTCACAGTGATGGGGTCATAAAGTCGCAAGGATAACTCTTGGATTCTACCAACGGAGATTCTCCTAGCAAAATTCCACTGAAGGGAGACCGCCCGGGAGCTACTAGAATTTTTTTGAAGTGTCTGTGTGACCCGGACGAGCGGGACCCTGCCACTAGACGCGGAGTTCGAGATTCACCAGCCACAGTCCGCGCACCGCGGGCACAGCTGCAGATCCATCCACCCGCCCGCAGCCAAAGTGACTGGGTCCTGCTAGACGCTGAGACACAGCTTGGCAGGAAGAAGTCTTTAGCCAAGCCTCCACGCGCCAGGAGCTGAGGCGAACCGGGCCGGGCCAGTCCCACCCCTCCCCTCGGTCAATCCGGCAAGAAGCCTGGGGCCCGCCATAGCAGAGAGTTGACGTCATCGGAGTTCGGCTGGCGAAATTCCTTCCCAGCAGAATCCACTTTAGCAGGTGCGTGACTCCCCATACTGATACAAGCAGCCAGGAAACTTCATTGACTTCTCAGGGGTCATGTCCGTAGGGAAGCAGAGGGGAGCCCAGACCCCAAGGGCCCCATATCACCAGCGGTGACCCCTAAGGTCTTAGCCGCCAGTTTACCACAGCACTGGGGCTTAAAAGGGACACTCGGTGGGGCTGCAAGTGTAACTAGATCTCTGGAGAATCACTTCTGGGAAACAGGACCTGGCTGGCAGGCTGACAGGAGGAAGGGGGTTAAGAGCTGGAGAAGTGAAATGGCTCTGGACTGACAAGTCTGAGAAACCCCCAGAAGACGCAGTACAGGGATAGCTCTCGGCAGGTAGAGAGCAGACACTCCGCTTGGAAGGCACAGCTCTGCCTACTGGAAGAGAAGAAGGTGGATCTCTAAGACTTTAATTTTTTTTTGTTGTTGTTGTTGTCGCTGTTGTTGACATTTTTTTCTCTCCTTCTTCTCTCCCTGTTCCTTTCCCCCCTTTTCCTTCTCTCTTTCTATCCCATTTCAAGTTTTATTGTTCTTTTCATTCCCCTCTAATCTATCTCTCCCTCTATCATTTTTTCTTTTTAAGAGCACCTTCATTCTCCTACCGCCCAACTCTCATCCCAAGCATTACATCTTCCATTGTGTGTAATTGTCTAAATGCAAATAGGTGAATGTCTCGAGGCTGTCTATAAGACTCCTAAATACCTAGCTACTACCAACACCCTGATCCAATTGCCTGGTAGTATCCACCTTCAGTGGAGCAATCTTCTAAAGTAGCCAAGTCATACTAACCATTGTACCACCAGAGCACCCAACCTAAACGTATAGTCCTAAGAACAAACAGCAAATCATTATATGCATACAGAACCTAGAAGCCTTATATGAATTGAATGAATCAGCTTTAAAGTACAACAAAGCCCAAAATTTCTAGGCATAATCTCCCACCACAAAAGAGAGACAACAGAGATATACAAAGCCAAAACAAATGTATAGGAGAAAGCAGTTACAAAGCAGTCAAACAGAGCTGGAAAGCAATGTGAACAATATGAAAAAACAAGGGAAAAAAGGGTTACGAACAATGCAGTACAATCTAAATATACAGGAGGACCTAGAAGAATCAGAAATATGGACAGGGAAAGAAATCAAGGCATTCCTAATTCAGATGGAACGGAATATTAGAGAAGACATGAGACAGCAAATCCAAGCATTGAAAGTATATTTTGAAGAGGAACTAACCACACAAATTAAATCCACAAAGAATGAGCTTTATCAGGAGATAGAGGTGTTAAAAATAATCAAGTTGTAATCATAGAAATGCAAGAAACCGTAAATCAGATTAAAAGTGCTAATGAGAATATTACAAACAGACTAGATCAAGTAGAAGTCAGAACATCAGATAATGAAGACAAAGTATATCAACTTGAAAAGAATATAGTCAACACAGAAAAGATGCTGAAATCAAACATATAACACAAAACACAAGTGTGCACACCTAATATAATACATACAACACATGACATAATATTAAAGGCCTTATGACTTTTTACAGGTGAAATCTCCATTGCAATGTCTAAAAACTCTATTGTCCAAAAATAGAACTGATCAGCAAAACATTAACCTAGGTCTGTATGAGCTAAAAAAAAACAAAATAAAACTTCATGATATGAGAAAGGGCAATGATAAAATAGATGTTGAAAAAAACATTCTGGTTCTGTCACAGATGTAAGAACAGCCAAACTGGAGTTCTGGATATCAGCTCTTACTGATTTGAGCCAAATCATCTTATTTTTGGTCTGTAGAAATCTCTTTAGTTAATCTCTCTGGAATCCAAATTGGCTACTCTTCTCCCTGTAGAAACACAAAAACAGACCCCGGACTCCAGACAATAACTGGGTCAGGACCTTTCCATTGTTCTGTTAGAATATCCTTCCAAAGTACCTTGGGCTTATGTACATTATTTGGACATATATGCCTTTCTGCAGCACTAAGCCCTGATGAACCCAAATTTAAAAAGTTTAGAGTAAAAGGGTTATTTTAAGTTTATCTTTGGGGAATATATACCCCTTCCCAATTCCTTCTTTTTGCTTTAATATGTATGTTTTAATAGTTTGATGTGATATTTCAACTATGCCTTGTCCCTGTGGATTGTATGGGATTCCTGTTATATGAGTAATGCCAAATGATGAGCAAAATTGTTTAAAAGAGGTAGAAATATAACCAGGGGCATTATCTGTTTTTAACTCTTTTGGAACGCCCACAGTGGCAAAATTTTGTAAGCAATGACCTATAACATCTTTAGTTTTTTTCTCCAGCAAGAAGGGAGACCATCAAAAATCCAGAAGAAGTATCAACTGTAACATGCAAATATTTTAATTTTCCAAATTCTGGCAAGTTTGTGACGTTCATCTGCCAAATATGGTTAGGTATCAATCCTCTAGGATTGACTCCAAGATTAACTTGTGGTAAAAAGGTCACACAATTTTGACATTGTTTTATTATTTGTCTAGCTTGTTCCTTAGTTATTTTGAAATGCTTTTGTAAAGTATTAGCATTGACATGGAACTTTTTATAAAAATTTATGGCTTCTTCTAGTGTAGAGAAAATATGTATATATGTCATGTGTTGTTTTATCTACTAAATAATTGCCCAAACTAAGGGCTCCAGGCATTCCTGTATGTGTCCTGAAATGTCCTATAAAGAACGGATCTTTCCTGTCCCAGATTAGACTTTGTATAGTGGAAAGCAAAGAGAAAAGAGTAGAGGAAGGGGAAATCCTTCCACCTTCAAGTGATACTATAGCAATAACTATATACTGATTATCAGAAAATAAATTAATTACAGATGCTTTAAGCATCACAAAAGCTTGTAATACTGAATTAAGCTCTACATTTTGAGCTAATTGTTTTCGTACTAAAAATGTAAAAGTTTGATCAGGTGTAACTATTACTGCTGTACCATTATTTGACCCATCAGTGAATATATTTGTAGCATTTATAATAGGTGTTTTTCTTCTCATTTTTGGAAAAATCACATGATGTGATGACCAAAAAGACAATAAAGGATTAGATGGTAAGTGGTTATCAAATGAAACATTAGATTTGCACATGATTATTGCCCAAGTATTTAACTAATTATCTAACTCATCAATTTGATTCATAGTATATGGAGTAATAATTTTATTGGAAGACATTCCAATCAGTCCCTTTGCTGCTTTTATTCCTTTGAGTATTAATTGTCCTAAAGCCTCAGTATACCTAGTAAGAATAGTGTTAGGAGAACAAGATAAATGTATTCATAATAATGGACCTTCTTGCCAAAAATACTTCTGTAGGAATATTTTTTTGGTGGTAGTACAATAAATAATAAAGGCATTCTTAAATCAATTCTATCCAAATGAATATTTTCCATACATTTTTCAATGATTTTTAATGCCTTTCTTGCTTCAGGTGTTAACATTCGGGGTGCATTTGGATCTGATAGACCTTTTAGGATATCAAATAAAGGTTCAAACTCTCCTGTTGGTATACCTAGATAAGGCCTTATCCAATTTATGGCTCCTAATAACTTTTGAAAGTCATTAAGTGATTTGAGTTGATCTATTCGTATTTGAATTTTTGGTGGATGGACCATGATTGAGGATAAAAGAACTTCTAAATAATTAATTGAAAAATTTAATTGTACTTTATCTATTGCTATCTCTAGTTTATAATTTTTTAATAAGTTTGTAAGTGTGGCATAACATTCTAGCAATGCGTTTTTAGCTTTCTGTGCTAATAATACACCATCCATATAGTGAAATATTTGTAGTTCAGGATTTTGATTTCTAAGTGCCTGGATTAATTTGTTAACATAAATTTGACACATAGTTGGACTGTTAGCCATCCCTTGAGGGAGCACTTTCCATTTGGATCTCTGATCAGGACCTTCATGATTCAGTGCAGGGATAGTAAATGCAAACCATGGACTATCCTCAGGATGAATTGCAATTGAATAAAAACAATCTTTAATATCTATAATTAAAACATACCAGGTTTTTGGCAAAGCAGAACATTGAGGAATTCCCAAATGAGCAGGTCGCATAATAACCGTCTCATTATTAATGGCTCTTAAATCTTGCAATTATCTCCATTTACCAGATTTCTTTTTGATGACAAAAATGGGAGTATTATGGGGAGATACAGACGGTTGTATATGTCCTTCCGCTAATTGTTGTTTCACCATGTCATGGGTTGTTTGTACCTTTTCTTTAGTCAGGGGCCACTGAGGAACCCATACTGGTATTTCTGATTTCCAAGTAGTTTTTATTGTCTTAGTGGCCCTTTCTTAAAATCCAACCCATGTCTGTCTGTTCTTTGATCTATTTGTATTGGGGCTGCTATAACTTGTTCTTGTTTTTCTAATCTTTTTCCTTTCCTAAAACCTTGTCTAACCATAATTGTGGGTACATTTTGATTGATGTTATTTGTTAATGTCAAACCTAATCGATCTAGGACATCTCATCCCCATAAATTTATGGGAAGATGATCCATACATATGGCTGTTTAGTTCCTTCACATCCTTCAGGATCCTTCCAATCTAATACCATTGCTCTTCTATGGGGATTAGTCACCAATCCTAGGCCTTGAAGCATTTGAGTGTATTGTTGCAATGGCCAATGTTTTGACGAGAGATGATGCTAAGTTCTTGATGAGAGATGATGCTAAGTTCTGCATCTGTATCCAATAGCCCATTAAATTCATGTCCTTGAATATTTAGTTTTAGCATGGGGCGAGAATCTAAATTTAAAGAAACATACCCCAATCTACACGTGTGGAGCCTAATCCCTTGGAACCTCTTTCTACAGCATGACTGAAAAATTTATCATGTAGGCTTGGTATCATTAGTAACTGTGCTATTCTGTCTCTTGGTGAAATTACAGATATACCCTTTGGAGAACTGGCTATAATTTTTAATTCTCCTTCTATGGTCTACAAGCACGGACACAGAGAGATACACAGACATAGAAACAGTTGCCTTGCCAAAGGACTTACTAGACACAGTTCACCCCAAAGCAAACATTCTGCTTTTCCTACCTATTGTCAGAACATTATACAAAACCACAAACTCACACCCATACCCACAAGTCACCTCCTTCCCCAAAGTAGGTCTGTGACTATCCAGAGTTTCCTCTGACTGGTGTGCCATAATATTTTCCCACGAAATGGCCGGTACTGTCTCAGATCTGGTCTCCTTGGCCAACTCTGTGAAGTTTTCAGGAGCCAGCTATTTCCTGCTTTCTCAGGAAAGGCTCCACTTCAGAGCTCTCCTGGCATTTGGCCATCCTCACATCAGTATGTACCAAGAAAGACTGACACTGTCCTTAGTAAATCCAAACAATGAGCCCACTGGGACTGAGACTGGGACTGGCTCTGTGTCCCGGGCTTCCAGTTCAGAGAGTTCCATCACCAAGTAAGTGAGGTAGGTCACTGCTGGCTTGTGGGAAGCCGGTGATGGCAGTTGGGTTCTGAAGGTTTTCCTCAGGAGCTGTTTTGTTTGGCATGTGTGGTTCTTAAAATAAAGTTCGTTTCTTTTGTCAAGTGGCTCCTGAATTTTGCCCAGCCAGACTGTGGCATTTGGAGGGCCACAAGGGGAATGAGTGAGGGTAACTGATAAGGTAAACTGCTCACCTCTGAAGGCAGGGCGAGAGGATGGGAAGCGATTTTAAAATTCCTCTTTTGTTTTCCTTCACTTTTGTTTTAAGTTGCCTGTCCCTGGAGATGGGTAAGATGGAAGAAAAACCACTCACATCTGAGGAACTGATTGAGAGAAAAAAGAGATGGACATTTCAGGAGAATAGAAAAGCTATTATAATGATTTTCTGTTGTTCCACTTTTGTTTCATTCTGGTTCAGTTTTGTTTGGTGATATCTTCTTGGGTTGTATTATAGTTATAGTAGAAATATTCAAGTAAAAGAGAAGGTCTCTCAAGCTAGTCAGACAGAGATAAAAATTCAATTAAAAGAGAAGGTCTCTCTAGCTAGTTAGACAGAGGAAAAAACAGGTGATTGATCCTGATAATGTGTCTGAATCAGCCTCTTGGACCTGTGTGAGGCTGTGGCTTAGATTCTCATCACCTGATGGATCATTCCGTGTGTGAATCCATACCCAAAATGGCCAAATGTGCAGTCCCTGTGGATGAAGTCTCTTGCCTTCCTCTGTAAGGCTACTGACCTCCATCAAGTGAGAATACGCATCCTTTGTGTCAAATGAGTTCTTCAAAGCCCTGGAGAGTCTAGCACATAGCTTCTTTGGTTTTCTCATGAATCCAATTCACAAAAAATATCTACACCTGACAGTCAGTAGGCCTCAAATTGGAGAAGCAGAGGTGTATTAAGGGCAGGCCTATTTGATCACACCTGGTTCACAAGAAGGGTGTCCAGGCCACCATGACTTTAGGCAATGAGGGGCAAGAGCGCTTATTTTGGACACTGTCTTGGACTTCGCCACTCATGTAAACCTCCAGACAGAACTTAGTATGAGAGTGTATATATGGAAGAAGATGAGGACCATGTGGGAGTGTTTTGGTTTTAATTGTGGTCATTTGTGTGGTAGTTGGAAGATATGACTGGGTACACCTGGGCTGAACTCTGGTGTGATTCCCCTTAAAGACTGAGTTCTGGAACTGACTTAGAGAAGTGTTATCATGAAATATGTTGGGATTTCAGTTGGTCATGCATGAGAGTCGCCCTTGGAAACCGAGATCTAGGCCCAGGTTTGCTTTCCACAGAGCACTGGGAATCTCAGCCAGGATATCACATGGTTTTATTCTGAAAGACATGGCAGCCATATTTGAGAGTCAAAACACAAATGGACCTCACATTGTAGACAGCAATAGCCCTGGCTTCCTGTGAAATTTTGGCCACTCTTTGGAAGCCTTGCCTGTGAGATTTCTCCAGAGCTTTCATGGAAATGAGCTTCCTCACCATTTAATTGTTCCTGAATGAAGTTAAACACACAGTGCCTCCAACATCATTCTTGAAAAATGGCTAGATAAATACCATGAAATTTTTGAAATTCCCATGACCATGAAAATGGTGTAGAACAGAGATGCCAGTAAGCTGGAGCCTGATGTGAAGTGGGCCTAGAAAAGTCGTGTGCAGGTGTGTGATAAAATATCTGTGGTGGGGCCATGTGGATCTGCCATTGGCTTCCAAATGGCTTGTGACTGACATGGTGCACCCAGCAGACCCTTCTATGTAAAGGCATCTTGTTATATGGAGAGTTTTCAGGGCAATGTTCAGAATCAGATTGGTATGGTCAAGGATGGGATTGAAGCCTGGTTGGTGCATTATACTGCAGACCCTGACACACCACACGTGACAGAACTCCCTTTAGTACTGTGTCCCAGTTGAACTCCTTGTATTTTGTGAAGCAAATACCAAACTCACATTGCAGCAGCAAGAAACACATCGACAAGTGGAGGATTGCTGGATGGCTTTACAGTCCACAAGGAAAGATTTTCCCCCCAGTGGCCACAGTTTACCTACAAAGAGAGAATTCAGCACTGCTGCCTCATGTTCATTAGAAAATAAGAAACCATGTCCTACAGGTCACTTAGATACATACCTAGCTTTGATGGTCTCTCTACAAAAAAAGCTAAAACTCCTGACAACAACAAATATTTCAAGTGCCCAAACTCAGAGGCAGTTTCACCAGAAGTCTTTAGTCCAGCAGAGCTCCATTTTTGTGGAGTATTTACCTGTCCCTTACTTTTGGAAACTCCTCTGCCACCTTCAAGGTTGTGAACTCTTGAGCATATTACATTCCAGATATGTATTCACAGATTTTCTAACTCTTCCACTCTAATTGTGTTTTACTTGGGGTGAAGGTAAAGTCAAGGCATTGTTCTGGATTAGAGTGCGAAGATTTTTGTGAAGCACATATTTACATACACATTGGATTCATTTTCCTATTTTCCATTCAAAATGCTGAATTCCTGACACTAACCCATACCCTACTAGACTCTGACTACTAATTCTAATATGATGGAGAAAAATAACCCAAACCGAATAGAAATACAAGCAGTTTAGACGAGGCATAGTGTATTGCTGGACTTGCCTTTTGCATTATACAGGGTAGGACTTATAAATCTAGTCAATATTTTGTTAAAATAGTTCTCCATGTGTTTTTAAAGTTAACAAATAGATGAATTCCTTTCTGCATTTCTCTGTAGCCAATTCAGCACATGTAATTTCATATGCACATATTGAATCGTACCTGTTATCACATGTACATTCTTGTGAGGTGGCTGACTTTGCAGATACAAATTGGGAGAAGAGATCACCCCACCTAAACACAGTTGGAACTGAAAATTCAACCTATGGGTGAGCTTCATAGATGAACAACATGATAAATAAAATCATGTTCAGTATAATGAATATTTTTGGATCAGTGGATGATATACATTTCATGATGAATTTCGATTTCCATATATATTGCTACTTTTTAATGTCTGTGTGTGTGTGTGTGTGTGTGTGTGTGTATACACTCTCCAAGTTTTTCATAATATTAACTATATGGGTCTTAATGTACACTCCCTAAATTCATTCGTATTCATGTATGTGGATTTATAATCAAATATTCAAGAGATTATTCTCAGAAATATTCATCCACCTAAAATACATATTTGTTTCCTAGAACTAAAAACTAACTTCTGTGAATGGTGCATACAAATCCTAATATTTCTACAGTAACTGACCCAGTTTAACACCAATGCAAGTAGATATTTATGGAATGTGATGTGTATTTTGATGTTCATTTTTAGTCAACACTTGTACATTACTATTTCTTCAGTTTATGCACATCGTAAGATATATATTTCATACACAAGTTAGCAAATTTATAGGCATTTGTTTCACTTTCAGTAACTTCATTCTTCAGAACACATGTATTCCTCCATGTTTTTTGACAAGACTTTTTATGAGACTTCTTTCTAAACACATTATATTCGATTTCCATAATCACTTTTGAAGCAAAACTCACACACTCTTCATGATGAAATATCACCCTAATATTACCATTAGAAGTATAACTGGTTGGAATGAATGATTTAATATCAATACAAGATTTTCTGTATATTTTCAGATATCAACTCAGTCCATTATTTAAAGCGGACCAATTATATTATTTATTCACAGTATGGTCTATTCTTGCATTATCTCTATATTCTTAGACAGATACTACACCACATTCTACCCCCAATACTCATTTATACGTCTTCAAAATATTGTTCCCAGAAATGGTGGAAGAAATACTCATGTCACCTGATCTACATATACATTTTATCACAGTAATATTCTGGAAAATAAAGCAAAGGTCACACTTATGATTGTACCAAAGCCTAAATTTAAAGTGAGCATGGATTTCTAAAAACATCCATGTCCAGGTTGCCTAATTCTCTCAAATGTCAATCCAATTGTTGACTACATACTTGTTTCTTTCTAAGATTATATATTCAAACTCAACCCTGTTGAAAATGTCTAATCCTATCACTCACTTTAAACTTTGCCTGATATCCTAATGTCTCTATTGATATAGGCTTTCCTTCATAATTTCCCAGTTCATCATTTTGACTGTTCATTTGTGCTGACATTTACATTCACTCTCTACCTGAAACCCAATTGCTAAATAACTTTTGGTCCAAATCCTATACTCACTCTTCTTTCTGAATCTACTGACTATCTCCCAAATCCTACTGACTATCCTTTTTTGAATGGATGTTCTCTTCGACATTCAATCATTCAAGGTACAAGGTCCGATGCCATTGTGTATTGATTTATCTGAGACATCTGTGCAGGACATAATTCAAAGATAAGTCTCCCAATCAAGGCTCCAATCCCTTTCTGGGCTTCAAATATTACTTAGATTTCTGTTTTCATACATATATTTCACCTCTATATTTTTATAAATATTGCAGATTTCCAATACCATTATTCATCCAGCAAAATGATTCCTAACCCAAATCGAACAAGTAATCAACCCAAACCATATACTATTCCCTCATTCTAACTTTATAAAGGAGCAGGGAAAGTCTTGGTCTTACAATATAGGAATGTAGGGGATATATCACCTGCTGAAAACCTCAAAGGTCAATGAAGAAATAATCCCTGGAGAAGATGTAGGCAGCTATTAAGGACCTGAGAGAGCAAAAGTCATCTTGCATGGAAAACAACCCTGTCTGGAGAGGGGTTGTTTCTGACTCAGTGTCTCTGTTCCTAATGTACAGAAGATGGACCAATCCAGGCCTGTGTGGAGAGCTGTTCACGGGTGCCTATGGGTGATATACTATTCTAACTGGTGAGAGTGTCACGAGAAATAGGGACAGCATCTATCTCATGGGACCCTTGAAAGCAACTGTTAGGAAAAAGTGGTTGCAAAGGCAGTGACCTCATTCAGTTCCTGAAGGAAGTGACCTCATCTCTATTCCTTGGTGATGGAACTCTCTGAACTTGTGAAACAGGAATCCAAGCACCCAGAGCCAGTCCTAGTCCCAGTCCCAGTGGGCTCACTTGTTTCGATATTCCAAGGACAGAGTCAGTCTTTCTTGGTATCTATTGATGTGAAAATGGCCAAATGCCAGGAAAGCTTTGAAGACTGGCCTTTCCAGAGAAAGCAAGTAGTGGCTTACCACGGGCTCCTGACAATTTCACAGAGTTGGCCAAAGAGACCAGATCTGAGACAGGACAGGCCATTTTGGAGGTACATAGTAAGGCTCACCAGTGAGAGTACACTCCGAATAGTCACAGACCTACTTGGGGGAAGGCGATGCCTTTGTGGTTTTTGTTGTGTGTTTGTGGTTTTATCTCATGTTCTGAGAAAAGGTAAGAAAGGTGGTTTGCTTGGTTTGGAGTGAACCGTTTCTAGTAAGTGATTGGACAAGGCAAGTGTTTCCATGTCTGTGTATCCCAATGTGTCTGTTGTTGTAGACATTAGAAAAGAGAATGCATCAATGTATGGGTCCTGTCTAGTAGAAAGCTTCCCAGCATCAATCCTGCCCAATTTATGAATGGACTGTGGCTTGCATTATCGAAGGGCAACACCTACAAACTTCCTTAGTTCCTGTTTTCTTCCTGAATTCTGGCTACACTCAAGAATAGGCTCATGGTTTTGTGTTCAAGATATTTACCACCTCCAAGCTCTGTGATATGGCCATGTACTGGATAGCTGGAGGGAATGGCGAGCATCTCAGAAAACTCAGATATCAGTGTGACCAGTAAAGTCTCAGTGGAGAAACCCTGCTATGGGCCTTTTGCTTACCTATTGTTCTTTTGCCCTGAATGTCAGGAAGGGCTTTGCCTCACGCCACACATTTGTGAAGCCTGAAGAAATCAGTTTTCAAATGGAAATGAGTGGGCATCACCTGTGGCTCTTTGCTTAACTGCTTTGGAAAGGGATGTGTCTTAATCAGTCTCTTGGCCCTGTGTGAGGCTGTGGCTTAGATTACCAACACCTGGTGGATGTAAAGAAAGATCCCATGTGTGCATACAAAATCAAAATGGCAAAAATTGCAGTCATTGTAGATGAAGTCTCTCGCCTTTCTCTGTAAGGTTCCTGACCTCCAACAAGTGGGAATAGGGATCCTTTGGGTCAAATGAATTCTTCAAAACCATGCAGAGGCTAGTCCATAGGTGCTTCGGTTTTTTCTTGACTCCATTTCACATAAAGAATCTAAATGCCAAAGTCAGAATGCCTCAAATTGGAGAAGTGGAAAAGTATTAATGGCAGACCTGTTTGATCACTCCTGGTTCACAAGAAGGGTGTCCAGGCCACCGTGACTTTAGTCACACACACACACACACACACACACACACACACACACACACACACATATATATATATATATATACTCTCCAGATTTTTCAAAATATGAAATATGTGTCTTATTTTACACTCACCAAATTCATTCATATTCATATACGTAAATTTATAATCAACTTTCCAAAGATTATTCTTAGAAATATTCATTCACCTGAAAAACATATTTTTTTCCTATACTGAAAAGTAACTTCAGTGAATGATGCACACAAATCCTAATATTTCTACAGTACCTGACCCAGTTTAACATCAATGCAAGTAGATTCCAATCGGACATGATGTGTATTTTGACGTTCATTTTTATTCAACACTGGTAGATTACTATTTCTTCAATTAATGCACATCATAGGATATATATTTCATCCACAAGTTAGAAAATTTATAGGCATTTGTTTCACTATCAATCACTTCCTGCTTCAGAGCACATGCATTCCTCCATGTTTCTTGACTGGTCTTTTCATGAGAAAAGGGATGGACAAGGCAAGGTAAGGCAACTAAGATAGCACCGAAGACACGGAAACAGTCCTATTTGGTTACAACCGGATTTAGAGGGCATTGCTTCTGTTGTAATCATTTAATCCCCTGCACCCCAAGTTTAAATTGTTTCAGAATTTTGTACCCAACATGTAACGGAGGGGCTCAGAAGTTCACAGTCTGCAGAAGTTCATAAAAAGCAGTTTTTGTTTCTGTTTTTTTTTTCTCTGTTCTGGGCAAGTTAACATTTTAAGGACACCGGGAATGGGGCAGAGCTCTTTTCTTCTCTTTTTTTTTTCTCTCTGCCAGCTGTTACCATGAAGCCCAGTTGGTAACTTCTTTATCTTAGAAATGTAGCAATCTCTGTGAAGCCCCAGCTCAAGCTCAGAGGCCTTGTTTACATATTGCCAGCATTGTGACTGACTCTTTCCAAACACATTATTTTTGATTTCCATAATTACTTTTGTAGCAAAACTAACATATCTTCATGATAAACCGTAACCCTAATATTAATATTAGATGTATCATTGGTTGGAATGAATGATTGTATATAAATATAAGATTTCTTATATATTTTCAGATATCTATTCAATCTGTTATTTAATGTGGAACCAGTTATATTATTTATTCACTTATGGTCTATTCATGCATTATCTCTATATTCAATGACACAGTGTACACCTTTTTGTACCCCCAATACCCATTTATATGTCTTCAAAATATTGCTCCCCGAAATAGTGGAAGAAACACTCATGTCACCACATCTACATATACATTTTATCACAGTAGTATTCTGGAGACAAATGTAAAGGTCACACTTGTGATTGTACCAAAGCCTAAATGGAAAGTGAGCATGGATTACAAAAAACATCCATGTCAAAGTTGCCTAATGCTCTCAAATGTCAATCCTATTGGTGACTACATTTTGTTTCTTCTTAAGATTATATATTCTAACTCAATTCTGTTGAAAATGTCTAATTGTATCACTCACTTTATACTTTGCCTGATTTTGTAATGTCTTTATTGATATCTGCTTTCCTACATATTTTCCCCACTTCATTATTGTGACTGTTCACATGTGCTGACATTTACATTCACTCTCTAACCGAACCCCTATTGCTAAAGATATTGTTTTCCAAATCCTATACTCACTCTTCTTCCTAAACCTACCGACTATCTTCTTAATCTTACCGACTATCCCTTTATGACTGGATTTTCTCTTCTACATTCAAACATCCAAGTAATGTTCCTGCAAGCGTTGGAGGAAGAGATCACCAAGAGAGTGTCTCATGCAACAGCAAGGGGTTAATTGGGGGTCCAGCAAGCTGGGGCTCAGAGCTCACATGAATAGAGCAGAGAGCCCTGAGAATAGCTTAAGCAGAGCTTATATACTTTCCTTGGTGAGGGCAGGGACGGAAATTTATTGATGGGTCAGAGCGAGTGGGCGGTTAGTGTGAAAGTGGGTGAGGGAATACATTCAGCAATTTGACAGTTGGGGACAGCACAATCTGGGAACAAGATTACAAACAGTTCTCAAGATTTCAACAGTGTTTTGTTAAGCATACAAAAAAACAGGAAGTTACAAGTACCTTTTTTATTAACCTTTCATTCCGCACTTCTTCTTCTTGCTACTTTTAATCATAAAAGTGATTATTGGGGCGTGTCACATTCTATGTCTGCTAGTGGGGTATTACCATAAGTTTAACTTGTCCAATTTGAGCTTGGAGTAAAGAAATTACATGGTTGAGCAAACAGGGTTTTATAGTTAGAAATAATATGAGGATTATTATTGGACAGGCCAGGGTTGATAAAAGCGTAGATAACCAGGGGGACTGTGTGAACCAAGACTCAAACCACCCTTTTTGGGCCTCTCTCTCTCATTGACGCTTTTCAAGGCATCCTTTTATTTTACTCATAGGTTTTTTTTACAACCTCAGTATGGTCGGCATCAGAACAACATTCTTATATCAATGCAGCACAAAGGCCCCCTTCTCTCATGAAGAGGAGGTCCAACCCTCAACTGGTGTGTAAAACAAATTCAGATACAGATGTTAAAGATTCCTGCAAAGCTGTGATGGAGGTTTCTATTATCTTTAAGTTTTGGTCTCTTGCTGCTTCTATTTGGGTCATTTGTTGTATACCATGGAGCAGGGCAGTGGTTCCTGTGATTACCCCTGCCGCAACTCCAATTCCTAATATGATGGCTAAAGTGAGGGATATATGTTCCCAGTGGAACCGGGTTGTATGCCCCCCTGTTTGAACTTCAAATGAACCTGGGTCATTATAGAGCAATCTGGGACACATCTTCACCATTACACAATTAATCAAATCTGTTGACCATTTCATGAAAACATAAACAATGTTTAAGTATATAGAATTATACTGTTGTAGGGACGAACAAGGCACGGCACTTAAGATAGCACCAAAGACAGGGAAACAGTCCTATTTGGTTGCAACCGGATTCAGAGGGCATTGCTTCTGTTGTAATCAATTAACTCCCTGAACCCCAAGTTTAGGTAGTTTCAGAATTTTGTACCCAACATGAAAGAGAAGAGACTCAGAAGTTCACAGTCTGCAGAATTTCAAAAAAAGGAGCCTTTTTTTTCTGTTTTCTCCTCTATTGTGGTCAAGTTAACTTTTCAAGGACACCTGGGAGGCAGAGAGCTTTTTTTTTTTTCCTTTTCTTTTATCCCCCTGCCAACTGTTACAATGGAGCCCAGTTTGTAACTTTTTATCTTAGAAATGTAGCCATCTCTGTGAAGCCCCAGCTCAAGGCCAGAGGCCTTTTTCACACATTCTGTGAAAAACTATTAAGGGGGTGTCTAGCTTAGGAGTGCTGATTTTTCCAGCCAGTAGCCAAGTAGAACAGGGCAACAGAAAAAGAGGAAGTTAATCTACACTGAACTCATTTATAGAGACTCTTTTGCTGAAAGTCCTAAAGTCAGCCATGGTGAAGACTTCTGGAGAAGTTCAGTGAAGATTTTTCTGTGGGCCTGGTACAGATGGGGAAGACGGGGAAGGCGGGGGGTGAGAGCAGCTCCGTGGATCTGAGAATAAGGAAGGAGAAATGTAAAAGAATAATGGGAAAGGGTTTTGGGATTTTCGTAGCAACATAAATTGAGCAGTAGAACCGGTAGAGCAGAAAGGAAGACAGGAGTGAGTATCCCAAAAAGCCTGTGAGGGACTTTAAATTCTTAGTAACCTGTTTTCAGTGATGACAAAGCAACTTTAAAGGCCATTTTCATTACATCTTCGATAGGGGTCTGAGGGTTCTCCTAAGCTGGTTTGAGCTTTGGGTTAGGTGGTAAGAGGATCTGGTGGGACCCGGTGTGGGCACTGACAGGAAAAGAGAGAAGTGAGTGGGTGGATGGGTACCTCAGTACCTGCTACCTCAGCAAGGGGGCAATGCTCTGAGAACCGGCGGAGGTTTCGGTTTTTGATCTAGTAATTGGAGAAGAGAAATCAGGTTTGCTGAGGTGGGACTTACAGCAGAGAGTATGGAGCAGAAGGCTGAGTTTGAGGAACTATTGGAGAAGCATAGTTCAGGATGTGAGCAAAAGAGGAAAAAGGCCTTCACATAGGGGAATTTCCTTTCACCCTTTTGAGCACTTGCAGAAGTTAAAAAGGTCACACAGAATTTGAGGATCTAGAGACTCATCTGGGGGCCATCAGTTTGGGTTGTCTAAGTGGTAATATGGCCAATGCTGTGTACTGAATTTGATGAGGATTTTGGGTTCCACCAGGTAGCCCCTGTATGCTCAAATCCCCATGACTTACAGAAGAAGTCGGCTTTTCCCCCACACAGCCATGGCGGTTTGTGGCTTTGATAGTCTGCCGGGCAAACATACTAATATACGCTAGCCAACCTGCATCTGGCTTGCCTGTCCCTACAACCATAATGTTTGTTTCCATTATCTATGGTACGGAAAGGATTTAATGGAATTTTAATGGGATCCTCTTCATCAGGGATATTCTAATAGGAAAGACTTATAGCCAGCTGACAAATGTCTGGGTGGAGAAATGGCCACAAGGTCCCTAAGGGGGCTGTATGCAAGATAGACCATACTTCTTGTCTAGTAGGATTTGTGATCAGCCATCGCTGCTGAAGGGGCTGATGAGCGTTAGGACTACGGGTGGCCAAGGAGAGAGTCTATAGCCTTACCCACGTGGCGAATATGCAATTTGAAAGGGTTAACAGTCTTTTCCAGTTTCCAGCCAGAGTCTGGACATGGCACAGGCTTGAGATGAGAGGCATGGATGCAGGATGTGATTTCCTCTACTTTTACTGCTGTAGGTGGTATAAGTAGCACCTGGAATGTTCCTTTCCAGTGGGGTTCCAGGGATGACACCTGATGTCATCTTATTCAGAGGAAGTCTCTTTCTTGATATCAACGTGGATTCCCCTCGTCCCAGGTTGGAAGCCAGTAGCCACCTGTTTCCACAGGTATAGCTGAGTTCTTAAAAGAGATTTAAGTCTATCAAGCAAGGGTGTGTGGAAGGGATCCTTAGGTCTTAGAGTCGGGGTTAGGTCTCTTAGTGGAGGAGGGGCCCCATAGAGAATTTCATAGGGGGTGAGGTTACACAAAGAAACAAAGGGAGTATTTCTTGCATGAAACAGTGCATAAGGCAGGAGCATAGTCTAATCTTTTATGCCGGTCTCTAAGCTTAATTTCGTTAAGGTCTCTTTAATGGTTCTATTTATTTTTTTTATGTGTCCTGAGCTCTGGGGTCTATAAGCGCAATGTAAATTCCAATTAATCCCTAGGGTCCTGGCTAACCCCTGATTTTCCTGGCCCATGAAGGCTGTTCAATTATCAGACCATGTTACATTAGGCAGGACGTGTCTTTGATAAATATCTTTCAGGATCTTCTTGACCACAATTTGTGCCGGTTTTCTTTTCTTTTCTTTTTCTTTTTTTTTTTTTTTTGGTGGGAAAGGCTTCAATCCATCCTGAAAATGTATCTACAAAGAATAGGAGATATTTAAGTCCATACCTTGCTGGCTTAATTGCAGTAACGTCCTCTTCCCAGAATTGTCCTGGTCTGGTTCCTCATAGGTGCTTTCCTGCAGGAAGCTTGGAAGGGTAAGCATTAACCAATTGACAGAACTGACAGGCTTTTGTTACCCATTCAATTATTTCCTTTCACTGTGAGTGAGTTAGTCTAAAACTCTGTTCTTGATCCTACAGTAATGCCTGCAGTTTTTTTGAACCAAGTTGATTGAGTTGATGTACATTTTTAACGTAGTGTAGGGCTTTCTGAAATTGCAGCCTGGGCTCAGTGAAGTTGAGGAGTTCAGTGTTAGTGTTCTTAGATGTTATCAAAAGCTTGCTGGTGCTCAAGGGTCCATTGGAATTGGGCATTCTCATTTAACAGCTGGTATAAAGGAGGAGCCAAGAACACAAACCCAGGTCCATAACCTGCTAAAGCCAGCAGTCCCAAGAAACTCTCTATGTTGTCTCCTGTTAAATGGGGGTGGTATCTGCACAACAGTTTGTTTCCTGGGCTCAGTGAGCCATCATTTACCGCGCCTAAGGGAATACCCCAGGAAGATTACTTCTTGCAGGCAAATTTGGGCCTTTATGTCCGAAGCTCTCTACCCGAGTTGAGCAAGCTCAGATAATAGTGCTTGGGTCTCAGACTCACAGTTTTCTTTGGTGTTGGCTGCCAGTAGCTGGACATCCACATATTGAAGCAGAATGACTTCGGGGTGCGTAGTTCTGAAGTTGTTGAGATGTCTGTGAAGGGCTTCATCAAAGAGAGTGGGGGAGTTTTTGAACCCCTGTGGGAGTCTAGTCCAAGTTAGTTGACAAGACGTTCCGGTTTCTGGGTCTATCTACTCGAAAGCAAACAGCAACTGATTATCTTTATGCAGAGGCAAGCAAAAGAAAGCATCTTTTAAGTACAGAACAGTATACCATTTTCACTCGGCCACAGCAAAGAGGTTATTGGGGGTCCAGCATGCTGGGGCTCAGAGCTCACTTGAATAGAGCAGAGAGCCCTGAGAACAGCTTTAACAGAGCTTATATACTTTTCTTGGAGAGGGCAGAAAGGGAAATTTATTGATTGGTCAGGGCGAGTGTGTGGTTTGCGTGCACCCGGGTGAGGGAGTATATTCTGCAGTTTGGCAGTTGGGGACAGCACATTCTGGGAACAAAATTAGCAAACAGTTCGCAAGATTTCAACAGTGGTTTGTTAAGCATACAGAAAAACAGGAAGTGACAAGTGCCTATTTAATTAACCTTTCACCAAAGCAAAATGGAAAGTGAGCATGGATTACTAAAAACAACCATGTCCAGGTTGCCTAATGCTCTCAAATGTCAAACCTATTGGAGGCAACATATGTCTTTTTTCCTAAGATTATATATTCAACTTCAACCATGTTGAAAATGTCTAACCCTATTACATTATACTTTGCCTGATTTCCTAATGTCTCTAATGATAGCTGCTTTCCTACATATTTTCCCCAGTTCATCATTGTGACTGACTCTTCATATGTGCTCATATTTACGTTCACTCTCTACCCAAAACCCTATTGCTAATGAAACTTTCGTCCAAATCCTATATTCACTCTTTTTTCTAAACTTACTGACTACCTTCCTAATCCTGCCGACTATTCCTTTTTGACTGGATGTTCTCTAGAACATTTAATCATCCAAGGTACAAGGTCCTCTGCCATTGCACATCAATTTATCTGAGATATCTGTGCAGAACATAATTCAAAGCTAAGTATCTCACTAAAGGGCCCAATGCCCTTCAGGGCTTCAAATCGTACCTAGATTTCAGGTTTCCTACTTATATTTCACCTATATATTCTTATGAATATCGCAGGTTCCCAATACCATTATTCATCCCGCAGAATGTTTCCTAACCCAAATAGAATATGTTATTAACCCTAACCATACACTGTTCCCTCAATCTAACTTCACAAAAGAGCAGGGACAGAGTTGGTCTTACAATTCAGCAATGTAGGGGATCTCCCACCTGCTGAGAACCTCAAAGTTTGATGCAGAAATGATCCCTAGAGAAGATGTAGCAGCTATGAAGGACCTGAGAGAGCAAAAGTCATCTTCCATGGCAAACCACCTGTTCAGGATGAAATGATGTGTCTGAATCAGCCTCTCTCCTACTGATATAAAGAAGATGGACCAAACCAACCCTGTGTGGAGAGCTTCTCCTGGGTGTCTACGGTTGATATACCATTCTAACTTCTGAAAGTGTCACAGGAAGTAGGGGCAGCCTCCATCTCAACGGACCCTTGGAAACAAGTGTTAGGACAAAGTGGTTGCCAAGGCAGTGACCTCATTCCCTTCCTGTTGGAATTGACCTACCTCACTTCTTTGGTGATGTAACTCTCTGAACTTGGGATCCAGGAAGCCAGGGACACAGAGCCAGTCCCAGTCCCATTCCCAGTGGACTTACTTGTTTGGATTTACCAAAGAGAGAGTCTGTCTCTCTTGGTACCTAATGGTTTGAGGATGACGAAATGCAAGTAGAGCTCTGAAGATGGGCCTTTAATGAGAAAGCAGGTAGTGGTCAGCACAGGCTCCATACAACTTCACAGAGATGGACAAGGAGACCAGACCTGACACAGGACAGGCCATTTTGGGGGAACATAGTATGGCCCACCAGTCAGAGGACACTCTGGATAGTTACAGACTTACTTGGGGGAAGGAGGTGACTTTTTGAGTGTGGGTGTGAGTTTGTGGTTTTGTCTCATGTTCTGAGAATAGGTAGGAAAGGCAGTTTGTTTGGTTTAGAGTGGACTGTTTCTAGAAAGTCCTTTGACAAGGCGAGTGTGTCTGTGTCTGTGTATCCCACTGTGTCCTTGGTTGTACACATTAGAAAACAGAATAGATCAATGGATGTATCCTGTCTAGTAGAAAGCTTCCCAGCATTCATCCTGCCCATTTTAGGAAAGGACTGCTGGTTGCTTTTCGATGGGCAACACCCACTATCTTCCTAAGTTCCAGTTTTCTTCCTGAATTCTGGCCACTCTCCAGAATAGGCTCATGGTTTTTTGTCCAAGATATGTACCACATCCAAGCTCTGTGACATGGCCATGTACTGGATAGCTGAAGGGAATTGCAAGCATCTCAGAAAACTCAGATATCATTGTGACTAGTAAAGTCTCAGTGGAGAAACCCTGCATTGGGATTTGCTGACTTATTGTTCTGTTACCCTGAATTCAGGAAGGTCTTTGCCTCAGGCCACCCCTTTGTGAATTTTGAAGAAAACAGTTTTCAAATGGAAGTGAATCGGCATCACCTGTGGCTCTTTGCTTAACTGCTTTGGAAAAGTATGTGTCTGAATCAGCCTTGTGGCTCTGTGTGAGGCTGTGGCTTAGATTATCAGCGCCTGATGTATCTAAAGAAAGATCCAATGTGTGCATCCAAAACCAAAATGGCAAAAAGATCAGTCATTGTTGATGAAGTCTCTCGCCTTCCTCTGTAAGTTTCCTGACTTCCACCAAGTGAGAATAGGGATCCTTTGGCTCAAATGAGTTCTTTAAAGCGCTGCAAAGTTGCTTTGGTTTCCTAATTACTCCAAATCACATAAGGAATCTAAACCTGACAGTCAGTAGGCCTCAAATTGGAGAAGCAGAGCAGTATTAAAGGAAGAACTATGTGATCAATCCTGGTTCACAGGAAGGGTGTTCAGGCCACCCTGAGGTTAGGCAAATGACGGGCAAGGGATCTTATTTTGGACACTCTCTTGGGCTGCGCCATTCATGGAAACCTCTAGCCAAAGGGTATAATGAGTGTATATATGTAAGAAGATGAGTGCCATATGAGAGTGTTTTGGTTATAATTGTGGTCATTTGTGTGGCAGTTGGAAGAGACGACTGGGTCCACCTGGTCTTGAACACTGGTGTGATTCTCCTCAGAGACTGAGTTCTGAAACTTACCTCAGAGAAGTAATTGCTTTGGAGAGACATGTGTCTTAATCAGGCTATTGGCCCTGTGTGAGGCTGTGGCTTAGATTATCAGCAACAGACGGATCAAAAAAAAGATCCCATGTGTGCATCCAAAACCAATATAGCCAAAAGAGCAGTCATTGTGAATGAAGTCTCTCACCTTCCACTGTAAGGTTCTGAAAGAATAAAAGAAATTGAAATTGAAATGTAAAGAACCAGGTTTTGTAAAGTTTCCAAGCTGCGCTCAGAACCTGAAATTCCTGTGGCAGTTAAGACAATTCCTGGAACTGCCCATTAGATGTGTGTTGAAATCTTCCCTGACCACCTAGTTACTTAACAACCCCTTCTCAGAAGCCGTGCATCTCACCACGTATACATCTCAGGGCTTCAACCAATCAGTTTAAATGTGTACCCCTTCTCAGGGCTGACCAATCACCCCCTGCCCCAACTTTTTCCGCCAATGAATGTGCTAATCATGTTTTAGAGTTGTTATTTGATTTTCCCGTGGTACATGATGATTTCCTAAAGGAGGCTATGATGTATGTAAAGTCGCTGAGCTCTCTAAAGAATGTATATAAACTCTGCTCAAGTTGTTCTCGGGGCTCTTTGTTCTTTGCTCCTCTGAAGGGAGCTCTGAGCCCTAGCATTCTGGACCCCAATAAACACTTTGCTGATGCATGAGAAAGCCTCTTTGTTGTCTTTTCCTTTGACGTTCGCAGCACCTTTTCATCTGGAGGCCCCAGGTGAGATATCCGGCAGCGGTGGACAGAAGACCTCAAGGGACTCCTTTCGGCGTAAGTAAGGCGCCTCTTTCTGGTTTTGGGTTTCAGGCTAGGGTGTGGCAAAATGGCTGTTGGTGAAGAGCATTAGCTCTCTCCTATGGTGTGACAGACGTGTCACAGAGCCAAGGTCACGTCCCTGAGGGACACTCCGGAGGACTAGGGAATTCAAGGAATAGTAGTTTCCTCAACTCGGTTATGTTTTGCTTCAGGATTCGATTTGCCAGCCCATCAGGTTTTGCCGGTAACTCAGTTTTGGTCATTGTTCTGAACTCATGTTGAGTTTACTGTCTGTCTTTATTGTCTAACCCATCAATATTTGCCAGTTACTCTGTTCTAATCTTTGTCATGGACTCATGTTAAACGTTTACTGTTTGTCTTTGTCTGTGTTGTGTTTGTGTCTTCACTGTCCCTGTTTGAGTAACTCCCACTATGGGACAAAGCACTTCCTCTTCTCTGTCTCTGACCCTTGATCATTGGACTGATGTCCGCTCAAGGGCCCAGAATCTTTCTTTTTCAGTAAAACACCGTACCTGGCAGACTCTCTGTGCTTCAGAATGGCCCATCCTCGAATTCGGATGGCCCCAGAAGAATCCTTCCACTTTCCTCTAATCCGAAAATTAAGAGATATTGTCATTCAGCCGGGGCCACGTGGCCACCCATATCAACAGCCATATACTCCTTCCCCCACATTCCTATCATTCAAACTTTCCACTCCTCTCCCTCTTCCTTCCATTCTCCCTGAGACACAAGACTGGACACTCCACCCCCTCCTTATCATCTACTCTCCCTCCCCAACCCCCAACACAGTTCCTGATGATCCTCCCACCGCTGACTCAGCCTCTCCACTGCTTGAGGCAATTGGGCCAGACCCAAGCCCTCCAGGGGACTTCCCGGCAGCAGCAGCAACCCCTCCTCCCCTGGAGGAAGCTGGGCAACCTAAAGAAACCCACCGGCGACGGATAATAGAAAACTCAGAAGCCCCTGTGATGCTCTCTCTCCATCCCTATGGGCCTATGAACCGACCCAACTGGGACCCCAACACCTTTGAGGGTAGGAAGCATCTGTCCACTTATTGCCGGGCTCTAATAGTGGGTCTCCAAGTGGCCGCCAGAGAGCCGACCAATTTGGCCAAGGTAAGAGAGATTATCCAAGGGCCTAATGAGTCTCCCTCTATGTTTCTGGAGAGAATTATGGAAGCATATAGAAAATATACTCCTTTTGATCCTCAGGCAGATGACCAAAAGGCATTTGTTACAATGGCCTTTATTGAGCAGGCTGCCCAAGATATTAAGAGAAAGTTACAATGTCTAGATGGGTTACAAAATACGACCTTAAGAGATTTAGACAGAGAAGCTGAGAAAGCATAAGATATATATTATAAGTATATATTATAAGTATATAAGTATATTATAAGAGAGAAACTGAGGAGGAGAGGGAACAGAGGAGTGAGAAGGAAAGGGAACAAAAGGAGGATGAAAGGAGCAAAAGGCAGACAAAACATTGGCTAAGGTTTTCTTCACAGTAGCAAATATGCCAGAAATTAAAAAGCAGGGAGTCAGAAAGGGATACTTGAGCCCACGCCAAAGGCTGTACCTGGCCTCAGATCAATGTGCCTACTGTAGAGAAAAAGGACACTGAGTCAAAGAGTGCCCCAAAAAGAAGAAGCCACGGCAGCCCGCCATGCTGACTCTAGAAGAGGACTAGGAATGTCAGGGCTCGGATCCCCTCCCCGAGCTCAGGGTAACATTTGAAGTGGAGGGGACTCCAGTGAACTTTGAAGTGGATACAGGAGCAGTATACTTAGCCCTTAAGGCTTCACTGGGCCCCATATCAAATTGATGGTCCCTAGTTCAAGGGGCTAATGGCACTACATATCGGGCTTGGACAACTAAGAGGATTATGGAAGTAGGAAAATGAAAAGTCCACCACTCTTTCCTAGTAATCCAAGAATGCCCAGCCCCATTGATGAACAGGGATCTGCTTACCAAACTCGGGGCTAGAGTAACCTTTAACCCTGATGGTCCCCAAGTGGATGTTCTAAAACCTTCAGTAAAAACTCCCATAGTCACAGAATTGACATTGTCTGTAGAAGATGAACATCAACACTTCGTGCCCCCTAGGACTGATCAAAGAGGCAAACTACAACAGAAATGGATAAAAGATTATCCTAATGCCTGGGCAGAAACTACTGGGTTAGGTCTAGCCATAAAACAACCTCCAATAGTAGTAGAATTAAAAGCCTCTGCCTCTCCAATCAGTGTTAAACAATATCCTCTAAGCAAAGAAGCTAAGGATGGGATAAGTCCCCATGTTCAGAAATAATTGGCCCTTGGTGTCCTAAGGCCCTGTCAATCAGCCTGGAATATCCCCTGCTACCAGTAAGACAGCCAGGAACTAGGGACTACAGTTCTGTTCAAGACCTAAGAGACATCAACCACAGAGTTCAGGACATTCACCCCACAGTACCCAATTCATATAATTTGCTTAGCACTCTGAATCTGGAGCGGGAATGGTACACTGTGCTGGACTTAAAAGATGCTTACTTCTGCTTGCCCCTACATAAGGACAGTCAGTTGCTGTTTGCTTTCGAGTGGATAGACACAGAAACTGGAACATCTGGCCAACTAACCTGGACTAGACTCCCACAGGGGTTCAAAACCCCCCCCACTCTCTTTGATGAAGCCCTCCACAGGGACATAAATGACTTCAGAACTGCACACCCCGAAGTCACCCTACTCCAATATGTGGATGATCTGCTACTGGCAGCGGACACCAAGGAGAACTATGAGTCTGGGACCCAAGCACTATTATCCGAGCTTGCTCGGCTTGGATATAGGGCTTCTGCCAAAAGGCCCAAATTTGTCAGCAAGAAGTAATCTTCCTGGGTTATTCTCTTAGGGGTGGCAAATGATGGCTAACTGAGAACAGAAAACAAACCATTGTGCAGATACCACCCCCATCTAATAAGAGACAACTCAGAGAGTTTCTTGGGACTGCTGGCTTTTGCAGGTGATGGATTCCTGGGTTCGCCTCTCTGGCTGCCCCTTTATACCCGCTGATAAAGTGGAATGCCCAATTCCAATGGAACCCTGAGCACCAACAAGCTTTTGATAATGTCAAAAAAAGGTGCTGCTATCTGCTCTGGCCTTAGAACTCCCAGATATAGATAAACCCTTCACTCTCTACATCGAGGAAAAGAAAGGAATAACACGGGGAGTGTTCACTTAGACTTTGGGACATTGGAAAAGACCGGTAGCATTCTTATCAAAAAAACTGGACCCAGTGGCTACTGGGTGGCCCTGTTGCTTAAGAGCTATAGCAGCGGCAGCGCTTCTAATAAAAGATGCTCATTAATGAACGTTGGGACAGAAGCTAACCATTATAGCCCCCCATGCCCTGGAGAGCATCATCTGTCAACCTCCAGAGAGGTGACTATCAAACTCCAGAATAAACCACTACCAGAGCCTCTGGATTAGCAAAGACAGAATAACTCTTGGACCTTCTGCTCCACTCAACCTGGCTGCCAGAAGAATCATCAGGACCTGTTGCTCATGAGTGTCAACATATACTGGCAGAGGAAACCAGTATAGGACGAGACTTGTAGGATCCAGCCACTGCCTCACCCTGAAGTCGTATGGTTTACGAAAGAGAACAGCTTCCTCCAAGATGGTATGTGGCAGGCTGGAGCAGCAGTAGTTAGCAAAACTAATGTCATCTGATCCTCTGGTCTCCCAGAAGAGACATCAGTCCAAAAGGCAGAACTGATTGCCCTTCCAAAAGCATTGGAACTAGCAACAGGCAAAAGGGCCACCATATACACTGATAGCCGCTATGCATTTGGCAATGCTAATGTGCACGGGGCTATTTACCAGCAAAGGGGGCTATTAATCTCCACTGGGAAAAAAAATAAAGAACAAATTTGAGATCCTCCACCTTCTCTCAGCAGTGCAGGGCACTAAGAAACTAGCTATAGTGCACTGTCCAGGGCACCAGAAGGGAAACGACCTCGTTGCACTTATAAACAGAAGGGCAGATGAGGAAGCTTAATTGGCAGCCCTAAACGGAGTGACTCTGTTAACTTTTTCCACACCAGGGGGATCAACATTCAGGAGACTTGGCCACACTGGAACATTCAGGCAACTTATCATCTGAGGAGACAGATACAGAACTCTGGGACCCTACAGAGCCAAGTTTACAATTTCAAAAAGCCCACCTTTATGTCAAAGACGTACACTAGCTCACCCACTTAAGCTCAAAGAAGATATAGACACTCTTAAAGGACCGAAGAAAGGATTTATTATTGACTGACTCACAGAGGAAAGAAATAGCTTAGCAGGTGACTAGAGCTTGTCAAGTCTGCCAATTAGTTAATGCTTACCCATCCAAGCTTCCTGAAGGGAAGCGCTTACGAGGAACCAGACCAGGACAATTCTGGGAAGTGGACTATTCCTGAAATTAAGCCAGGAAGGTATGGACTTAAATATCCCCTAGACTTTGTAGATACTCTTTCAGGATTGGTTGAAGCCTTCCCCATGAAGAAAGAAACGGCTCAGACGGTGCTCAAAAAGATTCTAGAAGACATTTTTCCAAAGTTCGGCCTGCCTAAGGTAATAGGGTCCAATAATGAACCGGCATTCCTTGCCCAGGTAAGTCAGGGATTCACCAGGACCCTGAAGATTAATAGGAAGTTACATTGTGCTTATAGACCCCAGAGCTCAGGACAGGTAGAAAGGATGATTAGAACTATCAAAGAGACTTTAACGAAATTAAGCTTGGAGACCGGCATAAAAAATTGGACTATGCTCCTGCCTTAAGCACTGTTTCGTGCAAGAAATACACCCTCTGCCTCTTTGTGTAAACTCACCACTTATGAAATTCTCTATGGTGCCCCTCCTCCAGTAAGGGACCTAACCCCAACTCTGAGACTTAATGATTCCTTTCACACCCCCTTGCTTGACAGACTTAAATCCCATGAACAAACACAGCACCCAGCGATACCTGTGGAAACAGTTTTCCACTGCTTATCAGCCTGGAGACGAGGGAACCCCACATCGATATCAAGTGGGAGTCTGCGTCTACATGAGACGTCATCAGGTATCATCCCTGGAACGCCGCTGGAAAGGACGATACCAGGTGCTGTTTATAACACCTACAGTGGTGAAAGTGGATGGAATCACTTCCTTCATCCATGCCACCCATCTCAGGCCTGCGCCCTGTCCAGCCTCTGGCTGGAAACTGGAACAGACTGGTAACCTTCTCAAGTTGCGTGTCCGTCGTGTGGGTAGGGCTATGGATTCTTCCCCTGATCACCAGCAGTCCTAATCCCCATCAGCCTGTTCAGCAACAATGGCAAGCTATAAATCCTACTGGGCAAGTAGTGTGGTCTATTTCACATACAGCTCTCTTATGGACTTGGTGGCCATCTCTCTACCTGGACATTTGTCAGCTTGCCATAGGCCTCTCTGACTGGGATCTCCCTGACATAGAGGACCCCACACAGATTCCACTCAAACCCAAACCAGGGCAACATAGACCACCTTACCCCATGAATTATGGATATCATCTTCCCCAGCTCAGGTGTAAACTAGCCAGTCTTGATTTTTATGTGTGCCCAGCTGATTTCCGAAGTCGCAAACAGGCCCAAACCTGTGGAGGACCCAGTGACTTTTATTTTAGATCTTGGGGTTGTAAACAAACGGGAGCTACATGGTTGAACCCAAACTCCCCAGACAGTATCATTCAGGTAGGAAAAAATGACACCTGGTTTGATCCCAAGAAATGTGCCGCTAGCCAAGTTGTGTCAAAAACTCGCTGTGGAAAGAATAGTCTATGTTACCCCCTCAATATAACTTTCACTTCCAAAGGAAGGGGCTACCTCAGAACAACATGGTCTATGGGAAATACGTGAGAAATGCGATTCTATATTTATGGCCCTCGTTATGACGTTGGTCACTGGTTCACCATCCTGCTTAAAAAGGAAGAAAATCCCACAGCAATAGGGCAAAATCCCCTCAAGCCAGGAATTAAGCCTCCAAAACCTCCCATGCCTAGATCTACCAGAACCCCTCTACCATCTCATACTTCCCAGTTTCCATCTTTGCCTACTTCCCCAGTCCAGAGTACAGCTGACTCCTGCCCCTGGGAACTAATTAAAGGAACCTTAATTGTACTGAACTCCACACAGTCAGAACTCCTTGCATTTCAACCCATGTATTTGACAGCTTTGTAAATTATCGTGTAATGGTGCAGATACTCCCCAGGGTGCTTTAATATGATGCAGAATCATTTTAAGGTCTACTAGGGGGACAAACAACCTGATTTTGCTGGCATCCAGTGTCCCTTACTCTAGCCATCCTATTGAGGATAGGAGCTGCTGCAGGAGTGGGTATGGGAACAGCTGCTATGATCCATGGGTCACAACAAATGGCCTGATAAGAAACAGCAATAGATCAAGACTGGAAGACATTAGAGACCTCCATCACAGTGCTGTAGGAATCCTTAAACTCTCTCTCTGAAGTTGTTTTACAGAACAGGTGAGGATTAGACCTCCTCTTCATGAGGGAGCGGGGCCTCTGTGCTACACTGAGAGAAGAATGTTGTTTTTATGCTGACCATACTTGAGTTGTAAAAGAATCCATGAGTAAATTGAGAAAATGCCTTGAAGAGCGCCAGAGAGAAAGGGAGATTCAACAAGGGTGGTTTGAGTCATGGTTTACCCAGTCCCCCTGGTTAACTACACTCCTATCAGGCTTAGCTTGACAACTGATCATCCTTATGGTGTTGCTAACTTTGGGACCTTGTTTGCTTAACCCCATAGTTTCCTTTCTCCAGGCTCAAATTGGGCAGGAAAAACTCATGGTAATCAGACAGAAATACACTCTACTGGCAGAAATAGACTGTGAGACCCCGCAATAATTATGATTCATTGCTTTTAAGATTAAATATAGTAAGAAAAAGGAGTGGGAAATGAAAGAATAAAAGAAATTAAAATTGAAACTTAAAGAACCAGGTTTTGTAAAGTTTCCAAGCTGCACTCAGAACCTGAAATTCCTGTGGCAGTTAAGACAATTCCCGAAACTGCCAATTAGATGTGTGTTGAAATCTTCCCTGACCACCTAGTTACTAAACAACCCCTTCCCAGAAACCGTGCAGCTCATCACGTATACATCTCAGGGCTTCAACCAATCAGTTTAAACGTATACCCCTTCTCAGGGCTAACCAATCACCCCCTGTCCGACCTCTTCCTGCCAATGAATATGCTAATCATGTTTTTGGGTTGTTATTTGATTTTCCCGTGGTATGTTGATTTGCTAAAGGAGGCTATGATGTATGCAAAGTCCCTGCCCTCTCTAAAGAATGTAAATAAACTCTGCTCAAGTTGTTCTTGGGGCTCTTTGTTCTTTGCTCCTCTGAAGATAGCTCTGAGCCGCAGCATGCTGGACGCCCAATAAACCCTTTGCTGTGGCATGAGACAGTCTCTTGGTGGTCTTTTCCTCCGACTTTTGACCGACCTTTTTACCTATGAAGGACCTGAGAGAGCAAAAGTCAAATCCATGTCAACTTCCATGTCAAACAACCTGGTCAGAATGAAGGAATGTGTCTGAATCAGCCTCTCTCTTCTTAATGTAGATTAAATGGACCAAACCAGGCCTGTGTACAGAGCTGTTCCCAGATGCCTATGGTTGATATACCATTCTAACTTGTGAAAGTGTCACAGGAAGTAGGGGCAGCCTCCATCTCATGGGACGATTGGAAGCAACTGTTAGGACAAAGTGGTTTTCCATGGCAGTGACCTCATTCAGTTCCTGAAGGAAGTGACCTACCACACTTCCTTGGTGATGGAACTCTCTGAACATGGGATCCAGGAAGCCATGCACCCAGAGCAAGTCTTAGTTTCAGTCCCAGTGGTCTCAATTGTTTGAATTTACCCAAGACAGAGTCATTGTTTCTTGATACCTACTTATGAGATGATGCTCAAATTTCAGGAGAGCTCTGAAGAGCGGCTTTTTCTGAGAAAGCAGGTAGTGGCTCAACCATGGCTCCTGACAACTTCAAAAAGTTTGCAAAGAAGACCAGATCTGAGATAGGACAGGCCATTTCGTGGGAACATAGTATGGCCCACCAGTCAGAGGACACTCAGGATAGTCACAGTCATACTTGGGGGAAGGAGGTGCTGTTGTGGGTGTCAGTGTGAGTTTGTGGTTTTGTCTCATGTTCTGAGAATAGGTAGGAATGGGGGTTTGTATGTTTGGACTGGAAAGTTTCTAGAAAGTCGTTTTACAACACGAGTGTTTCTATGTCTGTGTATCCCACTGTATCCGTGGTTGTAGACATTTGAAATGCGAATGCATCAATGGTTGTGTCCTGTCTAGTATAAAGCTTCCCAGCATTCTTCCCACCCAATTTAAGAATGGAGTGCGGCTTGCCTAATGGATGGTGAACAGCTACTATCATCCTAAGTTTCACATTTCTTCCTGAATACTGGCCACTCTCCAGAGTATCCTCATGGTTTTGTTTCCAAGATATGTACCACGTCCAAGCTCTGTTATATGGCCATGTACTGGATAGCTGAAGGGAATGGGAGCATCTCAGAAAACTCAGATATCAGTGTGACCAGTAAAGTCTCAGTGGAGAAACCATGCTTTGGGCCATTTGCCTACTTATGTTTCTATTACCCTGAATGTCAGGAAGGTCTTTGCCTCAGGCCACCCCTTTGTGAGCCTGAAGAAAACAGTTTTCAAATGGAAATGAATGGGCATCACCTGTGGCTCTTTGCTTAATTGCTTTGGAAAGGGATGTGTCTGGAACAGCCACTTGGCCTGGTGTGGTGGCAGTGGCTTAGATTCTCAGCACCTGATGGATCTAAAGAAAGTTTCCAAGTGTGCATCCAAAACCAAAATGGCCGAAAGAGCAGTCATTGTGTATGAAGTCTCTCACTTTCCTCTGTAAGCTTCCTGAGCTAAATCAAGTGAGAATAGGGATCATTTGGGTCAAATCAGTTCTTCAAATCCCTGCAGAGGCTAGTCGATAGGGGCTTGGGTTTTCTATGACACCAATTCACATAAAGAATCTATATCAGACAGTCATTAGGCCTCAAATTGGAGAAGCAGATCAGATATAGGGCAGGCCTATTTGATCACTCTTGGTTCACAGCAAGGGTATCCAGGCCACCCTGACTTTAGGCAAATGAGGGGCAAGGGTGCTTATTTTGAACAGTGTATTGGGCTGTGCCCTTCATGGAAACCTCCAGCCAGAGTTTATGATGAGTGTCTATGTGGAAGAAGATGAGGAGCATGTGGGAGTGCTTTAGTTTTAATTGTGGTCATTTGTGTGGTGGTTGTAAGAGATGCCTGGGTCCACCTGGGCTTGAACTCTGGTGTGATTCCTCTTAGAGAATGCGTTATGGAACTGAGTTCAGAGAAGTATTGCCATGAATTGTGTTGGGATTTTAGGAGGCCACACATGAGAGTCGCCCTTTGACACTGAGATCTAAGCCCAGAGTGGCTTTCCACAGAGCACTGGGAATCTCAGCCAGGATATCACATGATTTTATTCTGAAAGACTTGGAAGCCATAGTTGGGAGTCAAAACACACATGGACCTTACATTGTAGACCTCAATGGGGCTGGCTTCATGTGACCTTTCGGCCAGTCTTTGGGAACCCTTGCCTGTGAGAGTTCTCTAGATTATTCATTGAAATGTGCTTCCTCTAAATTTAATGGTTCCTTAATGAATTGAAACCCACAGTTTCTCCAACTTCATCTTTGAAAATGGCTAGATAAATACCATGAAATTTTTGAACTTCCCATGGCCACCTGCCACTGGAGAACCTTTGGATGTACAGTTTCTGATCCTGAGTGTACCAGACAGTGCCTTGATTGACTGGATTTTATGAAAATGCTGTAGAACAGCGATGCCAGTAAGTTGGGGCCTGCTGAGTAGTGGGTCAAGAGCTGTTGTGTGCAGTTGTGTGATAAAACATCTGTGGTCGGGACATGTGATTCTGGCATTGACTTCCAAATGACTTGTGGCTGACATGTTACAGTCAGGAATCACTTATATGTCTGAAACCTCTCCATAAAAGGCATTTTGTTATAAGGAGACGTTTCAGGGCAATGTTCAGAATCAGGTTGCTATGGGCAAAGGGACAAGCTATGTGGGATAGAAGCCTGGTTGGTGCATTCTCCTGCAGACCCTGACCCACCACACGTGACAGGACTCCCTCCAGCACTGTGTCCCAGTTTAACTCATTGCATTTCATGAAGCAAATACCAAACTCCCAGTGCAGTAGAAAGAAACACCATGAAAAGTGGAGGATGACCAAATGGCTTCACAGTCCACATGCAGAGACACTTAGCTTTCAGTGGCCACAGTTTACCTACAGAGAGAAGTCAGCACTGCTGCCTCATGTTCTCTGAAAAAATTGAAACAATGTCCTCCAGGTCTCATAGATGTAGACCCAGCTTTGATGGTCTCATTTGAATGGAAGCTAAAGCTTCTGACAACAACATATATGTCGAGTGCCCATCGTCAAAGGCAGTTTCTCAAGAAGTCTTTAGTCCGGCAGAGCTCCAGGTTTGTGTAGTGTTTACCTTTTAGACCAGGTTGCAAGAAAAGACCACTGACTCCAATTAAAATCAGATTAAAGCAAGCTTATTATCTCCACCACCCTGGCTGCCTCTCCCTCCCAAAACGTCGGGAACAGGAGAGCTGCCCAGCTTTATAGCCCAGAAAGTTACACAAAAGTGGGGTTACAAATAACAGAATTCTGACAAGCATCACACTAATGGTAGTTTACATTTTTGTTTGCTGGCTCCAACATCAGAATTTATGAGGACCATTAGAGCCTCAGAGAGTGTCGTCTGGCCAAGGAAGGCCAATATTTATGAGGTGTCAACAAAGTTTCAGAGAGGGCTGTTATCTGGTCAGAGAGCCAGGCATGGGTGAGTTCAAGGCACGGGCAGGCATTCCAAGCAGGTTCAGAATTTGGTGTAATTTATAGTTAAGCCAAAATTATCTTTTCATGGCTTTGTGGCAAGATGGCTCCCAATTTTAATAAAAGATCAGGTTGGGTCAATCATTCCCCCCTTTTCTAATGTGTTCCTTTCATATATTTGATTGGGTAGGAAGAGCACTGTGGGAATTTTAATCCCTCAGGTAACAGTCTCCCGATTTTTTGAACTCACCCAGAAACAGGTCTCCCTGATTTTACCTGACTTAATTAATTACTTATATTGATATTCTATTTATTTTTGTCTCCATTGTTGTAAGAAGAGAGGCGTCACTCATTTAGACTTCTTCTGAGCTGAGAGAGGGTGATGTGAGGGGGCACCGCCTGAGGGACATTAGTTGCCTTTTAGAAGTCAGTTAGGTTTGAAGTCTGGATGGGGAAGAACAGGTAGTAAAGCCATCTGGGGATGGGTTCTTCTATGAGAGAAACAAAAAAACATGAGTACTTAATAAATGTTGTAGCAGCTGGAACATGTCACTGTATAGAAGTTCCCTCACCAGTCTTTAATATCCCCAGTTATCAGGACTGTCAACTTAATATTTAACTTTTAGTGTTACATTTGTCCCTCCCCATAAGATTCAGTTTAATAATTTAATGTCATCTGATCTTGCAAAATACTTTTACTAGTATGACCTCTGTGTCTAATAGAGAAACCTTTAATTCTCTTACTCATTGCTGGATAATCATACTAACAAATACCAAGCCTATGTGCTTAGGTTAAGAATATCTGTAGACCTTAAGCTAAAAAATTCTGCCTCTGGCAGATAATCTTGATAGTCTCTTTTTATAGTTATCAGGCATTCCTGTCTGAGAATCCTTCTTTGTAGCCTCCAGTCTTACTTATTTTGGGAGGCTAACATAAAGTGTATACCTTAAAATATTATTATTACTATTATTATATAAAATGCCCAGGAATGGCTGTAATTTGTTTTTAACTGTCTTTTCTAAGTGTTTAAGATGAAGCAGTCAAACTGACTTTTGTTTCTATCTATTGTGAACAGTCAGCTGAGCTTTTATGGGAGTCATTCCTGGGGAAACTTGAGAGCAGCTTCTCAGTTCTGCTAGTGCCATTTGCGCTAGGTGGGTCCAGGTCTTGTTTGACCATGTGGCTTCCCTCGGAAGCATAAGGGATGTCTCCCTTCTCTGATGACTCTCCTCTTCGTAGCAAATGCACTGATTGGCTTTCTGTTCTCCAGTGGTCTCATTAATCTCCCTGATCAGGAAGTTATGTGGTTCAGAGCTGCAAAGCTCTTTAGAGAAGTCCGCTGTTCCCTGGATACAGACTGACTCAGAGGGCAAGAGCCAAATATTGGTTTTCTTGTCCCTTTTCATATAACTTTAATTTTAAATCCTAATCTTAAACATCCATCAAATAAATTTTAACAGACTTATATTAAGAGTACTGGGCTTTAATGTCTATAATTTAAAATTATTTATCTTTTTATTATTTGGGATCTGTATTATTCTGTCTGTCTTGTAGGTGATGGCTAATTATCTTAAATTAACCAATGTTGTGTTCTTAAAGCAACACTTCTGTAAAACACTAACAGGGAATCTTTATATCACCCATAAGGAAATTACAAAATAAAATTAACAACAGTAAACAAACTTAGTTCGTGTAATAGCTACCCTAAAATTTTTGGCTGAGTTATACATTATATCCTCTGTTTGAGATGCTAGTAATATTGACAGGAAAAAAAAAACTTTTGAAAATATCTTTAAATGAAATAACATCTGACCTACTGTTTTCGTAGTCATTCTCACATAATAAGATGGGACACAGAGCGTTATCTCAGGTAAGGAAGGGCTCTTTATTAATCTTAAGTGTTTTAATTCTAAAGCTAATCTTTGATTTTTAAATATCATTTTACAAAGTTTACATAAATTGTTTGAGGTCACATGAACATTAGCTAAGACCATATGATATACCATTTAAAACATGAATTAAAAAAAGGCTGAAAGTTTTTAACCTTTACATAGATTAGGCTCTCATTAACTTAAAATACATTTAAATTGTTCCCCAATATAAAAAGTAACATAAAAGTTTACATATCTTATTGACAACACGTAAATAAATCCCAATATATATATATATATATATATATATATATATATATATATATATATATATATATATATATATATATATTTTACCATACAACTTCAGAACACCAGCTTGATATAATGCTCTTTAAAGTTTCTACCTTACAGACTTGTATACCTGGAAGATATGAGCACATTAATAGCATCACAATTGCATTGATTTTTCTACATTAACCAAGTTTAGCTTTTAAAGAAATGGCAGTACAGTGCTCTAAAATAACAGTTCTTATTTAATCAGTTGTTTAATTTCTATGGTTGCTTGCTCTAGAAAAATAAAACTTAATAACCACAATGTTATGGGTAAACTTATGTTTTAAGAAATTTTTGTCTCTTTAACACATGACTGATTTTTACAATCTTATACAGACTTTAGGACAAACTTATACAGACCTTAGTAAATCAATCAGATATCTAACAAAAGTACTCATGAATGAGTAATCCCATATCAAATTTACTTTACTTATTTATCAAAATATTAGACAAATGTATTGAACAGTGTACCATTTTTTGTTGAAGAAAAAGTCCTAGAACCAAGGCATATTAGACCTTTTGTCGGCATTAATATTTTATTAGATTTTTGAACACCTAGAAAAACTTGTAAGGTTAAATTTAAAGACATTTATTTTTATCTGTTTATCCAATTTAAATTGTACCAATTAAATCACTTGAATTAAAGATCTTTGGATCCACGTTTTAAAATTTGTTTTTATGAGTGCTTTTTTTATGAGTGCTCCTTATATGTGTTAATTTGTATAACATATATATGATATAGGGATATATGTATATATAGACATACAACACATAACAAAAGTGTGCACACATAATAATAGTAAAGGCCTTGTAGCTTTTTGCAGTTGAAATCTCCATTGCAATGTTTCAAAAACTCCACTGTTGGTCAAAGATAGAGCTGATCAGAAAAACATTAACCTAGGTCTGTAGGATCAAATTCATGAGCTCAAAAAAAGAATACAGAATCTAAGGAAAAAAATAAGAGTCCTAGAAAAAATGACTGCCCAGTAATTAATAAATACCATACAATTTACCTTTTTTCCTGCCTTAGGCCTCAGATCAGTCTCCTACTGAGCTTGCAGGCTTCTTTCATTTGCATTTCAACAAAAGTCCTGGCTGAGGTCTGAAAGGAGCAGGGAAAAACTGCTATTCTGAACAGACACCTCAGGCCTAAGGCATTTTAACCATAATTTTGAGGTTCGGATGTTGAAAATTATGATACAATTTTAAGATGAAATTCACAAAATTTTATATCTTTACATCTTGTTTTGTCAACAGATACCATACTATGATTTACTATCCTTGTCCAAATTAATGCACTGGTACACACTGTGATATTTTCTCAGTCTACCCAATTCAAAATTAGTGACAAATAAAACTGAATGTTTGGGAAGTTACTTGCCAACTTGGAAGTAGAGTGCTTTAGTTTTCCATCCTAAGTATTTAAGTTATCTGGCATGAATTATCTGAAATCATAAACTAAACAATTACCTAAACCCGACTTTTAACTGCAAGATTGAGCAATGCTACAAAAACCCATCCAGATACCAGATTGTTACAATAAAACATCATCATTTAGACACACATTGAACTAATATCATTCCCAAGAAACAATTTATAATATCAGCACATTATTGCACATGTCTTAAAGGGCCAGAAACAAAGACACAAGACAGACAGAAAGGAGCTCCAGACTATGGCTGACAGACAGAAGCCTTAAAAACAGAGCAGATAAGAGAAAAATTTCCTACACCAGTGGCAGAATAGATGTCCTCACAAGGGGATCAGATGTTTTCACAGAGGGCAACCTGAATTGTAATATCAAGGGTTTCCATGGTGACTTTACTGCATTTAGTGTCCCCTTTTTCTTTTTCTTTTTTTTAAGAAGACAGAGGTGGCATAATCCTTACAGTGCAGGGAACGAAGGAAGGAATTCCTTGAAGCAGGAGGGCTTTGGTAGATGCTGGGAGTCCCTCAGTCCCTCCTTTTACTTATGGGACTAGCTCCTCTGGTTTGGTTCCACCCCAATCTCGCTCCATCTCCTAACATTTCAGTAGTCAGCTCTCAAAAAGTTCCAGGGTCGGGGGGTTATCAAAATTTGTAACTTAAATTTCGGTTTCTGACCTTGAAGCGAATTAATACCTATTTAATAATGAGGACAAGGTTTGAGAAAAATAAAAAGGGAGGTTTGCTGCTTTGCTAACAAAGCAGAAACACAGGGGACTCTGCCCAAAGGTTGTGACTCTCTTGAACTGGAGCAACAAGGGGTTTTAAAGGAGTTTCCTTTGTTAACCTGGGAGATACTCTGTTCCTTGGTGGCCAGCAGGCATTGCCCTCTGCAGTGGGTGAGTTCCAGGCTGCCAGCTAGGGGCTTTTCTCATCCTGCTTAACAAAGGGGGGTAAACTTCATCACAGTTTTTTAGAACACAGTCCAAAGGGTGTCAGGCTTACTTGCTTTATTACCCATTTTTACGTCCAATATCTTTAAGTTTTTACCACAGAAATCAAACAACAAAATGCACAAAAACAAACAAACAAAAAACATATAGAACACAAAACAAAACACAAAGAAACAGAAACCTGGTGAAGATACAGAAAAACTGAGGAGCAATGAAATGTCTTGCTGAAGCTCCGGGGTAGGAGCTCCTGCGTGCCCGGCTGCACCTTTCTACCCTTTCAGAGAAATTCCATACAGAACAGAACAGAGGACAGAACATTTCTTGTTACTGTCCTGGACAGGAGTACATGTGAGCGTCCCCAGGCCACCTCTCTGTAATCAGAAGACATCTCCCTTAACCAGATATCAGATGTTATAAAGGCACCACCTACCAATGGAGGCCTCCTCCACCAGGTGTTTGCTAATAGTTTTAGTGTGATGGTTCACTGCAGTGCTCCCTGGACCGAAGGCTCACTCCAAGGCTTTGGAACTTGGCTCTCCAGCCCTGAGCCCTGGAGGAAAGGCCAGCATCAGAATTTCCAGCAGTCTGGTCTTGTGATCTGGTCACGTCATCTCGCTGGGGAACTCCAAAATGTTAGACCAGGATACAAGAAAAGACCACTGACTCCAATTAAAATCAAATTAAGGCAAGCTTATTAGTTCAACCGGCTAGGCTGACTCTCCTTCTCAAAACGGCGGGAAAAAGACAGCATCCCCACCTTTCCTACACCCCAGCTTTATAGCCCAAAAAGTTACACAAAAAGGGAGTATCAGAAAACAGAACTTTGACAAGCATCACACTAACTGTAGTTAACATTTTTTATTTGCTGGCCCCAGCATCAGAAATTATGAGGACCATTAGAGCCTCAGAGAGGGTCGTTGTCTGGCCAGGGAAGGCCAATATTTATGAGGTGTCAGTAAGGTTTCAGAGAGGGCTGTGATCTGGTCAGTAAGACAGGCATGGGTGAGTTCAAGGCATGGGCAGGCATTCCAAGCAGGTTCAGAATTTGCAGTAATTTATAGTAAAGCAAAAATTATCTTTCCATGGCTTTAAGGCAAGATGGCTCCCAATATTAATGAAAGATCAGGTTGAGTGATCACCCCTGTCCCTTCCTTTTGGAAACTCCTCTACCACCTCCAAGGTTGTGAACTCCTGATCATTTTCCATTCCAGATAAGTATTCACAGAATTTCTAACTCTTATCCTCTAATTGTGTCTTACTTGGGGCAAAGGTAATGTCAAAGCATTGTTCTGGATGAGAGTGGGAAGATTATTGTATATCACATATTTGCATACACATTGGATTCATTTTCCAATTTTCCATTTGAAATACTGAATTCCTGACACTAACCCATACCCTACTAGACTCTGACTAATAATCCTAATATGATGGTGAAACATAACCCAAGCAGAATAGAAATACAAGTCGTTCAGAGGAGGCATGGTGTGTAGTTGGAATTGCCTTTTGCATTATATAGTATAGGAGCTATAAATCTAGTGAATTTTTTGTTGAAATAATTCTACATGTGTTTTTAAAGTTAACAAATATGGGAATCCTGTCTCCCTTTCTCTGTAGCACACGTATTTTTATATGCACATAGAGAATCCTACCTGGTATCACACGTACATACTTGTGAGGTGGCTGAATTGGCAGATACAAATTGTGAGAAGAGATCACTACTCCTAAACGCTGTTTGAACTGAAAATTCAACCTATGGGTGAGCTTCCTAGTTCAATAACATTATACATAAATCCATGTTCAGTAAAATGAATATTTTTGCATCTGTGGATTATATATATATATATATATATATATATATATATATATATATATATATATATATATATATATATATCATGATGAATTTCGATTGGCATATACATGGCTACTTTTTTTTCTTTTTTTGGTTGTTCAAAACGTTACAAAGCTCTTGACATATCATATTTCATACATTAGATTCAAGTGGGTTATGAACTGGCATTTTTACCCCAAATAAAGTTTGCAGAATCACATTGGTTACATATCCACATTTTTACATAATGCCCTATTAGTTACTGTTGCATTCTGCTACCTTTCCTATACTCTATGATCCCCCTCTTTTCCCCTCCCATCTTCTCTCTCTACCCCATCTACTGTAATTATTTTTTCTCCTTGTTTATTTTCCCATTCCCTTCACAACCTGTTATATGTAATTTTGTATAACAATGAGGGTCTCCCTCCATTAACATGCAATTTCCCTTTTCTCTCCCTTTCCCTCCCACCTCATGTCTCTGTTAATGTAAATCTTTTCTTCCTGCTCTTCCTCCCTGCTCTGTTCTTAGTTGCTCTCATTATATCCAAGAAGACATTTGGTATTTGTTTTTTAGGGATTGGCTAGTTTCACTAAGCATAATCTGCTCTATTACCATCCATTTCCCTTAAAATTCCATGATTTTGTCATATTTTAGTGCTGCATAATACTCCATGGTGTATAAATGCCACATTTTTGTTATCCATTCATCTATTGAAGGGCATCTAGGTTGGGCCCACAGTGCAGCAATTGTGAATTGTACTGCTAAGAACATCGATGTGGCAGTATCCCAGAGGTATACACTATTTTAAGGTCTTCAGGAAATAGTCCAAGAAGGGCAATAGCTGGGTCAAATTGTGGTTCCATTCCAAGCTTTCCCAGGAATCTCCATACTGCTTTCCAAATTGGCCACACCAGTTTGCGGGAACAGCTCTCCTCATAGGCCTGGTTTGGTCCATCTTCTCTACATTAAGAAGAGAGAGGCTTACTCAGACACAACCCTTCATCCTGAACAGGTTGTTTGCCATAGAAGATGACTTTTGGTCTTTCAGGTCTTTCATAGCTGCCTACATCTTCTCCAGGGATCAAATATGCATGGACCTTTGAGGTTCTCAGTAGGTGGCAGATCCCCTACATTGCTGTATTGCAAGACGAACCCTGTCCCTTCTCTTTTGTAAAGTTAGATTGAGAGAACAGTGTATGGTTAGGGTTTTAATAACATGTTCAATTTGGGTTCGGAATCATTCTGATGGACGAATAATGGTATTGGGAACCTGTGATATTTATAAAACTATAGAGGTGAAATATAAGTATGAAAACAGAAATCTAGGTAAGATTTGTAGCCCAGAAGGGAATGAGGCCCTTGATTGGGATACTTAGCTTTTAATTATGTTCTGCACGGTTGTCTCAGATAAATTGATAATCAATGGCATAGGACCTTGTACTTTGGAAGATTGATTGTAGAAGAGAACATCCACTCAAATTGGGATAGTGGGTAGGATAAGGAAGAGAGTCGGTAGGTTTAGGAAGAAGAGTGAGTATAAAATTTGGATCAAGTGTTCTTTAGCAATAGGGTTTCATTTATACAGTGAATGAAAATGTCAGCACATGCGAAGAGTCAGTCCCAATGATGAACTGCGGAAAATATAGGAAAGAAGATATCAATAGAGACATTACAAAATCAGGCAATTGTAAAGTGAGTGATAGGTTTAGACATTTTCAACAGGATCGAGATTGAATACATAATTTTAGGAAGAAACAAATATGTAGTCACCAATAGAAATGACATTTGAAAGCATTAGGCAAACTGGAAATGGAAGTTTTTAGTAATCCATATTCAACTTCCATTTAGGATTTGGTACAATCATAAGTGTGACCTTTGCATTTTGTGCCCAGAAAATTATTGCGATAAAATATATATGTAGATCATGTGACATGAGTATTTTTTACACCATTTCTGTGAGCAATATAAATTAGTATTGGGGGTACAAAGTGGTGTACCCTGTGTCTATGAATATAGAGATAATGCATGAATAGAACATACTGTAAATAAATAATATAACTGGTTACACTTTAAATAATGGATTGAATTTTTATCTGAAAATATATAAGAAATCATATATTGACATACAATCATTAATTCCAACCAGTTATATATCTAATTGTAATCTTAGGGTTATTTTTTATCATGAAGTGTGTGTGAGTTTTGCTTCAAAAATGATTATGGATCGAAAATAATGTGTTTGGAAAGAAGTCTCATGAAATTACCAATCAAGAAATATGGAGGAATCCATGTGTTCTGAAGCAGGAAGTAATTGAAAGTGAAACAAATGCCTATAAATTTGCTAAATTGTGGATGAAATATATATCCTGTGATGTGCATAAACTGATGAAATAGTATGTACCAGTGCTGAATAAAAATGAACGTCAAAATACACATCATGTACCATAGGAATCTACTTGCATTGATGTTAAACTGGGTCAGTTACTGTACAAATATTAGGATTCACGTGCATCATTCACCGAAGTTAGTTTTCTTTTTTTTTTTAAATTTTTATTTATGCTTGTTCAAAACATTACATAGTTCTTGATACATCATATTTGTCACTTTGATTCAAGTGGGTTATGAACTCCCATTTGTACCCCGTATACAGATTGCAGAATCACATCAGTTACACATGCATTGATTCACATATTGCCATACTAGTGTCTGTTGTATTCTGCTGCCTTACCTATCCTCTACTATCCCCCCTCGCCTCCCCTCTCCCACCATCTTCTCTCTCTACCCCCTCTACCTTAATAAATTTCTCCCCATGTATTATTTTTCCCTTTCTTCTCTCTTGCTCTTGTATGTAATTTTGTATAACCCTGAGGGTCTCCTTCCATTTCCATGCAATATCCCTTCTCTCTCCCTTTCCCTCCCACCTCTCATCCCTGTTTTAATGTTAATCTTCTTCTCATCCTCTTCATACCTATTCTGTTCTTAGTTAATCTCCATATATCAAAGAAGACATTTGGCATTTGTTTTTAAGGGATTGGGTAGCTTCATTTAGCATAATCTGCTCGAGCACCATCCATTTCCCTGCAAATCTATGATTTTTTGTCATTTTTTAATGCAGAGCAATACTCCATTCTGTATAAATGCCACATTTTTTTATCCATTCATCTATTGAAGGGCATATAGGTTGGTTTCACAGTCTTGCTATTGTGAATTGTGCTGCTATGTACATCGATGTAGCAGTGTCCCTGCAGCATGCTCTTTTTAGGTCTTTAGGGAATTGACCGAGAAGGGGAATAGCTGGGTCAAATGGTGGTTTCATTCCCAGCTTTCCAAGAAATCTCCATACTGCTTTCCAAATTGGATGCACCAATTTGCAGTCCCACCAGCAATGTACAAGTGTACCTGTTTCCCCACATTCTCACTAACACTTGTTGTTTGACTTCATAATGGCTGCCAATCTTACTGGAGTGAGATGGTATCTTAGGGTGGTTTTGATTCACCTTTCTCTGACTACTGGAGATGGTGAGCATTTTTTCATGTACTTGTTGATTATATGTCCTCCTCTGAGATGTCTGTTGAGGTCCTCGGCCCATTTGTTGATTGGGTTATTTGTTATTGTTTAATTTTTTGAGTTCTTTGTATACTCTGGATATTAGGGCTCTATCTGAAGTGTGAGGAGTAAAGATTTGTTCCCAGAATTTAGGCTCCCTATTTACCTCTCTTATTGTTTCTTTTGCTGAGAAACAACTTTTTACTTTGAGTAAGTCCCATGTGTTGATTCTAGTTATTAACTCTTGTGCTATGGATGTCCTATTGAGGAATTTGAAGCCCGACCCCACAGTACGTAGATCGTAGCCAACTTTTTCTTCTATCAGACGCCATGTCTCTGATTTGATATCAAGGTCCTTGATCCATTTTGAGTGAACTTTTGTGCATGCAAGAGAAAGGGATTCAGTTTCATTTTGTTACATATGGATTTCCAGTTTTCCCAGAACCATTTGTTGAAGATGCTATCCTTCCTCCATTGATGCTTTTAGCTCCTTTATCAAATAGAAGATTGTTGTAGCATTGTGGATTAATCTCTGTGTCCTCCATTCTGTACCTTTCGTCCACCCGCCTGTTTTGGTACCAGTACCATGCTGTCATTGTTACTATTGCTCTGAAATTTAGTTTGAAATCTGGTATCGCTATACCGCCTGATTCACACTTCCTGGTTAGAATTGCTTTTGATATTCTGGATATTTTATTTTTCCAAATGAATTTCATGATTGCTTTCTCTATTTCTACAAGAAATGCCGTTAGGATTTTGATTGGCATTGCATTAAACCTATAGAGAACTTTTGGGAATATCACCATTTTGATGATGTTAGTTCTCCTAATCCATGAACAGTGTATATTTTTCCATCTTCTAAGATCTTATTCTACTTCTCTTTTTAGGGTTCTGTAGTTTGCATTGTATAAATCTTTCACCTCTTTTGTTAGGTTGATTCCCAAGGATTTTATTTTTATTTTTTGAGGATATTGTGAATGGAGTGTTTTTTTTCTCATTTCCGTTTCAGAAGTTTTGTCACTGATATACAGAAATGCCTTTGACTTATGAATATTGATTTTATATCCTGCCACATTGCTGAAATCATTTCTTAGTTCTAGTAGTTTTTTTTTTTTTTTTTTGTAGACCCTTTTGGGTCTTCTATATATAGAATCATGTCAGCTGCAAGTAGTGATAATTTAAGTTATTCTTTTCCTATTTTCATGCCTTTAATTTCTTTCATCTGTCTAATTGCTCTGGCCAGTGTTTCGAGAACTATATTGAATAGAAGTGGTGGTAGAGGACATCTCTGTCTTGTTCCAGATTTTAGAGGGAATGCTTCAATTTTTCTCCATTCAGAATAATGCTAGCCTGAGGCTTAACATAGATAGCTTTTACAATGTCGAGGTAAGTTCCTGTTATCTCTAATTTTTCTAATGTTTTGAACATAAAGGGATGCTAAGGGTCTATTGTTCTTATTTATTTTTCGCAGAACCAAGCTTTAGTTTTGTAATTTTTTCAATAGTTTCTTTTGTTTCAATTTTGTTGTTTTCCGCTCTGATTTTAGTTATTTCTTGCCTTCTGCTACATTTGCTGTTGTTTTGCTCTTCCTTTTCTAGGGCTTTGAGATGAAGTGTGAGCTCATTTATTTGTTGTTCTTTCCTATTTTTGAGGAATGACGTCAAGGTGGTGAATTTCCCTCTTAAAACTCCTTTCATTGTGTCCCATAGATTCCGATATGTTGTGTCTGTATTTTCATTTATCTCGAAGAATTTTTTGATTTTCTCATTTATGTCTTCTGTAACACATTAATCATTCAGTAAAATGTTGTTCATTTTCAATGTGATGTAGGATTTTTCCTTCCTTCTTTTTCATTGGTTTCCAGTTTCATTCCATTATAATCAGATAAAATTCATGGTATTATGTCCACCACTTTATATTTATTGAGGGTTGCTCTATGGCATAATATATGGTCTATTTTTGAGAAGAATCCATGTGCTGCTTAAAAAAAAAGTATATCCACTTGATGATGGTTGATATATTTTATATATATCAGTTAAGTCTAGGTTATTGATTGTGATATTGAGTTCTATAGTTTCTTTATTGAAATTTATTTGGAGGATCTGTCCAATGGTGAGAGAGGTGTGTTGAAGTCACCCATAATTATTGTGTTGTGGTCTATTTGATTCTTGAACTTGAGGAGAATTTGTTTTATGAACGTTACAGCACCATTTTATGGTGCGTAAATATTGATAATTTTTATGTCTTGTTGGTGAATGGTTCCTTTTAACAGTATATAATTTCCTTCATTATCCCTTTTGATTAAATTAGTCATGAAGTCGATTTAATTCGATTTGAGGATGGCCACCCCTGCTTGCTTATGAGGACCGTGTGCATGGTATATTTTTTCCCAACCTTTCACCTTCAGCCTGTGTATGTCTTTTCCATTCAGATATGTCTCCTGGAGGCAACATATTGTTGGATTTGTTTTTTGAATCCAAGTTACAAGCCTATGTTGCTTTATTGGAGAGTTTAAGCCATTAGTGTTTAGAGCTACTATTGATATATGGTTTCTACTGCCATCCATGTTTGAATATTTATCGTTTTTTTAAATTTACTTTGTTTCTCCATGATTAGCTTTTCCCCCGCCCTCTGTCATTACTGAGGTACTTCCCACTGATGGTTTTGGTTGTTGTTTTTCATTTCTTCCTCGTGTAGTGTTTTGCTCAAGACACTTTGCAATGGTGGTTTTCTTGCTGCAAATTCTTTTAGCTTTTCTTTATCATGAAAGATTTTTATTTTGTTGTCGTACCTGAAGCTGAATTTTGCTGGATACAGAATTCTTGTTTGGCATCCATTGTCTTTCAATGTTTGAAATACGTTGTTCCAGGATCCTCTCACTTTCAGTGTCTATGATGAAAAATAGGTTGTTAACCATATTGGTTTACCCCTGAATGTAATCTTCCTCCTTTCTCTTGAAGCTTTTAATGTTTTCTCTTTGTTCTGTATATTGGATATCTTCATAACAATGTGTCTTGGCGTTGGTCTACTGTGATTTTGTGTGCTCTGTGTCCTGTAAGCATCTTCAATTTGTATATCCGTTTCCTTTTTTATTTCTGGAAAATTTTCTGTAATTATTTCATTCAACAGGTTACTCATTCCCATGGTTTGAATCTCTGTACCTTCCTCTATCCAGATGACTCATAAGTTTGGTTTTTTTGTGTTATCCCATATCTCTTGGATGTTTTTCTCGTGATTTTTTACCAGCCTTTCTGTGTTGGCTACACTCTTTTCAAGATGATATATTTTGTCTTCATTATGTGACATTCTGTCTTCTACTTGCTCCCCTCTGTTAGTGATACTCTCAATTGAGTTTTTAATTTGGTTTATCGTTTTCTTCATTTCTAGAATTATTCTTTGAATTTTTATAATCTCTATCTCCTGATAAAGAAGATTAACTTCTTCTTTTATCTGTTTATGTAATTCATTTTCAATGTTTTCTTTCACTGTATTTATTTGCTCTCTCGTATCCTCTTTAAGGTTTCATTCCATCTGTCTAAGGTATTCCTTGAGTTTTTTATATGACCATTTTTCTGATGATTCTAGGTCCTCCTGAATATTTAGGTTATCCTTCATTGTTTGTACTCCTTTTCTTTCTTGCTTTTTCATGCTGCTCATGTTACTTCTTGTTTGTTTGAGTGCTGAGTTACTGCTTATTCTTATAAATTTATTTGAAGCTTGGGAGGAAAGATATTAGAAGGGATGGGAAGAAGTCACTAAAGAGAATGAGAATAGGCAGGTAGAATTCAAGGATGAGGGAATAAGAAAATTGAAAAGAAATGAAAAGACAAAAGAAAAAAATAGAAAATAAAGAAAGAAATAATTTTTTAAAAATAATAATGATAATTAAAAATGAAAATTAAAATTTAAAATAATAATAATAATAGTAAAATTTAAAAAATAAAAACATTAAAATAAGTTAAAGAACAACAACAAAAAATGAAAATGAAAGAAAAAAAGTAAAAATAAAATAATAATAATAATAATACATGCAGTCATGGAGTTCAATTAACTTCTCTTCCAGTAGGTGGAGCTGTGCTCACTGGGCCAAGCTTCTCCTCTCAATAGGTGGGAACCAATCACTGTGCAGCAGCTCTTCCTCCCAGACTGGGCGGGTCTCCAATCCTGAGTGCCTAGGACCTTCTCTAGTGTTTCATCAAGCCAGGCTCCGCTCAACTGTGACACTCACCACAATACTTGCTACACGTCAGGTCTCTGTTCCTGGTAGTCCTGTTTTCATCAACGCCTGCCACTCTCTCCCTGTTTGCCTCCCTCAGACCCTAAGTTTGTAGAGCTTGGGGCTGGGAACCCCCAGCGAATTTGCTTGCTCTCTGGTATCCATGCCCACATTAGCTGGTGTAAGAGACCTCAGTTGTCAGCACTGGTGGGAGCGGTAGCCGGGAATTCCATGCCACGAGTCCCACAGCACACATGATTCCCTCGGTCTGGCCATCTTTCTCACGGGAGACCTGGGAGGGCCCCTTAAAGGAGAGCTGGAAGGGGCCCTTAATGTTTCCCCGCTGTGTGGAGAGAGATGCATAGGGAATTACACACCTGTCGTACTGGTTTCAATGAAGTTATCTCCTCTGCCCATGACGTCAGTTCTCTTCCATGGTGGTATCCCATGCAAATGGTGACCGTTCATTCCTTTTGCCAGGTGACCAATGCAACGGATGGGTCCTGACTGTGTCTCCGAAGCCCCATTTCAATTCAGTGGCCTTTTACCTCTGTAAATTCAGAAGGGCCGACCAGTTATTTCAGAGGGAATGTTAGTTCTGAGACACAAGAAGCAGGCAAATCTGAGCTTCTATGCAGCTGATCCGGGCTCTGTGTGTTTTCTGAGGGGCCCAGACTGTTCGCACCAGGTCCATGTCAGGTCAGCATTGCCTAGTGATTCTGAATAAACAGCATTTAGACAGTTTATGACTCCCTATGCCTGCGCAGCTTAAGAGGTCCGAGACTTGATTTCTCCATGTTCGGCACCATGTTGGATCTCCTATATTGCTACTTTTTAATGTCTGTGCGTGTGCGTGCATATATATATATATATATATATATATATATATATATATATATATACTCTCCAGATTTTTCAAAATATGAAATATATCCCTAAATTCATTCATATTCATATATGTGGATTTATAACAAACTTTCCACAAGATTATACTCAGAAATAATCATCCACCTGAAATACATATTTCTTTCCTAGTACTGAAAAGTAACTTCATAGAATGGTGCATACAAACTCTAATATTTCTACAGATACTAACCCAGTGTAACATCAATGCAAGTAGATTCCTAGGGGACATGATGTGTATTTTGACGTTCGTTTCTATTCAACACTGGTACATTACTATTTCTTCAGTTAATGCACATCATAGGATATATATTTCATCCACAAGTTAGAAAACTTATAGGCATTTGTTTAATGATCAGTCACTTCCTGCTTCAGAATACATGTATTCCTTCATGTTTCTTGACTGGTCTTTTCATAAGACTTTTTCCAATCACAATATTTTCATTTTTCATTATCTCTTATGAAGCAAAACTCAAACACCCTTCATGATAAACCATAATCCTAAAATTACCATTAGATGTATAACTGGTTGGAATGAATGATTATATATCAATATAAGATTTCTTATATATTTTTAGATATCAATTCAATTCATTATTTAAAGTGGAACCAGTTAAATTATTTATTCACAGGATGGTCTATTCATGCATTATCTCTATATTCATAGACACAGGGTACACCTCTGTGTACCCCTAACACTAATGTATATGTCTTCAAAATATTGCTCCCAGAAATGGTGGAAGAAATACTCATGTCACCTGATCCACATATATATTTTATCACAGTAAAATTCTGAACAAAAAATGTAAAGGTCACACTTATGTTTGTACCGAAGTCTAAAAGGAAAGTGAACATGGATAACTAAAAACATCCATGTGAAGATTGCCTAATGCTCTCAAATGTCAATCCTATTGGTGACAACATATTTGTTTCTTCCAATGATTACATATTCAAACTAAACCCTGTTGAAAATGTCTAATCCTATAACTCACTTTATACTTTGCCTGATTTCATAATGTCTCTATTGATACCTGCTTTCCTACTTATTTTCCCCAGTTCATCATTGTGACTGACTCTTCACATGTGCTGAAATTTTCATTCATTCTCTAACAGAAACCCTATTGCTAAAGAACTTTTGGTCCAAATCCTATACTCACTCTTCTTCCTAAACCTACCGACTATCTTCCTAATCCTACCGACTATCCATTTTGACTGGATGTTCTCTTCTACATTAAATCTACCAAGGTACAAGGTCCTGTGCTTCAAATCATACCTAGATTTCTGTTTCCATACTGATATTTCACCTCTATATTCTTGTAATTATCGCACGTTCTCAATACCATTATTCATCGCCCAGAATGATTCCTAACCCAAATTGAACCTGTTATTAACCCTAAACATACACTGTTCCCTAAATCTCATTTTACAGAAGAGCAGCAACAGAGTTGTTCTTAAAATACAGGGAATTAGGGGACCTTCCACCTGCTGAAAACCTCAAAGGTCCATGCAGAAATGATACCTGGAGAAGTTGTAGGGAGGTATGAAAGACCTGAGAGAGCAAAAGTCCTATTCCAAGTCAAACAACCTGGTCAGGATAAAGGGATGTGTCCGAATCAGCATCTCTCTACTTATTTTAGAGAAGATGGACTAAACCAGACCTGTGTGGAGAGCTGTTCCCAGGTGTCTATGGTTGATATACCATTCTAACTTGTGAAAGTGTTCCAGGAAGTAGGAGCACCCTCCATCTCATGGGACCCTTGGAAGCAAGTGTTAGGACAAAGTGGTTGCCAAGGCAGTGGCCTCATTCAGTTCCAAAGAAAGTGACATACCTCATTTCCTTGGTGATGGAACTCTCTGAACTTGCTATCCAAGAACCAAGACACCGAGAGGCAATCCCAGTCCATGTCCCTGTGGGCTCACTTGATTGGATTTTCCAAGGACAGAGTCAGTCTTTCTTGGTACCTCCTGATGTGAGTATAGCCAAATACCAGGAGAGCTCTGAAGAGATACTTTTCCTGCGAAAGCAGGTAGTGGCTGGCCACTTTTTCCTGACAACTTCACAGAGTTGGTCAAGGAAACCAGATCTGATAGAGGACACGCCATTTTGGCTGAACATAATATGGCCCACCAGTCAGAGTTAACTCCGGAGAGTCACAGACCTACTTGAGGGAAGGAGGTGCATTTGTGAGTGTGGGTTTGTTGTTTTGTCTCATGTTCAGAGAATAGGTACGAAAGGCGGTTTGTTTGATTTGAAGTGAACTGTTTCTAGTAAGTCGTTTGACAAGATGAGTGTTTCTATGTCTGTGTATCCCACTGTGTCCGCGGTTGTAGACATGAGAAAAGAGAATGCAACAATGGATGTGTCCTGTCTAGTAGAAAGCTTCCCATTATGCACCCTGCCTAATTTATGAATAGAGTGTGGCTTGCCTTATGGATGGGCAATACCTACTACCTTCCTAAGTCTCTGTTTTCTTCTGAATTCTGGCCAATCTCCAGAATAGGCTCATGGTTTTGTGTCCAAGATATGTAACAACTCCAAGGTCTGTGACATGGCCATGTACAGGATAGCTGAAGGGAATGGCCAGCATCTCAGAAAACTCAGATATCAATGTGACCAGGAAAGTCTCAGTGGATATACCCTGCTTTTGGCCTTTTGTTCTGTTTCCCTGAATATCAGGAAGGTCTTTGCCTCAGGCCACCCCTTTGTGAAGCCTAAAGAAAACAGTTTTCAAATGGAAATGAATGGGCATCACTTGTGGCTCTTTCTTAATTGCTTTGGAAAGGGATGTGTCTGAATTAGCCTCTTGGCCTTGTATGTGGCTGTGACTTTGATTCTCAGCAGCTGATGGATCTAAAGAATGATCCCATGTGTGCATCCAAAACCATAATTGCCAAAAGATCAGTCATTGTGGATGAAGTCTCTCGTCTTCCTCTGTTAGGTTCCTGACTTCCATCAAGTGAGAATTGGTATTCCTTGGGTCAAATGAGTTCTTCAAATCACTGCAGAGGTGCTTATTTTTTTGCATGACTCCAAATCACATAAAGAATCTATAATTGAAAGTCAGTAGGCCACAAATTGGAGAAACAGAGCAGTATTAACGGGAGGCTTATTTGATCACTCCTGGTTCACAGGAAGGGTGTCCAGGCCAACATGACTTTAGGCAAATGAGGGGCAAGGGAGTTTATTTGGACACTGTCTTTGGGTGAGCCATTCATGGAAACCTTCAGCCAGAGGTTACGATGAGTGACTATATGGAAGAAGATGAGGACCTTGTTTGAGTGTTTTGGTTTTAATTGTGGTCATTTGTGTGGTGGTTGTAAGAAATATCTTGGTCCACCTGGGCTTGAACTCTGGTTGGATTCCCCTTAGAGACTGCGTTCTGGAACTGAACTCAGAGAAGTATTGCCATGAATTGTGTTGGGATATTAGGAGGCCACACATGAGAGTCGCCCTTGGAAACTGAGATCTAGGCCCAGGGTGGCTTTCCACAGAGCACTGAGAATCTCAGCCAGGATAACACATGATTTTATTCTGAAAGACTTGGCAGCCATAGTTGAGTGTCAAAACACACATGGACCTCACATTGTAGACCTCAATTTACCTGGCTTCATGTGACCTTTTGGCCACTCTTTGGGAAGCCTTGCCTGTGAGAGTTCTCCAGAGCTTTCATTGAAAATGAGCTTCCTCATTATTTAATGGTTTTTGAATGAATTGAAACCCACTGCCTCCAACTTCATCCTTAACAATGGCTAGATGAATACCATGTAGTTATTAAAATTTCCATGACCAGGTGGCACTGGAGAACCTTTGAATGTCCTGTTGCTGATCATGAGTATACCAGACAGTGCCTTGATTGACTTGATTTCATGAAAATGTTGTAGAAAAGAGATGCCAGTACGTTTGAGTCTGCTGAGTAGTGGGCCTAGAGCACTGGTGGGCAGGTGTGTGAAAAAACATCATTAGTAGGGCCATGAGGATCTACCATTGGATTCCAAATGGCTTGTGACTGACATGGTGCAGCCAGCAGATCCTTATTTGTAAAGTCATCTTTTTATATGGAGAAGTTTCAGGGCAATGTTCAGAATAACGGTCATATGGACAAGGGGGCAATGGGGCAAGCTATGAGGGATAGAAGCTTGGTTGGTGCGTTCTCCTGCACACCCTGACCCACCACACGTGACATAACTCCCTCCAGCACTGTGTCTCAGTTGGGCTCCTTGTATTTCATGAAGCAAATACTAAACTCTCAGTGCAGCAGGAAAAACACCACAAAAAGTGGAGGAGGACAAAATGGCTTCACAGTTCACATGGGGAGACATTTAGTCACCAGTGGTCACTGTTTACCAACAAAGAGAGGATTCAGGCCTCCTGCTTCATGTTAATTGGAAAATAAGAACCCATGTCCTTCAGGTCAAAGTGATGGAGACCCACCTTTGATGTTCTCACTACAAAAGAAGATAAAGCTCCTGAAAACAACCTAAATTTCAAGTGCCCAACCTCAGAGTGAGATTCTCAAAAAGTCCTTAGGCCAGAAGAGCTCCATGTTTGTGGAGTGTTTACCCTGTCCCTTACTTTTAGAAAGTCCTCTACCTCCACCAAAGATGTGAAATCTGGAGCATTTTCCATTCCAGATAGGTATTCACAGATTTTCTAACTCTTCTCCTATAATTGTGTCTTACTTGAGGCGAAAGTAATGTTAAAGCATTGTTCTGGATGAGAGTGGGAAGATTTTTGTGTAGCATATATTTGCATACACATTGGATTCAATTTCCTATTTTCTATTCGAAATACTGAATCCCTGACACTAACACATACCCTATCAGACTCTGAATACTATTTCTAATAGGATGGAGAAAAATAACCCAAACAGAATAGAAATACAAGCAGTTTAGAGGAGTCATGGTGTATATTTGGACTTGCCTTTTGCATGATACAGAGTAGGAGTTAAATCTAGTCAATTTTTTGTTGAAATAGTTCTCCATGTGTTTTTAAAGTTAACAAATTGTGAATTCCTGTCTCCCTTTCTCTGTAGCCCATTCAGCACATATATTTTTATATGGATATATAGAATCATACCTGGTACCACACATACATTCTTGTGAGGTGGATGAGTTGGCAGATACAAATTGTGAGAAGAGATCACTCCTACTAAACCGTGTTGGAACTGAATATTCAACCAATGGGTGAGCTTCCATGTTCAGTAAAATGAATATTTTTGGATCTGTGGATGATATATATTTTATGATGAATTTTGATTGACATATATGTTGCTATTTTTTTTTCTGTGTGTGTGTGTGTGTTTTGTGTCACTCACCTGTTCTGTAAAACAACTTCAGAGCGAGAGGTTAAAAATTCATGCAAAGATCTGATGGAGGTATCTAATATCTTAGTTTTGGTCTATTGCTTCTTCTAATTGGGTCATTTGTTGTGTCCCATGGACGAGGGCAGTGGTTCCTGTGCCCACCCCTGCAGCAACTCCTATTCCGAATAGAATGGCTAAAGTGAGGGATATATGTTCCCAGTTGAAACGGGTTGTATGCCCCCCTATTTGATATTCAAATGAATCTGCATCATGATAGAGCACTCTGGGAAACATCTGCACCATTACACAATTAATCACATCTGTTGACCATTTCATGAAAACATAAACAATCTTTAATTATATACAATTATGCTGTTGTAGGGACGGACAAGGCAAGGCACCTAAGATAGCAACGAAGACAGCGAAACCGTCCTATTTGGTTGCAACCAGATTCAGAGGGCATTGCTTCTGTTGTAATCAATTATTCTCCTGAAACTCAAGTATAGGTAGTTTCAGAATTTTGTACCCAACATGTAAGGGAAGGGGCTCAGAAGTTCACAGTCTGCAGAAGTTCAAAAAAGCCGTTGTTGTTTCTGTTTTTTCCTCGGTTCTGGGCAAGTTAACTTTTCAAGGACACCTGGGAGGGAAAGAGCTTTTTCCTACCTTTCTTATTTTTCGCCCCTGACAGCTGTTACCATGGAGCCCTGATGGTAACTTCTTTATCTTAGAAATATAGCCATCTCTGTAAAGCCCCAGCTCACGGCCAGAGGCCTTGTTCATATATTTTGTGGAAAACAAGTAATGGGGTGTCTAGCATAGAAGTGCTTATTTTTTTAGCCAGTGGCCAAGTAGAACAAGGCAACACTAAAAGAGGAAGTTTATCTACATTGAACTCTTTTATAGGGACTCTTTTGCTGAAAGTCCTAAAGTCAGCCATGGTGAAGACTTCTGTAGAAAGTCAGTTAAGAATTTTCTGTAGGCCTGGTACAGAAGGGGAAGACAGGGAAGGTGGGGCTGACAGCAGCTCCGAGGATCTGAGAATAAGGAAGGAGAGATGTAAAAGAATAATGGGAAAGGGGTTTGGTATTTTCCTAGTAACAAAAACTTGAGCTGCAGAACAGGTAGAGCAGAGGGGAAGACAAGAGTGAGTATCCCAAAATGCATGTGAGGGACTTTAAATTTTTAGTAAACTGTTTTCAGTGATGACAAAGCAACTTTAAAGGCCATTTTCATTACATCTTTGATAGGAGTCTGAGGGCTCTCCTCTGCTAGTTTCAGCTTTGTGTTAGCTGGTAAGAGGACCTGGTGGGACCCGGTGCGGGCATGGACAGGAGAAGAGAGGAGTGAGTCGATGGATGAGAACCTGAGTACCTGCTAACTCAGCAAGGGGGCGATGGTCTGAGAACCGGGAGAGGTTTGGGTTTTTGATCTAATAATTGGAGGGGAGAAATCAGGTTGCTCAGGTGAGAGTGACAGCAGAGACTCTGGAGCACAAGGCTGAAGGTGAGGATCTATTGGATAAGCATAGTTCAGGATATGAGTGAAGGATGGAAAAGGCCTGCCCATAGGGGAATCTCCTTTCACCCTTTTGAGCTCTTGCAGAAGTTAAAAAGGTCACACAGGCCTGGGGATGTGGCTCAATTGTAGCACGCTCGCTTGGCATGCATGCGCCCCGGGTTTGATCCTCAGCACCACATACAAACAAAGATGTCGTGTCCGCCAAAAACTAAAAAATAAATATTAAAAATTCTCTCTGTCTCTCTGTCTCTCGCCTCTCTCTTTAAAAAAAAAATGGTCACGCAGAATTTGAGGATCTAGAGACCCCTCTGGGGGCCATCGGTTTTGGTTATCTAATTGGTAATATGGCCAATGCTGTGTACTGAATTTGATGAGGAGTTTGTGTTCCATCAGGCAGCCCCTGTATGCTCACATCCCCATGACGTACAGAAAAAGTCGGCCAGGCATTCTGGAATTACTAAAAAGGAGTGATGGATTTTTCCTTTCCCCAAGTCCATGATCCTCTTAGTTGTACAAGTCCGATATTTACTGCCATTAGCCCCTTGAACTAGAGACCTTTTATTTGATAGAGGGCCCAATGGGGCCTTAAGCACTGAGTTTATTGCCCCTGTATCCCCTTCAAAGTTTACTGGAGTCTCCTCCACTTCAAAAGATACGCTGAGTTCAGGGAGGGGATCTGAGCCCCGAATTTCGTAGTCATGCTGAAGAGTCAGAATGGCTGGCTGGCATGGCTGCCTCTTTCTACGGCACTCTTGAACCCAGTGTCCTCTTTCTTTACAGTAGGTACATTGATCTGAGGTCAGGGGTGGCCTCTGGCGTGGGACCAGGTATCCCTTCCTGTCTCCCTGTTTCTTAATTTCTGGCCCTTTTGTTGTTGTGACCGGGACCTTAGTCAACTCCTTAGTCTGTCTTTTGTTTCTTTTATCATCCTTTTGCTCCCTTCTCTTCCTCAGTTTCTCTCTTATAGTATACTTTCTCGGCTTCTCTGACTAAATCTCTCAAAGTCATATCTTGTAATCCATCTAAGCATTGTAACTTTCTTTAAATATCCAAGGCAGCATGCCCAATAAAGGCCATTGTGACAGATGCCTTTTGATCCTCTGCATGAGGATCGAAAGGAGTATATCTCCTATATGCCTCCGTAATTCTCTCTAGAAACATAGAAGAAGATTCATCAGGCCCGCAGGCGTGGTAGCCACGTCACCCCAAATGGAGTAGGGAAATAGCAGTGCCGCTGCCCGTGCCCGGATAAGGCCCAGTCACCAGCTGGTGCGGTAGTCACGTCACCCAAATTGTAGTAGGGGCCATGCAGGCCTCTGCCCACGCCCGCAACAAAAGCAGACCTGTGACTGACCTGCGGAATAGGCACAGCGGCCTGCCACCATGGTAGACATGACACCCCAATTGGAGTAGTGGCAGAGCAGAGCTTTCTCCTGCACCCAGTACAAGCACAACGGCCCACCGGCGTGGGTAGTCACGTCAACCCAATTGGAGTAGGGGCACAGCGGCCTGCCACCATGGTAGACATGACACCCCAATTGGAGTAGTGGCAGAGCAGAGCTTTCTCCTGCACCCAGTACAAGCACAACGGCCCACCGGCGTGGGTAGTCACGTCAACCCAATTGGAGTAGGGGCAGAGCAGAGCCTTTGCCCGCACCCAGAACAGGCCCAGCGATCTGCCAGCATGGTAGTCACGACACCCCAATGGCAGTAGGGCCAGAGCAGAGCCACCACCCGCTCCCGCAAGGTAGGCAGACCTGCAACTGACAGGCGGAACAGGCCCAGCGGCCTGCAAGCGCGGCAGACACGTCTACCCATTTGGTTCTTTGAAAAAATAAAAAAAATCGACAGAACATTAGCCATGCTAACGAAGACAAGAAGAGAGAGAACTCAAATTACTAGCATATGGGATGAAAAAGACAACATCATAACAGATATTTCAGATATACAGAAGATAATCCGAAATTATTTTGAATCTTTGTACTCTAATAAAATAGAAGACGGTGAAGGCATCGATAAATTTCTTAAGTCATATGATCTGCCCAGATTGAGTCAGGAGGATATAGACAACCTAAACAGACCAATATCAATTGAGGAAATAGAAAAAACCATCAAAACACTACCAAGTAAGAAAAGCCCAGGACCTGATGGGTATATAGCAGAGTTTTACAAAACATTTAAAGAGGAACTAATACCAATACTTTTCAAGTTATTTCAGGAAATTGAAAAAGAGGGAATTCTTCCAAATTCATTCTATGAGGTCAACATCACTCTGATTCCTACACCAGACAAAGACACTTCAAAGAAAGAAAACTACAGACCAATATCTCTAATGAACCTAGAGGCAAAAATCCTCAATTAAATTCTGGCAAAACAGATACAAAAGCATATCAAAAAAATTGTGCACCATGATCAAGTAGGATTCATCCGTGGGATGCAAGGCTGGTTCAATATACGGAAATCAATAAATGTTATTCATCACATCAATAGACTTAAAAATAAGAACCATATAATCATCTCGATAGATGCAGAAAAAGCATTCGACAAAGTACAGCATTCCTTTATGTTCAAAACTCTAGAAAAACTAGGGATAACAGGAACATACCTCAATATTGTAAAAGCAATCTATGCTAAGTCTCAGGCTAGCATCATTCTGAATGGAGAAAAATTGAAGGCATTCCCCCTAAAATATGGAACAAGACAGGGATGCCCTCTTTCACCACTTCTGTTCAACATAGTTCTCGAAACACTGGCCAGAGCAATTAGACAGACAAAAGAAATTAAAGGCATATAAATAGGAATAGAAGAACTTATATTATCACTATTGCAGATGACATGATTCTATACCTAGCAGACCCAAAAGGGTCTACAAAGAAACTAATAGAGGTAATAAATAAATTCAGCAAAGTGGCAGGATATAAAATCAACACTCATAAATCATAGACATTCCTGAATATCAGTGACAAATCCTCTGAAACGGAAATGAGGACAACCACTCCATTCACAATATACTAAAAAAAAAAAAATAATTGGGAATCAACCTAACAAAAGAGGTGCAAGTTTTATACAAGGAAAACTACAGAACCCTAAAGAGAAAAATAGAGGAAGATCTTAGAAGATGTAAAAATGTACCCTGTTCATAGATAGACAGAAATAACATCATCAAAATGGCGATATTACCAAAAGTTCTCTATATGTGTAATGCAATGCAATTCAAAATCCCAACGGCAGTTCTTGTAGAAATAGAGAAAGCAATCATGAAATTCATATGGAAAAATAAAAGACCCAGAATAGCAAAAACAACACTAAGCAGGAAGTGAGAATCAGGCCGTATAGCGATACCAGACTTCAAACTATTCTACAGAACAATAGTAAAAAAAATAGCATGGTACTGGTACCAAAACAGGTGGGTGGACCAATGGTAAAGAATAAAGGACACAGAAACCAATCCAAAAAAATACAACTATCTTATATTTGATAAAGGGGCTAAAAGCATGCAATGGATGAATGATAGCATCTTCAACAAATGGTGCTGGGAAAACTGGAAATCCATATGTAACAAAAAGAAACTGAATTCCTTTCTCTTGCCATGCACAAAAGTTAAATCAAAATGGAACAAGGAGCTTGATATCAAATCAAGACCTGGTGTTTGATAGAAGACAAAGTTGTCTACGATCTACATACTGTGGGGTCGCCTCCAAATTCCTCAATAGGACACCCATAGCACAAGCGTTAATAACTAGAATCAACACATGGGACTTACTCAAACTAAAAAGTTTTTTTCTCAGCAGAAGAAACAGTAAGAGGGGTAAATAGGGAGCCTACATCTTTGGAACAAATCTTTCCTCCTCACACTTCAGATAGAGCACTAATATCCAGAGTATACAAAGAACTCAAAAAATTTGTCAATAAGATAACAAATAACCCAATCAACAAATGGGCCAAGAACCTGAACAGACACTTCTCAGAGGAGGACATACAATCAATCAACAAGTACATGAAAAAATTCTCATCATCTCCAGCAGTCAGAGAAATGTGAATCAAAACCACCCTAAGATACCATCTCACTCCAGTAAGTTTGGCAGCCATTATGAAGTCAAACAACAACAAGTGCTGGCGAGGATCTGGGGAAACAGGTACACTTGTACATTGCTGGTGGGACTGCAAATTGGTGCAGTCAAATGGGAAAGCAGTATGGAGATTTCTTGGAAAGCTGGGAACGGAACCACCATTTGACCCAGTTATTCCCCTTCTCGGTCTAAAACCTAAAGACCTAAAAAGAGCATGCTACAGGGACACTGCTACATCGATGTTCATAGCAGCACAATTCACAATAGCAAGACTGTGTAACCAACCTAGATGCCCTTCAATAGAAGAATGAATAAAAAAATGTGGCATTTATACACAATGGAGTATTACTGTGCATTAAAAAATGACAAAATCATAGAATTTGCAGGGACATGGATGGCATTAGAACAGATTATGCTAAGTGAAGCTAGCCAATCCCTAAAAAAACAAATGCCAAATGTCTTCTTTGATATAAGGAGAGTAACTAAGAACAGAGTAGGAACGAGGAGCATGAGAAGAAGATTAACATTAAACAGGGATGAGAGGTGGAAGGGAAAGGGAGAGAGAATGGAAACTGCATGGAAATGGAAGGAGAACCTCAGGGTTATACAAAATTACATACAAGAGGAAGTGAGGGGAAAGGGAAAAATAATACAAGGGGGAGAAATTTATTACTGTAGAGGGTGTAGAGAGAGAAGAGAGGAGGAGAGGGGACGGGAGGGGGCATAGTAGAGGATAGGAAAGGCAGCAGAATACAACAGACACTAGTATGGCAATATATGAATGAATGGATGTGTAAGTGATGTGATTCTGCAATCTGTAAACGGGGCAAAAATGGGAGTTCATAACCCACATAAATCAAAGTGTGAAATATTATTTATCAAGAACTATGTAATGTTTTGAGCAACCATATATAAAAATTAAAAAAAAAGATAACTAAATTCGGTGAATAATGCACGAGAATCCTAATATTTCTACAGTAACTGACCCAGTTTAAAATCAATGCCAGTAGATTCCTATGGGACATGATGTGTATTTTGACGTTCATTTTTATTCAACAATGGTACATTACTATTTCATGAGTTTATGCACATCATAGGATATATATTTCATCCACAAATTAGCAAATTTATAGGCATTTGATTCAATTTCAATCGCTTCCTGCTTTACAACATATGCATTCCTCCAGGTTTCCTGACTGGTCTATTCATGAGACTTCTTTCCAAACATATTATTTTCGATTTCCATAATCACTTTTGAAACAAAACTCACACACTGTTCATGATAAACCAAAACACTAATATTAACATTAGATGTATAATTGGTGGGAATGAATGATTGTATATCAATATAAGATTTCCTGTAATTTTTAAGATATCAGTTCAATCCATTATTTAAAGTTGGAACAAGTTATATTATTTATTCACTGTATTGTCTATTCGTACTTTATCTCTAAATTCATAGACACAGGGTGCACCTCTTTGTAACCCCAATACTAATTTTACGTCTTGAATATATTGCTTCCAGAAATGGTGGAAGAAATACTCATGTCACCTGATCTACATATACATTTTATCACAGTAGTATTCTGGACAAATAATGTAATGGTCACGGTTATGATTTCACGAAGGACTAAATGGGAAGTGAACATGGATTACTAAAAACATCTATGTCCAGGTTGCCTAATGCTCTCAAATGTCAATCCTATTGGTGACTACATATTTTTTTCTTCCTAATATTACGTATTCAAACTCAACCCTGTTGAAAATGTCTAATCCTATCACTCACTTTATACTTTGCCTGATTTCGTAATGTCTCTATTGATATCTGCTTTTCTACATTTTTTTCCCAGCTCATCATAGTGACTGACTCTTCATATGTGCTGACTTTAACAATCACTCTGTAACCGAAACCCTATTGTTAAAGAACTTTTGTTCCAAATGCTATACTCACACTTCTTCCTAAACGTACTATCTTCCTATTTCTATCAACTATCCCTTTTTGACTGGATGTTCTCTTCTACATTCAATCATTATAGTAAATGTCCGGCGAGCTTCACAGGAGGAAACCACCAACAGACTATCTCATGCAACAGCAAAGGGTTTATTGAGTGTCCAGCATGCTGGTGCTCAGAGCTCACTTGAATAGAGCAGATAGCCCTGAGAATAGCTTAAGTAGAGCTTATATACTTTACCTGGAGAGGGCAGGGAGGGAAGTTTATTGATGGATCGGGGTGAGTGGGCGATTTGCGTGCAACTGGGTGAGGGAGCACATTCTGCAGTTGGGCAGTTGGGGACAGCACATACTGGGAACAAGATTTGCAAGCATTTCTCAAGATTTCAACAGTGTTTTGTTAAGCATACAGAAAAACAGGAAGTGACAAGTACCTATTTTACTAACCTTTTATTCCCCACTTCTTCTTCTGGCTACTTTTAATCATAAAAATGATCATTGGGGGGGTGTCACATTCTATGTATACTAGTAGGGTATTACCATAAGTTTAACTCGTCCAATTTGAGCCTGGAGAAAAGAAATTACACGGTTGAGAAAACAGGGTTTAATAGTTAGCAATAACATGAGGATTACTATTGGACCGGCCAGGGTTGATAAAAACGTAGTTAACCAGGAAGACTGTGTGAACCAAGACTCAAACCACCTTTTTTGGGCCTCTCTGTCTCGTTGATGCTTTTCAAGGCATCTTTTTAATTTACTCTTAGATTTTATTACAAGTCCAGTATGCTCGGCATACAAACAACTTTCTTCTCTCAATGTAGCACAAAGCCCCCTTCTCTCATGACGAGGAGGTCTAACCCTCGAGTGGTCTGAAAAACAACTTCAGAGAGAGAGGTAAAAGACTCATGCAAAGCTCTGATGGAGGTTTCTAATATCTTAGTTTTAGTCTATTGCTGTCATTTCTTGGGTCATTTGTTGAGTCCCTTGGACAAAGGCAGTGGTTCCCGTGGCCACCAGTGCAGCAATTTCTATTCCTAATAGGATGGCTACATTGAGAGATATATATTTTCAGTGGAACCGGGTTGAATGCCCCCCTATTTGATCTTCAAATGAATCTGCGTCATGATAGAGCACTCTGGGAAACATCTGCACGATTACACAATTAATCACATCTGTTGACCATTTCATGAAAACATTAACAATGTTTAAGTATATAGAATCATGCTGTAGTAGGGAAGGACAAGGCAACGCACCTAAGATAGCACTGAAGACAGGGAAACAGTCCTATTTGGTTGCAACCAGATTCAGAGGGCATTGATTCTGTTGTAATCAACTAATCCTCTGAAACCCAAGTTTAGGTAGTTTCAGAATTTTGTACCCAACATGTAAGGGAAGGGGCTCAGAAGTTCACAGTCTGCAGAAGTTGAAAAAAGCAGTTTTTGTTTTTGTTTTTTCCTCAGTTCTGGGCAAGTTAACTTTTCAAGGACACCTGGGAGGGAAAGAGCTTTTTGTTCCCTTTCTTATTTTCCCATTGCCAGCTGTTACTACGGAGCCCAGTTGCTAACTTCATTAACTTAGAAATGTAGCCATCTCTGTGAAGCCCCACGTCAAGGCCAGAGGCCTTGTTCACATATTTTTGTGAAAAACTAGTAAGGGGGTGTCTGGATTAGGAGTGCTGATTTTTTTAGCCAGTGGCCAAGTAGAACAGGGCAACATGAAAATAGGAAGTTTAACTACATTGAACTTTTTTATAGGGACTCTTTTGCTGAAAGTCCTAAAGTCAGCCATGGTGAAGACTTCTGGAGAAGGTCAGTTAAAGACTTTTCTGTGGGCCTGGTATAGAGGGGAAAGACAGAGAAGGTGGGGCTGAGAGCAGCTCCGAGGATCTGAGAATGAGAAAAGAGAGATGTAAAAAAATAATGGGAAAGTTGTTTGGAATTTTCCTAGCAACAAATATTTGAGCAGTAGAACAGGTCAAGCAGAGGGGAAGATGGTAGTGAGTATCCCAAAACGCAGAGGGACTTTAAATTTGTAGTAAACTGTTTTCAGTGATGACAAAGCAACTTTAAAGGCCATTTTCATTACATCTTGGATAGAGGTCTGAGGGCTCTCCTCAGCTGGTTTGAGCTTTGGGTTAGTTGGTAAGAGGACCTGGTGGGACCCAGTGCGGGCACTGTCAACAGAAGAGAGGAGTGAGTGGGTGGAGGGGTAGCTCAGTACCTCCTACCTCAGCAAGGGGTCAATGGTCTGAGAACCAGCAGAGGTTTGGGTTTTTGATCTAATAATTGTAGTGGAGAAATCAGGTTGCTGAGGTGGGAGTGACAGCAGAGACTCTGGAACAGAAGGCTGAAGGTGAGGATCTATTGGATAAGCATAGTTCAGGATGTGAGCGAAGAAGGGAAAAGGCCTTCACATAGTGGAATCTCCTTTCACCCTTTTGAGCACTAGCAGAAGTTAAAAAGGTCATGCAGGATTTGAGGATCTAGAATCCCCTCTGGTGGCCATCAGTTTTTGTTATCTAATTCGTAATATGGCCAATGCTGTCTACTGAATTTAATGCAGGGTTTGGGTTCCATCAGGCAGCCCCTGTACGCTAACATCCCCATGACTTACAGAAGAAGTCGGCTTTTCCCCCACACAGCCATGGCTGTTTTTGGCTTTGACAGTCGGCCGGGTAAACACAGTAATCTAGGCTAGCCAACCTGCATCTGGCTCGTGTGTCCCTACATCCATAATATTTGTTTCCATTATCTATGGTAAGGAAGGGATTTAATGGAATTTTAGTGGGATCCTCTTCATCAGGGATATCCCATTAGGAAAGACTTATAGCCAGCTGACAAATGTCTGGGTGGAGAGATGGTCACCAGGTCCCTAAGTGGGCTGCATGCAAGATAGATTATACTTCTTTTCCAGTAGAATTTGTGATCAGCCATCGCTGCTGAACGGGCTGATGAGGGTTAGGACTACTTGTGGCCAAGGGGAGAGTCTATAGGCTTATCCACACGGTGAATATGCAATTTGAAAGTGTTACCAGTCTTTTCCAGTTTCCAGCCAGAGTGTGGACAGGGCGCAGGCTTGAGATGAGAGGCATGGATCCAGGAAGTGATTCCGTTTACCTTTACCACTATAGATGTTATAAGTAGCACCTGGTATGGTCCTTTCCAGTGGGGTTCCAGGGATGACACCTGATATCATCTTACGTAGATGAAGTCTCTTACTTGATATCCATGTGGAGTCCCCTCGTCCCCAGTTTGGTAGGGAGTGGCCAGCTGTTTCCAAAGGTATCACTGAGATCTTTCAAGAGCTTTAAGTCTGTCAAACAAGGGGGTGTGAAAGGGATCGTTAGGTCTTAGAGTTGGGCTTTGGTCCGTTACTGGAAGAGAGGCACCCTAGATATTCACAGGGGGTGTGGTTACTCAAAGAAACAGAGGGCATATTTCTTGCACGAAACATTGTATAAGGCATGAGCATAGTCCAATCATTTATGCTGGTCTCTAAGCTTAATTTCGTTGAGGTCTCTTTAATGGTTCTATTTATTCTTTCTACCTGTCCTGAACTCTAGGGTCTGTAAGCACAATTAAACTTCCAATGAATCCCCAGGTTCCTGGCTAACCCCTGACTTACTTGGGCCATGAACGCCGGTGCATTATCAGACCGTATTACCTTTGGCAGGCCGTATCTTTGAAAAATGTCTTTCAGGATCTGCTTGACCACCATTAGCACTGTTTCTTTTTTTTTTCTTTTAGTGGGGAAGGCTTCAATCCATCCTAAAAATGTATCTACAAAGACTAGAAGATATTTATGTCCATACCTTGCTGGCTTAATTTCAGTAAAGTCAACTGCCCAGAATTGTCCTGGTCTGGTTCCTCGTAGGTGCTTTCCTGCAGGAAGCTTGGAAGGGTAAGAATTTACCAATTGATGGACTCGACAGGCTTTTTTTACCCATTCAGTTATTTCTTTTTGCTGTGAGTCAGTTAGTGGAAAACTCTGTTCTTGATACTTCAGAAATACCTGCAGTTTCTTTGAACCAAGGTGAGTGAGTTGATGTGCATTTTCTACTGACATATTTAGAGCTGTGACTATAGGAGTTTTTACTGAAGGATTTAGAAATTCCACTTGGGGGCCTTCAGGGTTAAAAGTTATTTTGGACCGGAACTTGGTGAGCAGATCTCTGCCCATCAATGGGGCTAGGAATTCTGGGATTACTAGGAAGGAGTGATGGATTTTTCCTTTCCCCAGTTCCATGATCCTCTTAGTTGTCCAAGCCCAATATTTACTGTCATTAGCCCCTTGAACTAGAGACCTTTTATTTGATAGAGGGCCCAATGTGACATTAGGGGTGAGTATATTGCCCCTTTATCCACTTCAAAGATTACTGGGGTCCCCTCCACTTCAAAAGTTACCCTGAACTCGGGGAGGGGATCTGAGCCCCGACTTTCATACTCATCCTCCAGAGTCAGAATGGCTGACTGGCATGGCTGTCCCTTTCTAGGGCACTCTTTGGCCCAGTGTCCTTTTTTTTTTTACAGTTGGTACATTGATCTGAGGCCAGGGGTGGCCTCTGGCATGGGACCAGGTATCCCTTCCTGTCTCCCTGTTTCTTAATTTCTGGCCCTTTTGTTGTTGTGACCAGGACCTTAGTCAACGCCTTAGTCTGTCTTTTGTTTCTTTTATCCTCACTTTGCTTCTTTCTCTTCCTCAGTTTCTCTCTTAAGGTATATTTTCTTGGCTTCTCTGACTAAATCTCTCAAAGTCATATCTTGTAATCCATCTAAGCATTGTGACTTTCTTTTAATATCCAGGGCAGCTTGCCCAATAAAGGCCATCATGACAGATGCCTTTTGATCCTCTGCCTGTGGATCGAAAGGAGTATATCTCCTACATGCCTCCATAATTCTCTCTAGAAACATAGAGGGAGATTCATCAGGCCTTTGAATAATCTCTATTACCTTGGCCAAATTAGTTGGTCGCCTAGTGGCCACTTGGAGGCCCACTATTAGAACCTGGCGATAAGTGGACATATGCTTTCTAACTTCAATGTTGTTGGTGTCCCAGTTGGGTTGTTTCAAGGGAAAACCAGCTTTGATTAAGTTGGGAAGATGTGTCCGTCTCCAATCTGGTCGGAGGACATTTTTTTATAGCTTCCAGGAAGATTCTCTTTTGTTCCTCTGTCGTGAAGAGAGTCCCTAGGAATTGTTGACAGTCATCCCAAGTAGGCAGGTGTGAAAACATCAATGACTCAACCAGACCTGTGAGCCCGATGGGGTCCTCGGAAAAAGGGGGATTGTTATTTTTCCAGTTATATAGGTCGGAAGAGGAGAAAGGCCAATATTTGTAGGCTTGCATTTTCCCCCCATGGCCTTCGTCAATCAATGGTCCGTAGGGACATAGGGGGAGCATCACAGGAGGTCCAGGGTTTTCAATCATTCGCCACCATCAAGTTCCCTTAGCTGGGCTAGCTTCCTCCTGCGGAGGAGGGGCTGTGTGTGCTGCGCGGGAGTTATCTGGAGGGCGCTGGGCCAGCTTAGATTCCTCCAATGGTAGAGAGGCTGAGTCAGCTGCAGGAGAATCACTTAGAGGGTGTTGGTGGTTGGGGGACGAGGGCAGGGTATAATACGGGAGAAGAGAGTCCAGTAGAGTCAAATCTTGTGACTCAGGGATTAAAAAGGGTGGAGGAGGAGGAGGAGCAGAGGGTTTGAGAGATCATGGGGGAAGGAGTAGGAGCAGGGGAAGGGACAAAGAAAGGCTTCACCCATTGAGGAGGAGATTTGCAGAGGTCCTGCAAAGTTAAGATATATGGCTGTTGATCCGGATGGCTATGTGTGCCTGGGTGAAAGACAATATCTCTGACTTCTTAAATTAGTGGGAAATAGAAAGATCCTTCTAGGGGCCATCCAAATTCAAAGGTGGGCCATTCTGAGGCACAGAGATTCCGAAAGGTCCAACGTTTTACTAAAAAAGAAAGATTCTGAGCCCTTAAGCGAACTTTGGTCCAGTGATCAAGGGTCAGGGACAGGGGCATTGAAGTGCTGTGTCCCATAATGAAAGATACACAAAGAGTGAATGCAAGACACACGACACAGACAAGACAAGACAATAAAGACATTCAATGGACATCCAAAACTGAGACCAGGACTGAGTAGCCAGCAAAACCCAATGGCCTGGCAATTCCGAATCCGATACAAAATATTACTGAGTCGAGGAGACTATTGTTCCTCGATTTCCCGAGTCTTTGGGAAGTCCCCCAGGGACGTGGCCTGCGGCTCTGTGACACGTCTGTCAGCCACCATCGGAGAGAACTCACGCTCTTCATCGACAGCCATTTTGCCAAGCCCTAACCTTAACACTGAAACAAGAAAGAGGGGCCTTACTTAACCCGAGAGGAACCCGTTAGGGTCTTTTGTCCGCCGCTGCCAAAACTCGGTGGAATGTCCATATGTAAAGGTCGGGCGAGCATGGAAGGAAGAGACCACTAACAGACTGTCTTATCCAACAGCAAAGGGTTTATTCTGGGTCCAGCATGCTGGGGCTCGGAGCTCACTTGAATAGATCAGAGAGCCCTGAGAACAGTTTAAGCAGAACATATATATTTTCCTTGGAGAGGGCAGGGAGGGAAGTTTACTGATGGTTCAGGGCGAGTGGTCGGTTTGCGTGCAACCGGGTGAGGGAGTACATTCTACACTTTGGCACTTGGGGACAGCACATTCTGGGAACAAGATTAGCAAACAGTTCTCAAGATTTTAACAGTGTTTTGTTAAGCATACAGAAAAACAGGAAGTGACAAGTACCTATTTTATTAACCTTTCACTACCGACTATCCTTTTTGACTGAATGTTCTCTTCTACATTCTATGATCCAAAGTACAAGGTCTTATGCCATTGTATATCAATTTATTCAAAGCTAAGTATCCCAATCAAGGGCCCAGTGCCCTTCTGGGCTTCAAATGTTACTTAGATTTCTGTTTTTATACATATATTTCACCTATATTTTTTATACATATTGCAGGTTCCCAATACCATTATTTATTCAGCATAATGATTCCAAACCCAAATCAAACATGTTATTAACCCTAACCATACATGGTTCCCTCAATCTAACTTTACAGAAGAGCAGGGACAGAGTTGGTCTTACAATACAGGAATATAGGGAATCTTCCACCTGCTGATAACCTCAAAGGTCCATGCAGATATAATCTCTGGAGAAGATGTAGGCAACTCTGAAAGACCTGAGAGTGCAAAAGTCATCTTCCATGGAAAACAACCTGGTCAGGGTGAAGTGTTCTGTCTGAATCAGCCTCTCCATTCTTAATGTAGAGAAGATGGACCAAATGAGACCTGTGTGGAGAGCTGCTCCTGGGTGCCTATGGGTGATATACCATTCTAACTTGTGAAAGTGTCACAGGAAGCAGGGGCAGCCTCCATCTCATGGGAAGCTTGGAAGCAACTCTTAGGACAGATTGGTTGCCAAGGCAGTGAACTCATTCAGTTTCTGACGGAAGTGACCTCACCTCACTTCCTTGGTGATGGAACTCTGTGAACTTGGGATCCAGGAAGCCAGTCAAACATTGACAGTCCCAGTCCCAGTCTCAGTGGTTATACTTTTTGAATTTCCCAACGACAGAGTCAGTCTTTCTTGGTACCTACTAATGTTAGGATGGCCAAATGGCAGGAAAACTCTGAAGAGGGGCCTTTCCTGATAAAACAGGTAGTGGCTCACCGCTGGCTCCTGACAACTTCAGAGAGTTGGCAAAGGACACAAAATCTGAGACAGGACAGACCATTTCGGGGGAACGTAGAATGGCCCACAGTCAGAGGACACTCCAAATAGTCACAACCTACTTGGAGGAAAGAGGTGCCTTTGTGGGTGTGGGTGTGGGTTTGTGGTTTTGGCTCATGTTCTGAGAAGAGGTAGGAAATGAGGTTTGTTTGGTTTGGGGTGAATTGTTTCTAGTAAGTCATTTGACAAGGCGAGTGTTTCTGTGTCGCTGTATCCCGCTGTGTCCGTTATTGTAGATATTAGAAAAGAGAAAGCATCAATGGATGTGTCCTGTCTTTTAGAAAGCTTACCAGCATTCATGCTGCCCAATTTATAAATGGAATGCGGCTTGCCATAATGATGGGCAACACCTACGATCTTCCTTAGTTCCTGTTTTCTTTCTGAAATCTGGCCACTCTCCATAATAGGCTCATGTACCACCTCCATGCTCTGTGACATGGCCATGTACTGAATAACTGAAGTGAATTGCGAGCATCTCAGAAAACTCACATACCTGTTTAACCTGTAAAGTCTCATTGGAGAAACCCTGCTTTGGGCCTTTTGCTTACCTATTGTTCTGTTTCCCTGAATGTCAGGAAGGTCTTTGCCTCAGGACAACGCTTTGCGAAGTCTAAAGAAAACCTTTTTCAAATAAAAAAGAATGGGCATCAGCTGTGGCTCTTTGCTTAATTGCTTTGCAAAGAGATGTGTATGAATCAGCGTCTTGGCCCTGTGTTAGGCTGTAGCTTAGATTCTCAGCAACTGATGGATCTAAAGAAAGATCCCATGTGTGCATCCAAAACCAAAATAGCAAAAGAGCAGTCATTGTGGATGAAGTCTTTCGCCTTCCTCTGTAAGGTTTCTGACATCAATCAAGTGAGAATAGGGATCCTTTAGGTCAAATGAGTTCTTCAGTTCCCTGCAGAGGCTAGCCCATAGGTGGTTGGGTTTTCTCATGACTCCTATTCATATAAAGAATTTAAACCCCACAGTCAGTAGTTCTCAAATTTGAGAAGTGGATCAGTATTAACGGCAGGTCTATTTGATCACTCCTGGTTCACAGGAAGGGTGTCCAGGTCACTCAGAATTTAGGTAAATGAGGGGCAAGAAAGCATATTTTGGACACTCTCTTGGGCTGCATTCCTCATGAAAATCTCCAATCAGAGGTTATGATGAGTGTCTATATGGAAGAAGATGAGGGCCATGTGGGAGTGTTTTGGATTTAATTGTGGTTATTTTTGTGGCAGTTGGAAGGGATGACTGAGTCCACCTGGGTTTGAACTCTGGTGTGATTCCCCTTAGAGGCTGAGTACAGGAACTGAACTTAGAGAAGTATTGCCATGAATTGTGTTGGGATTTTAGAAGACCAAGCATGAGAGTCACCCTTGGAAACTGAGATCTAGGCCCAGGGTGGCTTTCCAGAGACCACTGGGAATCTCAGGCTTGATATCACATGATTTTATTCTTAACGACTTGGCAGTCTTAGTTGAGAGTCAAAACACACATGGACGTTACATTGTAGACCTCAATGGGCCTGGATTTATATGACACTTTGGCCAATCTTTGGGAAACCTTGCCAGTGAGAGTTCTCCAGAACTTCATTTGAAATGAACTTCCACAACATTTAATGGTCCCTGAATGAATTGAAACCCACATGCTGCCAACTTCATCCTTGAAAAATTGCTAGATAAATACTATGAAATTTTTGAAATTCCCATTTCCAGATGGCACTGGAGAAACTTTGGTTGTCCTGTTGCTGAACATGATTATTCAGGACAGTGACTTGATTGACTGAGTTTCATGAAAATGGTGTATAACAGAGATTCCAGGAAGTTGGACCCTGCAGAGTAGTGCACCTAGTGCAGTGAAGGGCAGGTGTGTGATAAAAAAAAATCTGTGGTGGGGCCATGTGGATCTGCCATTGTCTTCCAATTGGCTTGTGACTGACATGGTGCAGCCAGCAGACGCTTCTATGTAAAGGTATCTTTTTATATGGAGAGGTTTCAGGCCAATGTTAAGAATCCAGTTGCTATGGTCAAGGAGGCAAGCTATGTGGAAGAGAAGCCTGGTTGGTACATTCTTCTGCAGGCCCTGACCCACCACAGGTGACAGAACTCCCTCCAGCACTGTGTCCCAGGTGAATTCCTTGTATTTCTTGAAGCAAATACGAAACTCCCAGTGCAGCAGCAAGAAACACCAGAAAACTGGAGGATGACCAAATGGCTTCAGAGTCCACAAGAGTAGACAATTAGTCCCCAGTGGCCACAGTTTACCTACAAACAGAAAATTAAAGACAGCTTCCTCATGTTTATTGGAAAATAAGAAATCATGTATTCCAGGTCACATAGAAGCATACCCAGATTTGATTGTCTCACTACAAAGGAAGCTAAATCTCCTGACTACAACACATATTTCAAGTGCCCAACCTCAGAGGCAGTTCCTCAAGAAGTCTTTAGTCCAGCAGAGCTCCATGTTTGTGGAGTGTTTACCCTGTCCCTTACTTTTGGAATCTCCTCTACCACCTCCAAGTTTTTGAACTCGTGAGCATATTTGATTCCAGATATGTATTCACAGATTTTCTAACTCTTCTCCTCTAATTGTGTCTAACTTGGGGCCAAGGTAATCTCAAGGCATTGTTATGCATGAGAGTGGGAAGATACTTTTGTAGCATATATTTGCATAAACATTGGAATCATTTTCCAAATGATTCCAAATCCCTGACACAAACCCATGCCAACTAGACTCTGACTACTAATTCTAATATGATGGAGAAAATTAACCCAAACAGAATAGAAATACAAGCAGTTCAGAGGACGAATGGTGTATCATTGGAATTGCCTTTTGCTTTATATAGGGTAGGAGTTATAAATCTAGTCAATTTTTTGTTGAAATGGTTCTCCATGTGTTTTTCAAGTTAACAAATATGTGAATTCCTGTCTACCTTTCTCTGTACCCTATTCAGCGCATGTATTTTTATATGCACATATAGAATCCTACCTGGTACCACACGTACATTCTTGTGAGGTGGCTCACTTGGCAGACACAAATTGTGAAAAGAGATCACTCCTACTAAACGCTGTTGAAACTGAAAATTCAAACTATTGATGAGCTTCCTAGTACAATAAAATTATACATGAATCCATGTTCAGTAAAACGAATTTATCTGGATCTGTGGATGACATATATTTCGTGGTGAATTTCAATTGGCTTATATTGCTACTTTTTAATGTCTGTTTGTGAGCGTGCCTGTGTGTGTGTGTGTGTGTGTGTGTTTATATATATATACACACACACACTCTACAGATTTTTCAAAATATGAAATATATGTGTCTTATTATACACTCCATATATTCATTCATATTCATGTATGTGGATTAACAATCAACTTTTCACAAGATTATTCTGAGAAATATTCATCCACCTGAACTACATATTTGATTCCTAGTACTGAAAACTAACAGTAAATGGTGCATACAAATCCTAATATCTCTGCAGTAACTGACACAGTTTTATATCAATGCAAGTAGATTCCTATGGGACGTGATGTGTATTTTGTCTTTCATTTTTATTCAATACTGGTACATTACTTTTTCTTCAGTTAATGCACATGGTAGTATATATATTTAATCCACTAGTTCAGAAATTTATAGGCATTTTGTCTTACTTTCCATCACTTCCTAATTCAGAAAACATGTTTTCCACAGGGTTTCTTGACTGGTCTTTTCATGAGACTTCTTTCACAAAATGCAAAGGTCACACTTATGTTTGTACCGAAGTCTAAATGGAAAGTGAGTATGGATTACTAAAAGCATCTATGTCCAGGTTGCCTAATGCTATCAAATGTCAATCCTATTGGTGACTACATATTTGTTTCTTCCTAAAATTATATATTCAACCTCAACACTGTTGAAAATGCCTGATCCTATCACTTACTTTATACTTTGCCTGATTTCCTAATGTCTCTATTGATATATGGTTTCCTACATATTTTCCAGAGTTCATCAATGTGACTGGCTCTTCACATGTACTGATATTTACATTCATTCTCTACCCGAAACCCTACTGTTAAAGAACGTTTGGTTCAAATCCTATACTCACTCTGCTTTCTAAACCTACTGAATATCTTCCTAATCCTACTGACTATCCTTTTGACTGGATGTTCTTTTCGACATTCAATCATCCAAGGTACAAGGTCCTATGCCATTGTATATCAATTTATCTGAGACATCTGTGCAGAATATAATTCAAAGCTGAGTATCCCAATCAAGGGCCCAATGCACTTCTGGGTTTCAAATCTTACCTAGATTTCTGTGTTCATACTTATATTTCACCTATATATTCTTGTAAATATCGCAGGTTCCCAAAACCATTATTCATCGCACAGAATGATTCCTAACCCAAATCAAACCTGTTATTAACCCTAAGCATACACTGTTCCATCAATCTATCTTTACAATAGAGCAGGGACAGAGTTGGTCTTACAATACAGGAATTTAGGGTATCTTCCACCTGCTGAAAACTCAAAGGTCCATGCAGAAATGATCCCTGGAGAAGACTTAGGCAGCTATGAAGGACCTGAGAGCGCAAAATCATCTTCCATGGCAAAAAAACCGGTCAGGATGAAGTATTGTGTCTGAATCAGTCGCTCTGTTCTTAATGTAGAGAAGATGGACAAAACCAGGCCTGTGTGGAGAGCTGTTCCATGGTGCCTGTGGTTGATATACCATTCTAACTTATGACTGAGTCAGAGAAAGTAGGGGCAGCCTCCATCTCATGGGACCTTTGTAAACAACTGTTAGGACAAAGTGGTTGCCAAGGTATTGACCTCATTCAATTCCTGAAGGAAGTGACCTACCTCACTTCCTTGGTGACACAACTCTCTGAACTTGGGATCCAGGAAGCCAGGCACCCAGAGCCAGTGCCAGTCCCATTCCCAGTGGGCACACTTGTTTCAATTTTCCAAGAACAGAGTCAGTCTTTCTTGGTACCTCCTGATGTGAGGATGACCAAATGCCAGGAGAACTCTGAAGAGGGGCCTTTCCTGAGAAAGCAGGTAGTGGCTCATTGCTGGCTCCTGACAACTTAACAGAGTTGGCAAAAGGGACCTGATCTGATACAGAACAGGCCATTTGGGGGGAACATAGTATGGTCCACCAGTCAGAGGACACTCCGGATAGTCACAGACCTAGTTGTGGGAATGAGGTGCCTTAGTGGGTGTGGGTGTGAGTTCGTGGTTTTGTCTCATGTTCTGAGAATAGGTAGCAAAGGTGGTTTGTTTGGTTTGGAGTCGACTGTTTCTAGTAAGTCGTTTGAGAAGGCGAGTTTTTCTATTTCTGTGTATCCACTGTGTCCGTGGTTGTAGTTATTAGAAAAGCCAATACATCAATGGAGGTGTCCTGACTAGTAGGAAGCTTCCAGGCATTTATTCTGCCCTTTTTATGAATGGACTGCAGCTTGCCTTATGGATAGACAACACCTACTATCTTCCCAAGTTCCTGTTCACCTCCTGATTTCTGGCCTCTCTCCAGAATAGGCTCATGGTTTTGTGTCCAAGATATGTACCACCTCCAAACTCTGTGACATAGCCATATACTGGATAGCTGAATGGAATGGGAACATCTCAGAAACCTCAGAGATCAGTGTAACCAGAAAAGTCTCAGTGGAGAAACCCTGCTTTGGGCAATTTGCTTACCTATGGTTCCCTTGCCCTGAATGTTAGGAATGTCTTTGCCTCTGGCCACCCGTTTGTGGAGCCTGAAGAAAACAGTTTTCAAATTGAAATGAATGGGCATCACCTGTGGCTCTTTGCTTAATTACTTTGGAAAGGGATGTGTCTGAATCAGCCTCTTGGCCCTGTGTGAGGTTGTGGCTTTGATTCTCAGAACCTGATAGATCTAAAGAAAAATCCCATGTGTGCATCCAAAACCAAAATTGCCAAAAGAGCAGTCATTGCTGATGAAGTCTTTCACCTCCCTCTGTAAGTTTTTTGACCTCTATCAAGTGAGAATAGGAAAGATACACCAAGTCAATTGATGGCTCCTATTGGAAAAATTCTATCACTGATGACAGCATCAGCATAAGTACCCCAACACTACGACAATTCGCTGCAGCAGCAGATAGTTCACAATGCATACAAGTGAGTTCACAATGCATACAAGTGATACATAATCCAGGCAAGTTCTGCAAGCAGTTCAGTGATGGCTATTGCAGAATCTGTAGATTGGTTTTATCTTTGTCTTCACTGGCACTGGGATGAAAATAGAAATTCTGGCAGTAATGGCTAAAGAAAAAATTATGTAACATTCCTGAGGGCACTAAAAGAAAACAATTTTCTTAACAATTTACATTATCTTGAAGAGAATAATTAAATATAATGAAAAGGAAAAGTGAAAGTAAACAAGCACGTCTGTTAACCTCCTATTTTTTCACATATTAAGACAATCCTGAACAGTTGTTTTCCCAATTTAAATTAAACAATTTAATTCACGTGAATAAAAAAAAAATGGATATATTATTTCATTAGCACTCATCATATGTGATATATGGACATACGCACATTCAAATATATAACACAAAACACAAGTGTGCACACATAATAAATACATACAACACATAATACAATAGTAAAGGCCTTATAACTTTTTACATGTGAAATCATCATTGCAATGTTTAAAAACTCTATAGTCAAAAAATAGAACTGATAAGCAAAACATTATCCTAGGTCTGTATGAGCTCAAAAAAAACAAAAGAGAACTTCATGATGTGGGAAAGGGCAATAATAAAATAGATATTGAAAAAAGCATCCCTGTTCTGTCGCAGATGTAAGGATAGCCAAACTGGAGTTTTCGATATCAGCTGTTATGGATTTGAGCCAAATCATCTTATTTTGGTCTATTGAAAGCGCTTCAGTTAATCTCTCTGGAATCCAAATCGGCTGCTGTTCTCCTTTTGGAAACACATAAACAGACCCCCGACTCCAGGCAATCACTGGGTCGGGACCTTAGTTAATCTCTCTGGAATCCAAATCGGCTGCTGTTCTTCCTGTGGAAACCCAAAAACAGACCTCCAACTCCAGAAAATTAATGGGTCAGGACCTTTCCATTTTCCTGTTAGAATATCCTTCCAAAGTACCTCGGGCTTATACACATTTTTTGGACACTTATGCCTTTCTGCAGCACTAAGTCCTGAAAATCCAAATTTAAAAAGTTTAGATTAAAAAGGGTTATTTTAATTTTATCTTTGGGGAATTTATATTCCTTCCCAATTCTGTCTTCTTACTTTAATGAGTACATTTTAATAGTGTGATGTGCTCTTTCAACTATGGCTTCTCCCTGTGGATTGTATGGGTTTCCTGTTATATGAGTAATGCCAAATGATGAGCAAAATGGTTTAAAAGAGGTAGAAGTATAACCGGGGGCATTATCTGTTTTTTACTGTTTTGGAATGACCACAGTGGCAAAATTTTGTAAGCAATGAGCTATAACATCTTTAGTTTTTTTTTCCCCCATGAAGGGAGCCCATCAAAAATCCAGAAGAAGTATCAACTGTAACATGCAAATATTTTACTTTTCCAAATTCTGGCAAGTGTGTGACTTCCATCTGCTATATATGGTAAGGTATCAATCCTCTAGGATTGACTCTAAGATTAAAATGTGGTAAAATGGTCACACAATTTTGACATTGTTTTATTATTTGTCTAGCTTGCTCCTTAGTTATTTTAAAATGCTTTTGTAAAGTATTAGCATTGATATGGAACTTTTCATGAAAATTTATAGCTTCTTCTAGTGTAGAGAAAATATGTATGTATGTCATGTGTAGTTTTACCTGCTAAATCATCGCCCAAACTAAGGGCTCCAGGCAATCCTGTATGTGCCAAGATATGTCCTATTAAGAATGGATCTTTTCTGTCCCAGATTAGACTTTGTATACTGGAAAGCAAAGAGAAAACAGTAGAGGAAGGGGAAATCCTACCAGCATCTTCAAGGGATACTATAGCATTAACTATATACTGACTATTGGAAAATAAATTAAACACAGAATCTTTAAACATCACAAAAGCTTATAATACTGCATTAAGCTCTACCTTTTGAGCTGATTGTTGGGGTGCTAAAAATGTAAAAATTTGATCAGGTGTAACTATTGCTGCTGTACCATTATTTGACCCATCAGTGAATATATTTGGAGCATTCATGATAGGTGTTTTCTTGTAATTTTTGGAAAAATTACAGGATGCAATGACCCAAAAGACAATAAAAGATTAGATGGTAAGTGGTTATCAAATGAAACATTAGATTTACACAGGATTATTGCCCAAGTATTTAACTCATTAGCTAATTCATCAATTTGATTCATAGTGTATGGAGTAATAATTTTATTGGGAGAAATTCCAAACACTCCCTTTGCTGCTTTTATTCCTATTAGTATTAATTGTCCCTAAGCCTCAGGATACCTAGTAATAATAGTGTTAGAAGAATAAGATAAATGTATCCATAATAATGGACCTTCTTGCCAAAATACTCCTGTAGGAATATTTTTTTGTTGGTAGCACAATGAATAATAGAGGCATTATTTTATCAAATCTATCCAAATGCATATTTCCCATATATGTTTCAATGATTTTTAATGCCTTTCTTGCTTCAGGCATTAACATTCTGGGTGAATTTGGATCAGATGGACCTTTTAGGATATCAAATATAGGTCCCAACTCTCCTGTTGGTATACCTAGATAAGGCCTTATCCAATTAATGTCTCCTAATAACTTTTGAAAGTCATTAATTGATTTGAGTTGATCTACTCGTATTTGAATTTTTGGTGGACTGACCATGGTTGAGGATAATAGAACTCCTAAATAATTAATTGGAAAATTTAATTGTACTTTATCAATTGATATCCCTAGATTATAATTTTTTAATAAGTTTGTAAGTGTGGCATAACATTCTAGCAATGGGTTTTTAACTTGTGTGCTAATAACACATCATCCATATTGTGAAATATTTGTAGTTCAGGATTTTGATTTCTAAGTGGCTGGATTACTTTGTTAACATAAATTTGACAAATAGTTGGGCTGTTAGCCATCCCTTGAGGGAATACGTTCCACTCATACCTCTGATCAGGACCTTCATGATTCAGTGCAGGGATAGTAAATGCAAAACTTGGACTATCCTCAGGAAGAATTGGAAATAAAAAAAAAAACAATCTTTAATATGTATAACTAAAACATACCAAGTTTTTGGCAAAGCAGACAATTGAGGAATCCTTGATTGAGCAGGTCCCAAAATAACCATCTCATTATTAATGGCTCTTAAATCTTCCAATAATCTCCATTTACCAGATTTCTTTTTGATGACAAAAATGAAAGTATAATGGGGAGATACAGAAGGTTGTATATGTTCTTCCGCTAATTGTTGTTTGACCAGGAACTGGGCTGCTTGTATCTTTTCTTTAGTCAGGGTCCACTGAAGAAGCCATACTGGTCTTTCTGATTTCCAAGTAATTTTTATTGTCTCAGTGGCCCTTTCTGAAAATCCAACCCATGTCTGTCTGTTGCTTGGTCTATTTATATTGGTGCTGATATACCTTGATCTTGTTTTTCTAATCTTTTTCCTTTCCTAAAACCTTCTCTAGCCAAAATAGTGGGTGCATTTTGATTGATGTTATTTGTTAATGTCAAACCTAATTGATCTAGGACATCTCATCCCAATAAATTTACGGGAAGATGATCCAATACATATGGCTGTATAGTTCTTTCACATTCTTCAGGATCCTTCCAATCCAATGCCATTGCACTTCTATGGGGATTAGTTGCCACTCCTAGGTCTCAAAGTATTTTAGTGTACTGTTGTAATGGCCAATGTTTTGGCCATTCTTGATGAGAGACGATGCTAACATCTGCACTTGTATCAAGTAGCCCATTAAATTCATGTCCTTGAATATTTAGTTTTAGCCTGGGGCGAGAATCTAAATTTAAAGAAAGCATAACCAAATCTACACCTGTGGAGCCTAATCCCTTGGAACCTCTTTCTACAGCACGACTGGAAAATTTATCATGCAGACTGAGTATTATTAGTAACTGTGCTATTCTATCTCCTGGTGAAATTACTGATATGTCCTTTGGAGAACTGGGTATAATTTTATTTCACCTTCATAATCGGGATCAATTACCCAAGGACTTATCATAAGTCCTTTTAGATTAGAAGAGCTGCGTCCCAATAATAAGCCTACCGTTCCTTTGAGAAGAGGTCCTCTCACCCTGTGTGAATGATTTGAACCCCCATCTCTACAGTTAGTACTGATCTGACGGAGGTGCAGATATCTAACCCTGCGCTCCCTCTGATTTGTCTGATGAGGCGTCTGATGGACAATGTGTCCTGGGCACTACACTGATGGGGTTGCTGGGTTCCTCCAGTGCTCTGTATATTTGTGGTTTTGGGCCCCAGAGCATTGGGCTCCCCTGTCCATTTTTTGGCAATGGAGCCCGATGCCTTTCTCCATGATATCGTGGATAAACAGCTAGTCCTTGTTCATTTTTGATAATGAAGTACCCTCTATGGTGGTTTGAGAACGGCATTCATTAGCCCAATGTCTCCCTCTACGGCATCGTGGGCAAATACCCACGTATTCTACTCCTTTGGTACCTATTTTTGTTAAACCCTCTTCCTATGGAGCAATTCCTTTTAAAATGTCCTGTTTGTTCACAATTGTAGCATGTTCCTGGTCTGGCATCTAAAGCCTGTTTTACTGCAGCTGCCACAAATTGCCCTTGTTCATTGATGTCTCTGGCATCTAAAGCCTGTTTTACTGCAGCTGCCATGACTTTCTCTTATTCATTAATGTCTTTACATAATTTAATATATGTGTTTAAATCTTCATGTTTCCATGGTCTAGTGATATCTCTGCACCAACGATTTGCTTGGTCATAAGCCAGTTTTTTATTAATGGCATTGCTTGTTCTGTATTCCCCAAAACTCTGATCGCTGTTTGAATAAGCCTATCTACAAATTCAGTGTAAGATTCATTAGCTCCTTGTATTACCTTAGATAATTGACCTTGTAAACCTCCATGTCGTTGTAAAGTCTTCCATGCCCTAACCGCCTCTGCAGCAATTTTTGCATATACGCCAGGATCATATGCAATTGGTTGCTGCTGATCCTCATAAGGTCCCTTTCTAACAACATATGTAGATTTCTCTGAGGATAACCAGTTTCTGCATTACGCCTAGCCGTCTCCTTGCAAAATTCCTCATTGGCAACCTTCCATAAAAGGTATTGACCTCCATTTAGCACAGCTTTACACATGTTAGCCCAATCTACTGGTGTCATATTCAAGTTGTTAATGGATTCGACCAAGCTTACAATGAAGGGTGCTTGAGGACCATAGGTTGTTACAGCCCCTTTTAGCTGCTTCACTATTTTGAAATTTAAAGCATGGTGAATTCGCTGCCCTCCTACCTCAAAATCAGGGCATGTTCATACTTGAGATCCTGTCTCAGGATCCGAACTATCAACTGTGGGGTTTGGGGGCCTCCCAGCATATGGAGGTGGCCTTGTTATTTGGACATTTACATCCTCTGGTGATAGAAAGGTGTTAGTAACAGTCTCCTGTAGAGGAGGCGCTGTTGGTTGGACATTTACGCCCTCTAGTGATAGAAAGTTGTTAGTAGCAGTCTCCTTTTGTAACTTTGCCCCTGATGGCTTTTTCTGCCCTAAGCTTTGTTCTTCTATCTTTGTCTGAACTGAAGTCTTTGGACTAAGCAAACCAGATATGAACGTCCTCAATGGCAATGTGCCAACTGGCAGAGTCCCTGGGCTGTTTTTTTACCCCCTTTTAAATCTTCACCATGATGGTTCCATTATGGTATATTTAACAACTCCTTAAAAATCCATGGGCTACATTTTTGTATTGTATCAACGTATGCCCTGACTGTTCTTGACTTTACTGAGATGCCTCCTTCCTCTAACAATTTACTTAACACTCTTTCAGTTTGTTTTTTTACTAATTTCTGATCCCGTATTTCTACTATAATACAACCCAACAAGACGATGCCAAACAAAACCGAGACAGAATAAAATAAAAAGGGAACAACAAAAAGTCATTATAGCCTTTATATTCTACTGACATGTGCATCTGTCCTTTCTCCCTATCTGTTCCTCAGAAGTAAATAATTTTTTCTCAGATGTGAGGGGTTTTTCATCCATCTCACTCATCTCCATGGACAGGCAACAAAAGTGAAGCAAAACAAAAGAGGAATCTTAAATGGCTACCCATCCTCTCGCCCTTCGCTCAGGGGCGAGCAGTTTACCTTATCACTTACCCTCAGTGGCTCCCCGTGCAAGCCATAAAAATGCTGCAGTCTGGCTGGGCACGATTCAAGAGCCACTTTTCAAAAGAAACAAACTTTATTTTTAGAACCACACATGCCAAACAAAACAGCTCGTCAGGAAAAACCCTCAGAGCCCAACTGCCACCACTGGCTTCCTTGCAAAGTTTCTGTCACACCCACAAGCCTCTCCACCTCCCACAATCCTCCTGCTCTTGAGGCTATTTAGCTGGGTCAGGTGGGTGGAGCCAAAAAAGTCCCACAATGAGCAGCTCTGTGGTCTGAAAGGGCAGGGAAACTGCCCAATGAGCATCACCGCAGAGGAGCCAATCAGCTAGATGTTGCTGGGGCCGCTGTGAGCCAATAATCATCTGGCAGGGGAATGTTGCTGGTAGCTGGAAGTTTAATGGGGCCCCTTAAGCTGTGGCTTTCAACAAATTGGTGTCTCCTTTCTCTGTAGACTATTCAGCACGTGTATTTTTATATGCACATATAGAATCCTACCTGTTATCACACGTACATTTTTGTGAGGTTGCTGACTAGGCAGATACAAGTTATGAGAAGAGATCACTCCTCTTAAATACTGTTGGAATTGAAAATTCAACCTATGGGTGAGCTTGCTAGTAGAACAACATTATATATAGATCCATTTTCAGTGAAATCAATATTTTTGCACCTGTGGATGATACATATTTCATGATGAATTTCGATTGGCAAATATATTGCTAGTTTTAATGTCTGCCTGTGTGTGTGTGTGTGTGTGTGTGTGTGTGTGTGTGTGTGTGTATATATATATATATATATATATATATATATATATATATACTCTCCAAATTTTTCAAAATATGAAATATATGAATCTTATTATACACTCCTTAAAATCATTCATATTTATGTATGTGGATTTATGATCAACTATTCACAAGATTATTCTCAGAAATATTCATCCACCTTAAATACAGATTTGTTTCCTAGTACTGAAGACTAACTTCAGTGAATGGTGCACACAAATCCTAATATTTCTACAGTAAAACCTAGTTCAACATCAATGCAAGCATTTTCCTATGGGACATGATGTGTATTTTGCAGTTCATTTTTATTAAACAGTGGTACATTACTATTTCTTCAGTTTATGCACATCATATGATATATATTTCATTCACAAGTTCACAAATTTATAGGCATTTGTTTCAATTTCAATCACCTCCTGCTTCAGAACACATATATTCCTCTAGGGTTCTTGACTGGTCTTGTCATGAGACTTCTTTCCAAACACATTATTTTTGATTTTCATAATCATATTTGAAGCAAAACTCACACACTCTTCATGATAAACCATAACCCTAATATTACCGTTAGATGTATAACTGGTTGTAATGAATGTATGAATATCAATTTAAGATTTCCAGTATATTTTCAGATATCAAATCAATCCACTATTTAAAGTTGGAACCAGTTATATTATTTATTCACAGTATGGTCTATTCATACATTATTTCTATATCCATTGACACAGGGTACTCCACTTTTTTCCCCCAATATTTATACGTCTTCAAAATATTGCCCCCAGTAATGGTGGAAGAAATGCTCATGTCACCTGATCTACACATAAATTTTAACACAGTAATATTCTGGACACAGAAAGCAAAAGTCACTCTTATGATTGTAGCAAAGCCTAAAAGAAAAGTGAGCATGGATTACTAAAAATATCCATGTCCCGGTTTCTTAATGCTGTAAAATGTAAATCCTATTGATAAATCCTATGTATTTGTTTCTTTCTAAGATTATATATTCAAACTCAACCCTGTTCAAAATGTCTAATCCTATCCCTCACTTTATACATTGCCTGATTTCTTAATGTCTCTATTGATATCTGGTTTCCTACATATTTTCCCCATTTCATCATTGTGTCTCACTCTTCACATGTGCTGATATTTACATTCACTCTCTTATTGAAAACCAATTGCTAAAAATCTTTTGTTCCAAATCCTATACTCATTGTTGTTTCTAAACCTAGAGAATATCGTCCTAAACCTACGGACTTTCCCTTTGGGACTGGATGTTCTCTTCAACTTTCAATCATCCAAGGTACAAGGTCCTATGTTATTGTATATCGATTTATCTGAGACATCTGTGCAGAACATAATTCAAAGATAAGTAACCCACTCAAGGGCCCAATGCCCATCTGAGCTTCAAATCCTGCCTAGATTTCTGTTTTCATACTTTTATTTTACCTATATATTCTTGTAAATATTGCAGATTCCCAGAACGAATATTCATCCTGCAGAATGATTCCTAACCCAAATCGAACGTGATATTAACCCTAACCATACACTGTTTCCTCAATCTAACTTTACAGAAGAGCAGGGACAGTGTGACCAGGAAAGTCTCAGTGGAGAAACCCTGCTTTGGGCCTTTTGCTTACCTATTTTTCTGTTGCCCTGAATGTCAGGATGTTCTTGACCTCAGGCTAACCCTTTGTAAAGCCTGAAGAAAACAGTTTTCAAATGGAAATGAATGGGCATCACCTATGGCTCTTTGCTTAATTTCTTTGGAAAGGGATGTGTCTGAATCAGCCTCTTGGCCCTGTGTGAGGCTGTGACTTAGATTCTCAGCACCTGATGGATCTAAAGAAAGATCCCATGTGTGCATCCAAAACCAAAATGGCAAAAAGTTCACTCATTTTGGATGAAGTATCTTCCCTTCCTCTATTAGATTCCTGACCTCCATCAATTGAGAATAGGGATTTTTTGGGTCATATGAGTTCTTCAATCCCTAAAGAGGTGCTTGGGTTTCTCATGATTCCAATTCACATAAAGAATCTGTACCTATCAATCAGAAGTAGTCAGTCAATATTGCTCCCAGAAATGGTGGAAGAAATACTCATGTCACCTGATCTTCATATACATTTATTCACAGAAATATACTGGACACTAAATTCAAAGTTCACATTTATGATTGTACCAAAGCCAAAATGGAAAATTAACATGGATTACTAAAATCATCCATGTCCAAGATTACTTATGCTCTCAAATGTCAATCCTATTGATGACTACATATTTGTTTCTTCCTAAGATTGCATATTCAAACTCAACCCTTTGAAAATGTCTAAGCCGATCTCTCACTTTTTACTTTGCCTGATTTCATAATGTCCCTATTGATATCTGCTTACCTACATATTTTTCCCACTTCATCACTGTGACAGACTCTTCACATGTGCTGACATTTAAATTCATTTTCTAACCGAAACCCTATTGCTAAAGAAATTTTGTTCCAAATCATACACTCACCCTTTTTTCTATACCTACCTACTATCTTCCTATTCATACTGACTATCCCTTTTTGACTGGATGTTCCCTTCTACATTCAATCATCCAAGGTACAAGGTCCCATGCCATTGTATATTGATTTATCTGAGACATCTGTGCATAATGTAATTCAATGCTAAGTATCACAATCAAGGGCCCAATGCCCTTCTGGGCTTCCAATCTTACTTGGATTTCTGTTTTCATACACACTGTTCACCTCTATATTCTTATAAATTTCGCAGGTTGCCAATACCATTATTCATCCACAAAATGATTCCTAACCCAAATTGAACCTGTTATTAACCCTAAACATACATTGTTCCCTCAATCTTACTTTACAGAAGAGCAGGGACAGAGGTGGTCTTATAATACTGGAATGTAGGGATCCTCTACCTGCTGAGAACTTCAAAGATCCATGCTGAAAGGATCCCTGGAGAATATGTAGGCAGTTATGAAGGACCTGAGAGAGCACAAGTCATCTCCCATGGCAAACAACCTGGTCAGGATGAAGGGTTGTGTCTTAATCAGCCTCTCTCTTCTTAATGTAGAGAAGATGGACCAAATCAGGCCTGTATGGAGAGCTGTTCCCAGGTGCCTATGGTTGATATACCATTTTAACTTGTGAAATTGTCACATTAAGTAGGGGAAGCCTCCATCTCATGGGACCCTTGGAAGCAACTGTTAGGACAAAGTGGTTGCCAAGGCAGTGACTTCATTCAGATCCTGAAGGAAGTAACCTCACCTCACTTCCTCGGTGATGGAAATTGACATCCAGGAAGCCAAGCACACAGAGCCTGTCCCAGTCCCACTCCCAGTGGTGTCACTAGTTTTGAATTACCAAGGACAGAGTCAGTCTATCTTGGTACCTACAGATGTGAGAATGGCCATATGCCAGGAAAGCTCTGAAGAGCGGGCTTGTATGAGAAAAGAGATAGTGGCTCACCATTGGCTTCTGACAAGTCTCAGTGAAGAAACCCTGCTTTGGTACTTTTAATTACCTATTGTTCTGTTGCTCTGAATGTCAGGAAGTTTTTTGCCTCAGGCCACCCCTTTGGGAAGCCTGAAGAAAAAAGTTTTCAAATGGAAATGAATGGGCATCATCTGTGGCTCCTTGCTTAATTGCTTTGGAAAGGGATGTGTCTGAATCAGCCTCTTAGCCCTGTGTGAGGCTACGGCTTAGATTCTCAGCACCTAATGGATCTAAAGAAACATCCCACGTTTGCATCCAAAACCAAAAGAGCCAAAAGAGCAGTCATTGTGGATGAAGTCTCTCACCTTCCTCTGTAAGGTTCCTGACGTCCATCTATGAGAACAGGGATCCTTTGGGTCCAATGAGTTCTTCAAAGCCCTGCAGAGACTAGACCATACGTTCATAGGTTTCTCATGACTCCAATTAACATAAAGAATCTAAACCCCACAGTCATTAGGCCTCAAAATGGAGAAGCAGAGCAGTATTAAGGGCAGGCCTCTTTGATCACTCCTGGTTCACAGGAAGGGTGTCCCAGCCACACTGACTTTAGGCAAATGGGGGCAAGGGACCTTATTTTGGATACTGTCTTTGGCTGTGCCCCTCATGAAAAACTACAGCCTGAGGTTATGATGAGTGTCTATATGAAAGAAGATGAGGGCCATGTGGAAGTGTTTTGCTTTTAATTGTCGTCATTTTTGTGGCTGTTGGAAAAGATGATGGGTCCACCTGGTCTTGAACACTGGTGTGATTCCCCTTAGAGACTGAGTTATGGAATGGACCTCAAAGAAGTATTGCCATGTATTGTTTTGGGATTTTAGGATGCCACGCATAAGAGTTGCCCTTGGAAACTGAGATCTAGGCCCAGGGTGGCTTTCCACAGAGCACTGGGAATCTCAGGAAGAATATCACATGATTTTATTCTTAAAGAATTGGCAGCCATAGTTGCAAGTCAAAACACAAATGGACCACACATTGTAGACCTCAAACGCCTGGCTTAATGTGACCTTTTTGCCTGTCTTTGGGAAGCCTTGCCTGTTAGAATTCTCCAGAGCTTTTATTGAAATGAGCTTCCTCTCCATTTAATGGTTCCTGAATGAATTGAAACCCACAGTGCCTCCAACTTCATCCTTGAGAAATGCCTGATAAAAAACATGAAATTTTTGAAATTCCCATGACCACTTCGCACTGTAGAATCTTTGGATGTCCTATTGATGATCACGAGTGTACCAGACAGTGCCTGATTGACTGGGTTTCATGAAAATGGTGTAGAACAGAGATGGCAGTAATTTGGAGCCTGCTGAGTAGTTGGCCTAGAAAAGTGGTGTGAAGGTGTGTGTTAAAACATCTGTGGTTGGGTGATGTGGATCTGCCATTGGCTTTCAAATGGTTTGTGACTGACATGGTGCAGCCCCCAGACCCTTGTATGTAAAGGCATGTTGTTATATGGAGAGGTTTCAGTGCAATGTTTAGAATCAGACTGCTAAGGTGAAGGGGTCAAGCTATGTGGGATAGAAGCCTGATTGGTGCATTCTCCTGCAGACCCTTACCCACCACATGTGACAGAACTCTTTTCAGTACTGTGTCCCAGTTGAACTCTTCGTATTTCATGAAGCAAATACCAAACTTCCAGTGCAGCTGCAAGAAACACAACAAAAAGTGGAGGATGAGCAAATGGCTTCCAAACTGGAAGACACTTAGCCCCCAGTGACAACAGTTTACCTACAAAAAGAGAATTCAGCACTGCTGCCTCATGTCTTTTGGAAAATAAGAAACCATGTCCTCCAGGTAACATACATGCAGACCCAGCTTAATGGTCTCACTACAAAGGGAGCTAAAGCTCCTGACAACAACATATATTTCAAGTGCCCAACCTCAGAGGCAGTTTCTCAAGAAGTCTTTAGTCCAGCAGAGCTCCATGTTTGTGGAGTTTTACCCTCTCCCTTACATTTGGAAACTCCTCTACCACCTCCAAAGTTGTGAACTCCTGAGCATTTTCCATTCTTGATGTGTATTCACAGATTTTCTAACTCTTCTCCTCTAATTGTGTCTTAGTTGGGGTGAAGGTAATGTCAAGGCATTGTTCTGAATGAGAGTGTGAAGATTTTTGGGTAGCACATATTTGCATACACATTGGATTCTTTCTCCAATTTTTCATTTGAAATACTGAATCCCTGACTGTAAGGGGTAGAAGGAATTCTTTTTCAAAGAATAGCCTGACACTTACAAGAAACAGCCCCCAGGGAGACATCCTGTCTGGGAGACATCCTGTAGTCATCTGTGTTCCTGAGACATCCTGTGGCCATCTGTCTTCCTGAAATATTCTGAGGTTATCTCACCTTGTGAAGACATCCAGGAACTGCCGATAAGAGAGCTTTCAAATCTCCAGCATATAAATTCCCCTGTGTGAACAATAAAAGTTTGCATCTTGATCAGAACTTTTGTCTTGCTGTCATCTCTCATGTCTCTTGTCCCTTCATTCCTCCCCATCTAGGTTCGCTACCCACGTTGATGTGTCCTGCAGGCTGGGACAACTGGCGCCCAACGACTGGGGCTCGAGCCTTGGACTGAGGGGGAAGATTTGGACAAGTGGAGCTCACGATTGCCTCAGCAGACACCACTGAGAGACAGATTCAGGAGGAGAGTGGGGATGACGCACAGTGAGTGACCCACCATGGGAAAAGCAATTTCGTCACATGATTTGTTTTTGTCAGGCCAAAAGGAATCCTTAAATACATGGGGGCACGTGTTAAGAAAAATGACTTAAAATTTTTCTTTTCATACATTGAAAAATTGTTTCCATGGTTTCCCCTTGAAGGGACCATTGATGGTAAATGATGGCTTAGAGTAGGAGACATTTTAAAAGATTATTATGAATCCTTTGGCGCAGAAAAAGTGTCTGTTCCTACCTTTTCTTTCTGGAAATAAATTAGTGAAATTCTTAAAAATTCACCCTTTGACAATGGTACCTTAATACTTGTCAGGATTGGGGAAGAGACTATGCAAAAGACCTCTCGTCCCTTCTCGGCATGCCCATCAGTTAGTATAGACATAGACCCTTCTTAGTCTCCCCAGGACCCTGGGAACCTTCCTGATCTTCCTCAAAATCCCACCCTAATGAATAAGGCTCCAATGGTTTCCAACAACCTTTATGCAGTTTTAAATCCCAGAGAAACATTGACCCCTGGGGAGGAGGCTACCTTGGAGAAGGAAGCAGCTCGCTACCATTCAGAAGACCCGCCACCTCTCAGGACCCTGCCACAGCCTATAGGACTTACACATTCCCCTCCCTCCTATATCCCTCCTGCCTTTTGTGCTCTGGCCCTTCAGGGGCCAAATGTCCCCCCAGATATTTTTTCCCCACTTCCCTTGCCTAATCCGGCTCCCTTGAGAGAGTCTCTCCAACATGGATGGGAACAGATCCAATTTTTAAAAGAATAAAGATCCCTTGACTCTGAGCTCTCTACATTAGCCTTAGGAATGGAGTCAACACAAGCTGACCCACAGTGGTCTAATACAAAGGCGAAGCCGCTCCATCGGCCTGTGCTCGCCTTCCCAGTCACCAACAGTCAGATAGATAAGCCTGCTCAGGCTGAGGTCAAAGACTTAGAAGAGGATCAAGAGGAGGAAGCAGAGGAAATGGATCAAGGAGATCTGGACTTAGAGGATGAGAAGTTCACCCCTAGGCAGGAAGGAACCCAGAGTGTCTACAAAAAATTTAGCCTCCATCTTCTTGAAAAACTTAAAAAGGCTTGTGCTCACTATGGCCCCACTGTGCCCTACACGTTGGCTTTATTAGAAAGCCACAACACACAATTTCTTACTCCCAATGATTGGAAATTTTTAGACAGAGCTGCCCTCAGTGCCGGAGACTTCCTACTATGGAATCCAGATTTCAAAGAGCCCTGTCAGAAACTGCTCAAAAAAAATTTAACAAAGGCCTCCTCTAAATCCTGGACTTATGTTAAGCTAGTGGGCAATGCAACTTTTGACACTAAAACTAAACAGGCACGTTTCCCTGCTGGACTTTTTGCGCAGATTTGGATGGCTGGCTTACATACTTGGAGACACCTCCCTGAAAGGGCCTCGGCTATCACTTCCCTGTCCAGAATTCGACAAGGGCCCGACGAGCCTTATAGCGACTTTGTTCCCCGGCTTAACCTAGCTGCGGAATGCTTGCTTGGACCAAGCGAAAGCGAAAGCACCTTTGTAAAACATCTTTCCTTTGAAAACGCCAACCCAGCATGTCAGGATGTTCTTCGACATCATAAGGATAAAGGGAAACTTTCTGACTTTATTAGAGTCTGTGCAGGGGTGGGTGCAGCCCATGCCATGGGTCTCACTTTAGTGCTCCCTTTACCAAGGCCTTTTACAATCCTGGCTCACGTATTTGCTTTACTTGTAAACAACCAGGCCATTTTGCACGCAAGTGTCCGACAGGCAAACAAAGAGTAAGAATAGCGTCTCCTAAAAACTGGAGCTAAACCGCCCCCAGCTACACTTTGTCCTTGATATGGTAAAGTTCATCACTTGGCCAGTGAGTGTAGATCAATGACAAATGCCCTCGGACAGCCTATTTCTTCCTGCTTCTCAGGAAACTCCCTGGGGCAATAAGGTTTGTTCCCTTCCAAACTCCCAACCTACCTCAAAATCCTTCTCCACAATTGGCTCCCTCCAACTACCCACTCCAGGCAGTGCAGGATTGGACCTCTGTACCACCACTGATACAACATTAGACTCAATGCAAGGGCCCCAGATAATACCAACTGGAATTATGGGTCCCCCTCCATCTCATACGTGTGCCCTTCTTCTTGGAAGAGCCTCTACTAACTTAGAAGGTGTTCAGGTCTTCCCTGGCATTAATGATAATGATTTCACTGGAGAAATAAAAATACTGGCCACAGTTATTAATAGAGTTGCGGCCATCCCAGGAGGAAAAAGTCTTGCACAATTAATACTCCTTCCCTTAGATTAAGGGGCACTTCCACCACCCAAACCTACTGTGGGGGACTGCCTCCTTGGGCTCCTCTGAGGTATATTGGGTTCATCCCATTTCTCATAATAAACACACCCTTACCTTACTTATTGAAGGAAAGGAATTCCAAGCAATTTTAGTTACTGGAGTTGATGCGACAATTATTTCTCAAAAATACTGGCGATCAGGTTGGCCCCTCACCCCATCCTTGACTGACCTTAAAGGGATAGGAAAGTCAAAAAATCCTCTGATCAGCTCTACTGCTCTTAGCTGGACTGATAAAGAGGGTAATAAGGGAACTGTCACTTCTTTCGTTGTTCCTGACCTCCCTGTTTACCTATGGGCCCGAGATATTTTGAGTCAAATGGAAGTTATTCTTGCCAGTCCCAATTTCATGGTGACTCATCAAATGCTCCGTATGAATTTTGTCCCTGGTACAGGCCTTGGGAGGCTGAGACAAGGGCTGGTGGGGCTTATACAACCCATAAAAAAAAATACATATGGACTTGGATATTTGGATTTTTAGTGTCGGTCCCTGACCCTCCTGTACCCCATGCAGATAAAATTATTTGGGAGACTCAGACTCTTGTGTGGGTGGATCAGTGGCCCCTTACCCATGAAAATTTGGAGGTTGCCTCCATGTTAGTGAAGGAACAGGTGGCAGCCCGCCATGTAGAGCCCTCAACCTCACCATCATACACTCCTATTTTTGTTATCAAGAAAAAATCAGGCAAGTGGCGCCATTTACAAGATTTGTGTGCCATTAATAAAGTTATACTCCCGATGGGAGCACTACAGCCAGACATTCCCACACCAGTGGCTATTCACAAAAACTATTGTAAAATGGTTATGGACTTAAATGTTTGCTTTTTTATCATTCCTTTACATCCTGAGGATAGACCCTATTTTGCCTTTAGTCTTTCTTGCATTAATATTCAGGGCCCTATGCAGAGACTTCAATGGAAGGTTCTTCCCCAAGGTATGGCCAACAGCCCTACTCTTTGCCAAAAATAGGTTGCTCAAGCAGTAGATCCTGTGAGAGAGTGAGGGCCACAAATTTATATTTTACATTATATGGATGATTTGTTAATTGCTGCACCTAATACCCATGACCTTAATAATTGTTACTTGGACTTTTACAAAATCCTCACTACCTTGGGACTACAGATAGCTCCTAATAAGGTTCAAACACAGGACTCTTATAAGAGTTTGGGCCTTAAAATTCTAGAAAATCAGATCCAAATTTCTAAAATACAAGGACGTGTGGACCATCTTCACACCCTTAAAGATTTTCAGAAATTACTGAGGGATATTCAATGTCTAATAACATATTTAAAATTATGCACTTGTGTACTTTTGACCCTTAATGATATTTTGAGAGATAATTTCCACCCCTCCTCTCCTCAAAATCTTACTCCCAAGGCATGACAGGCATTAAACCAAGTAACAGAAGCCATTGCCCAACAATTTGTTACACAAATTTCTTATAACCTTCCTCTGGTTCTGGTTATTTTACACACTCCTCATACACCCACAGGAATATTTTGGCAGCGAGATCCACATTTTAAAAATAAAGACTGCCCTTGTTTTGGGTCCATTTACCCACCACATCCTCGAAGGTTATTACTGTTTATCTTGCTCAGGTAGCTTCTATTATTTTTAAAGGTCATTTGATTTCTCTACAACATTTTGGCAAACACCCTGATAATATTTTTATTCCATATACTAAGGACCAAACCCAATTTTTACTAGAGACAAGGGATGAATGTGGTATTGCCCTATCAGGCTTTTGGGAACAATTGATCACTACCTCCCCAAAGGCCCCCTTTTACATTTTGTCCAGTTACATCCATTTACTTTTCCTGAAATTACTCAAAAGGCTTCCATTCCTCAATCCCTTACTGTCTTTACAGACGGTTCCTGTAATGGCCGAGCGGTCTTTGTTGTCAATAACAAGCCTACCACCTTTGATACTGTCTATCAGTCACCACAGTTTGTGGAATTGTTTGACATAACACAAGTTTTTATAACATTTTTTATAATCCTGTTAATATTTATAAAGACAGTGCCTACATTGCTCATTCTGTGCACCTGCTGGTGATTTCACCCCCCATTAAGGCTTCTAACAATGCGGCCTTTCTGTTTCACCAGCTTCAGCAGCTAATTCAGGCCAGACAACACCCATTTTTCTTAGGACACATCAGGGCACACTATGATCTTCCCAGCCCTCTAATTCAAGGTAATGCCCAAGCTGATGCAGCAACTCCTTCCATCTTTCCAATTTTTGTTGGCTCCATTCAAAAGGCCATGGAGTTACACAATATACACCATTTAAATTTCCAGAGCCTTTAATTACTTTGTAAAATTACCAGCAACAGGCACGAGAAATAGTAAAAGCATGCCCTGGTTGTGCTGTCTCCCTCCCCATTCAACACTTGGGAGTTAACCCCCGAGGATTACTGCCCGATCAGTTTTGGCAAATGGATGTTACTCATTTTCTTGAATTTGTAATAACCAAATATATACACGTTTCTGTAGATACCTTCAGCGGCTTTATTTTTGCATCACCACATTCTGGAGAGGCTACCAAAGATGTCCTTTCTCATCTTGTTTCAGCCTTTTCTGTTATGGGTAAACCAATACATATTAAAACAGATATTTATCCTACATTTACCATTGCCAAGTTTAAACAGTTTTGTGCTACCTTGCAAATTTGTCATACTACTAGAATTCCATACAACCCTCAGGGCCAAGGCATTGTGGAACTTGCCCACCTTAACTTAAAAACTTGGCTATCCCTCCTTAAGGCTTCCTCCCTTGTATTTACCACACCCAGGCATCGCCTTAACAATGCATTATTTGCCCTTATTTTTCTTACCCTAGACAATGAAGGCGATTCGGCAGCAGACAGACACTGCCATCCCTCGTCCAATTCTGTTCGCCCACCTGTTATGTGACACAATCCACTTACAAATAAATGGAAAGGCCCAGATCCTGTCCTAATCTGGGGAGGAGGCTCAGCTTGTGTTTTGGACCAAGATCAAACAGCCCCAAGATGGTTACCAGAACTCCTGGTTAAACAGGTTAATGACTTACCTCAAAACAGGGACAGAGGCACTCCTCATGAGGACAAAATTTCCTCTTTTTCAGATGCAGCCAACAATCTGCCAGCCTTGGAATAACAGTTCCTGTGGGCACAGGTACACTGGCTTAGGCACGTCTATTCACTCTTACCATCGCCTCTCTCAACAAATTATAAACTCTATCAGGAACAACTGATAAAAACTCTATCAGGAACCATTAAAGATTTGCAGGACCAAATAGACTCCCTGGCAGAAGTGTTCCTTCAAAAAAGACGAGGCTTAAATTTGCTGACAGCTAACCAGGGAGGTATTTGCTTGGCCTTAGGGGAACGATGCTGCATTTATGCCAATAATTCTGGCATAGTATGCACTAAAATTAAGCAGCTTCAAGAAGATCTAGAAAAGAGATGAAGGGAAATATTTGAAAATCCCCTCTGGACTGGGCTTAATGGATTTTTACCCTACCTTCTTCCCCTATTAGGCCCTTTGTTGGGTTTACTTTTAATGGTGTCCCTAAAACCCTGCATTATAAACAGGCTGGTACAATTTATTAAAGAACAGATTAATATTTTGGCCTCTAAGCCCATACAGGTCCACTATCATTGCCTGGATATGGAAGACAGTGCTGCCAACATTTAAAAGGATGTTCTACCCTCCTCACAAGCTTATTTCTTAAGTTTACATGCCCACAGATCTCGCTTTGTTACATAAAACTCTAAGTAACAGCTCTGACCAACGATCTTCTGCACTTGCCATAAGGGTTCGTCCTCCATGGGCCGCTCCACTTGGGGGAGGACGCACCCATGGAGTGAGGACGTTAGGGCATAATAACGGAGGGTGCAGGAAGGACTGCAGGAGGATGGATCCATGGTTCCCAAAATCCAAGTCTTCTGAGTGACACGCTCTGGTGCATGGCAGTTGGCATGCTTCCCCCTCAAAGCCGTCTCCTCAAAAAACATGCCAAGGCCACCACGAAATCTAGTAAACATGCTCGATCAGATCAGGAGATATTCTAAGGCCTGCTAGAGAAACAGAGCCTCTATAACCCCCTAAAAAATTGGCCTGTAAGGTATGGTCAAATATTTTATATAAGAAAGGGAGAAGATGTCAGGGGCTAGAAGGAAGTTCTCCTTCAAAGAATAGCCTGACACTTACAAGAAATAGCCCCCTGCGAGATATCCTGCCTGGGAGACATCCCGCAGCCATCTATCACCCTGAGATATCCTGCAGCTATCCGTCTTCCTGAAATATCCTGAGGTTATCTCACCCTGTGAAGACATCCAGCAACTGCCGATAAGAGAGCTTTCTCATCCGCAGCATATAAATACACTGTGAGAACTATAAAAGTTTTCAGCATGATCAGAACTGTTGTCTTGCTGTCATCTCTCATGACTCTTTTCCCTTCATTCCTCCCCAACAAGGTTCAACGCCCACGTTGAAGTGTCCAGCCGGCCCGGACACCTGACACTAAACCATAACCTATTAGACTCTGACTACTAATACTAATATGATGGAGAAAAATAATCCAACAGAATGGAAATGCAAGCAGTACAGATGAGGCATGGTGTATAGTTGGACTTGCCTTTTGAATGATATAGGGTAGGTGTTATAAATCTAGCTAATTTATAATTGAAATAGTTCTCCACATGTTTTAAAGTTAACAAATATGTGAATACCTGTCTCCCATTCTCTGTAGCCAATTCAGCACATGTATTTTTATATGCACATATAGAATCCTACCTGGTATCACACGTATATTTTTCTGAGGTGTCTCACTTGGCAAATACAAATTGTGAGAAGAGATCACTCCTCCTAAACTCTGTTGGAACTGAAAATTCAACCTATGGGTGAGCCTCCTAGTAGAAAATTCAACCTATGGGTGAGCCTCCTAGTAGAACAACAAGCCATACATAAATCCATGTTGAGTAAAATAAATATTTTTGCATCTGTGGCTGATGTACATTTCATGAAGAATTTCGATTGGCATATATATTGCTACATCTTATTGTCTGTTTTTGTTTTTTTAATATATATATATACAATCTTCAAATTTTTCCAAATATAAAATATATGTGTCTTATATACACTACCTAAATTCTTTCATGTTCATGTATGTGGATTTATAATCAACATTTCACAAGATTATTCTCAGAAATATTCATCCACCTGAAATACATATTTGTTTCTTATTACTGAAAACTAAATTCAGTGAATGGTGCATACAATCCTAATATTTCTACATTAACTCACCCTGTTTAACATCAATGCAAGTAGATTCCTATGGGACATGATGTTTATTTTGAAGTTTATTTTATTCAACACTGGTACAATACAATTTCTACAGTTTACGAACATCATAGGACATATATTTCATACATAAGTTCACAAATTTATAGGCATTTGATTCACTTTCAATCATTTACTGATTCAGAACACATGTATTCCTCCAGGTTTCTTGACTGGTCTTTTCATGAGACTTTATTTCAAACACATTATTTTCAATTTCCATAATCATTTTGAAGCAAAACTCACACACTCTTCATGATAAAACATAACCCTAATATTACCATTAGATGTATTACTGGTTAGAATGAATAATTGTATATCAATATAAGATTTTCTGTATATATTCAGATATCAATTCAATCTATTATTTAAAGTTGGAACCAATTATATTATTTATTCACAGTATGGTCTATTCATGAATTATCTCTACAGTCATAGACAAAGGGTACATCTATTTGTAACCCCAATACTAATTTATTCATCTTCAAAATGTTGCTCCCAGAAATGGTTTAAGAAATACTCATGTCACCTGATGTACGTATGCATTTATCACAGTAATATTCTGGACACAATAAGCAGAGGTCACACTTATGATTGTACCAAAGCCTAAATGGAAAGTGAGCATGGATTACTAAAAACATTCATGTCCAGGTTGCCTAATGCTCTCAAATGTCAATCCTATTTATGACAACATATTTGTTTCTTCCTAAGACTATATATTCAACCTCAACTCTGTTCAAATGTCTAATCCTATCACTCACTTTATACTTTCCCTGATTTCCTAATGTCTCTATTGATGTCTGCTTTCCTAAATATTTTCACCAGTTCACCATTTTGACTAACACTTCACATGTGCTGATATTTACGTTCACTGTCTGTGTGATACCCTATTGCTAAAGAACTTTTGGTCCAATTCCTGTACTCACTCTTCTTCTGAAACCTACAGAATATCTTCCTAATCCTACCGACTATCACAGTTTGAGTGGATACTCACTTCTACATTCAATCATCGAAGGTACAAGGTCCTATGCCATTGATTATTGATTTATCTGAAACATCTTTGCAGAACATGTATCAAAGCTAAGTATCCCAATCAAGAGTGCAATGCCCTTCTGGGATTCCAATCTTACCTAGATTTCTGTTTTCATACTTATATTTCACCTATATATTCTTATAAATATCACAGGTTCCCAATACCATTATTCATCAAGCAGAATGATTCCTAACCCAAATCAAACCTGTTATTAAGCGAAACCATACACTGTTCCCTCAATCTAACTTTACAGAAGAGCAGGGACAGTGTTGGTCCTAAAATAGAGGAATGTAGGGAATCTTCCACCTGTTGAAAAACTCAAAGTTTCATTCAGAAGTGATCCCTGGAGAAGATATAGGCACCACTGAAGGACCTGAGAGAGCAAAAGTCAACTTCCATGGCAAACAACCTGGTCAGTATGAAAGGTTGTTACTGAATCAGCCTCTCTGTTCTTTTTTTTTATTATTGGTTGTTCAAAACCTTACAAATCTTTTGACATAACATATTCATACATTAGCATACATTAGCTTCAAGTGATTTATGAACTCCCATTTTTACGCCAGATACAGATTGAAGAATCACATCGGTTACACATCCACATTTTTACATAATGCCATACTAGTAATTGTTGTAGTCTGCTACCGTTCCTATCCTCTACTATCCCCCCTCCCCTCCCCTCCCATCTTCTCTGTCTATCCCATCTACTGTAATTCATTTCTCACCTTGTTATTTTCCCATTCCATTCACAACCTCTAATATGTAATTTAGTATAACAATGAGGGTCTCCCTCCATTTCCATGCAATTCCCCTTTTCTCTCTCTTTCCCTCCCACCTCATGTCTCTGTTTAATGTTAATCTTTTCTTCCTGCTCTTCCTCCCTGCTCTATTCTTAGTTGCTCTCATTATATCAAAGAAGACATTTGGTATTTGTTTTTTAGGGATTGGCTAGCTTCACTAAGCATAATCTGCTCTAGTGCCACCCATTAGAATATGGACCCAAACAGTCCTGTTTGGAGAGCTGGTATTGGGTGCCTATGGTTGATATACATTCTAACTTGTGAAAGTGTCACAGTACGTAGGGGCAGCCTCCATCTCATGGGACCCTTGGAAGCAACTGTTAGGACAAAGTTGTTGCTAAGGCAGTGACCTCATTCAGTTCCTGAAGGAAGTGACCTCACCTCACTTCCTTGGTGATGGAACTCTAAGAACTTGTTATCCAGGAAGACAGGCACCCAGAGCCTGTCCCATTCCCAGTCACAGTGGTCTCACTTGTTTGTATATACCAAGGACAGAGTCAGTCTTTCTTGGTACCTACTGATATGAGAATGGCCAAATTCCAGAAAAGCTCTGAAGAGGGGCCTTTCCTGAGGAAAGCAGATAGTGGTTCACCACTGGCTCCTGACATCTTCACAGAGTTGGTTAAGGAGACAAGATCTGAGACAGGACAGGCCATTTCTGGGGAACATACTATGGCCCACCAGTCAGAGGACACTCTGGATAGTCACCGACCTACTTTGGGGAAGGAGGTGCCTCTGTGGGTGTCGCTGTGTGTTTGTGGATTTGTCTCATGTTCTGAGAATAGATAGAACAGGCGGTTTGTTTGGTTTTGAGTGAACTATTTCTAGTAAGTCATTTGACAAGGCGAGTGTTTCTATGTCTGTGTATCCCACTGTGTCCATGGTTATAGACATTAGAAAAGAGAATTCATCAATTGATGTGTCCTGTCTAGTAGAAAGCTTCCCATCATTTATTCTGCCAAATTGATGAATGGATTTTTCCTTGCCTTATCGATGGGCAACACGTGCTATCTTCCAAAGTTCCTGCATTCTTCCTGAATTCTTGCCACTCTACAGAATAGTCTCATGGTTTTGCGTCCAAGATATGTACCACTTCCAAGCCCTGTTACATGGCCATGTACTGGATAGCTGAAGGGAATGGCAAGCATCTCAGAAAACTCAAATATCAGTGTGACCAATAAAGTCTCAGTGGAGAAACCCTGCTTTGCTTACCTATTGTTCTGTTGCCCTGAATGTCAGGAAGGTCTTTGCCTCAGTCCACCCCTTTGTGAAACCTGAAGAAAACAGGTTTCAAATGGAAATGAATGGGCATCACCTGTGCCTCTTTGCTTAATTGCTTTGGAAAGGGATGTGTCTGAATCCGCCTCTTTGCCCTGTTTGAGGCAATGGCTTAGATTCTCAGCACCTGATGTATCTTAAGAATGATCCCATGTGTGCATCCAAAACCAAAATGGCCAAAAGAGCAGTCATTGTGGATGAAGTCTCTCCCCTTCTTCTGTTAGGTTCCTGACCTCCATCAAGTGAGAATAGGGATCCTTTGGGTCAAATGATTTCTTCAAACCCTGCAGAAGCTAGCCGATAAGTGCTTGGTTTTCTAATGACTCCAATTCACATAAAAAAATAAACCCCACAGTCAGTAGCCCTCAAATTAGAGAAGCAGAGAAGTATTAACAGCAGGCCTATTTGATTACTCCTGTTTCACAGAAAGTGTGTCCAGGCAACCCTGATTTTAGGCCATTAAGGGGCAAGGGAGATTATTTTGGAGACTGTCTTGGGCTTCGCCCCTCATGGAAACATCCAGCCAGAGGTTATGATGAGTGTCTATATGAAAGATCATGAGGGCCATGTGGGAGTGTTTTGGTTTTAATTGTGGCCATTTGTTTGGTGGTTGGAAGAGATGACTGGGTCCACCTTGACATGAACTCTGGTGTGATTCCCCTTAGAGACTGAGTTCTGGAACTGAACTCAGAGAATTATTGCCATGAATTGTGTTAGGATTTTAGGAGGCCATGCATGAGAGTCCCCCTTGAAAACTGAGATCTAGGCCCAGGGTGGCTTTCAACAGAGCACTGGGAATCACAGCCAAGATATCACGTGATTTTATTCTGAAAGACTTGGCAGCCATAGTTGAGAGTCGAAACACACATGGTCCTCATTGTAGACCACAATGGGCCTGGCTTCATGTGACCATTTGGCCACTTTTTGAGAAGCCTTGCCTGTGAGAATTCTCCAAAGCTTTCATTGAAATGTGCTTCCTCTACATTTAATGGTTCTGGAGTGAATTTTAACCCACAGTGCCTCCAACATCATCATTGAAAAATGGCTACAAAAATACCATAAAATTTTTGAAATTCCCATGACCAGTTGGCAATGGAGGACATTTGGATGTCCTGTTGCTGGTCATGAGTATACCAGACAGTGCTTTGATTGACTGGGTTTTATGAAAATCGTGTAGAACAGAGATGCCAATAAGTTGGAGCCTGCTGAGTAGTGGGCCTAGAGCCGTGGTGGTCAGGTGTGTGATAAACATCTGTGGTGGGGCCTTGTGGATCTTCCATTGGCTTCCAAATGGCTTGGAACTGACATGGTGCAGCGAGCAGTCCCTTCTATGTAAAGGCATCTTGTAATATTGAGAGATTTCAGGGCAATGTTCAGAATCATGTTGCTATCGTCAATGGGGCAATATATGTGGGCTAGAAGTATGTTTGGTGCATTCTCTTGCAGAAACTGACCCACCACATGTGACAGAACTCTCTCAGGCACTGTGATCCACTAAAACTCCTTGTATTTTTGAATCAAATAGCAAACTCCTAGTGCAGCAGCAAGAAACACCATGAAATTTGGAGGATGACCAAATGGCTTCACAGTCCACATGGGGAGACAATTAGACCCCAGTGGTCACAGTTTACCTACAAAGAGCAAATTCAGCACTGCTGCCTCATCTTCACTGGAAAATAAGAAACCATGTCCTCCAGGTCACATTGATGCAGACCCAGCTTTGATGGTCTCACTACAAATGAAGCTAAAGCTCCAGAAAACAACATATTTTTCAGGTGCCCAACCTCAGAGGCAGTTCTTCAAGAAGTCTTTAGGCCAGCAGAGCTCCATGTTTGTGGAGTGTTTACCCTGTCCCTTACTTTTGGGAACTCCTCTACCACCTCCAGTGTTGTGAACTACTGAGCATATTCCATTCCAGATATGTATTCACAGATTTTCTAACACTTCTCCTCTAATTGTGTCTTACTTGGGGCAAAAGTAATGTCAAGCCATAGTTCTTGATGAGAGTGGGAACATTTTTGTGTAGCACATATTTGCATACACATTGGATTCATTTTCCAATTTTCCATTTGAAATACTGAATCCCTGAGACTAACCCCTACCCTACTAGACTCTGACTACTAATCGTAATATCATGGAGAATAATAACCCCATCAGAATAGAAATACAAGCAGTTCAGAGGAGGCATGTTTGGTATTGTTGGACTTGCCTTTTGCATTATATACGGTAGGAGTTATAAATCTAGTCAATTTTTTTGTTGAAATAGTTCTCCGTGTGTTTTTAAAGTTAACAAATATGTGAATTTATTTCTCCCTTTCTCTGTAGCCTAGTCAGCAGATGTATTTTTATATGCATATATAGAATCCTTCCTGGTATCACACGTACATTTTTGTGAGGTGGCTGACTTGGCAGATACAAATTGTGAGAAGATATCACTCCTCCTAAACGCTGTTGAAACTGAAAATTCAACCTATGGGTGAGCCTCCTATTTGATCAACATTATACATAAATCCATGTTCAGTAAAACTAATATTGTTGGATCCGTGGATGATATGTATTTCATGATAAATTTCGTTTGGCGTACATAATGCTACATTGTAATGTCTCTGTGTGTGTATATATATATATATATATATATATATATATATATATATATATATAGTCTCCAGATTTTTCAAAATATGAAATATATGTGCCTTATTGTGCACTCCCCAAATTCATTCATATTCATGTATGTGGATTTATAATCAACTTTTCAAAAGATTATTCTCAGAAATATTCATCAACCTGAAATACATATTGGTTGCCTAATACTGAAAACTATCTTCAGTAAATGGTGCATACAAAACATAATATTTCAACTTTGCAAGTTGGCCGCAAATAGAGTGCATCACACCCAGTGTACCACGCCACATTGCAGGTGAATAACGAGTTAAAATGACAAAAGACTATCTTGTTAGGATCTTATAGAAAAATGGGTGTGCACCGAAACCTAAAAGAATGATTTACACCAACGAGGTCCGGTAATTGAGTCTCAAACGTGAGCTGAATATGCAACCGGAGATCCGGGCTTATTGATCCCTGTGGCCCGCCCCATGGCTGCAGACATAGAGGCACCACCGAGAAGCGACTAGCATCCAGGGAGAAACCTTGCTGCAGACTCTGTGGAATCCTGCCGGCTGACACCGCACTAAACCCCAGGCCGAGTTCGGGATTTCAGTCAGGGAAGGAAGCTCTACAGTTCTATCCCCCACAACGGAAACTCCACCAAGGAAACCAATGGCCACCATCTTGGAGAGCTGAAGTAACCACCGCCACTCTCCGACAGATTGCAACAATAAAACAGTTGTGTGTTTTCCGCTCATCTCCCATACAGTAGGAAATTTGCATAAAATCTCTCCTAAGCTTTCCAGGGGAGGGATTTTCAGAGAGAGCCTGCATAAAGATTGGGGGGGGAAACTAGAGGCACCTGACCTTCAACTCCCCCTCCCATCAGTGGTGAAAACGAAATCTGTCTAGCCAGGGATGGGGGAAGGGGCAAACGGAAAAAATAATAAAAATAGAGTGCTGGGGTTCCCAATAGACACAATCCACACCCAAGAAACGGCAAGCCAGAGTACAGTTTGAGCTGCCGAGGGCATTACTCAGGGGAAATCTGGTCTAGCAGGAGAAACCAGGACTAGCAGGAGAAACCAGGGGACTAGAGGCCAGGCCCGCGTGACTGGACGCCTGGAGAACGCTCGCCCGCCGGCAAGAGCCGGCCCGCTGCAGGTGCGACTGGACGGCTGGAGACTGCCTGCCCACCAGCGACCAATCGCCTGCCATATGCCCTCCCTAATGGGTGGCTAGAGATCGCACAACCGCCGGTGACAGCCCACCAGCTGACTGCGCGACTGGACAGCTTGTGACCACCTGCACACCGGCGACCGGGAGCTGAAACCAAACAGAGACAGTACAGTCCCACACCCCCATGCGAACACCCGGGCAAAGAGCCAGGGGCCCACCATAGCAGAGAGGTGACATCACTGGAGCTCGGCCGTCGGAATTCCTTCCCAGTGGAATCCACTTTAGCATTCACAGTCTACCAACACAAAGGAGAGTCAATAGAGATATATAAAACCAAAACAAATATATAGAAGAGAGCAGAAACACAGCAATCAAATGGAGCTGGAAAGTAATGTGAACTTCATGAAAAAACAAGGGAAAAAGGTGTACAAATAATGCCGGACAACTTAATTTTACAGGAGGACCTAGAATCATCAGAAACAGGGATAGGGAAAAAACTCAATGCATCCCTAACTCAGATGGAAAGAAATATTAGAGAAGACATGAGGCAGCAAGTCCAAGCAATAAAAGAATATTTTGAAAATGAATTAAACAAACAAATTCAAATGGCAAAGAACGAGCTTCACCAAAAGACAGAGATCTTAAAAAAAATCAAACAGTAATCCTAGGAATGCAGAAAAATATAAACCACATTAAAAATTCAAACGAGAATTTTGTAAATAGACTAGATCAAGTAGAAGTCAGAAGATCAGATAATGAATACAAAGTTTATCAACTTGAAAAGAATATAGTCAACACAGAAAAGATGCTTATATCCCATGAGCAATCTATTTAAGAGATATGGGATGTCATAAAAAAACAAATTTGAGAGTCATTAGGATAGAAGAAGGCATAGAGATTCAAACCAAAGGAATGGACAACATATTAAATGAAATAATTCTAGAAAACTTCCCAGAGATGAAAGATGGAATGGATTGCCAAATCCTTGAAGCCTACATGACCTCAAACATTCAAAACCATAATAGACCAACTCCAAGACATAGAATTATGAAGATAGCCAACATGCAGAACGTGGATACACGTTCTTCTCAGCAGCACAAAGATCTTACTCAAAGATAGATCATATATTATGCCATAGGGCAACCCTTAGTAAATATAAAGGCGTGGAGATAATACCATGCACCATATCTGATCATATTGGAATGAAACTGGAAATCAATGATAAAAGAAGGAAGGAAAAATCCTACATCATATGGAAAAATGAACAATATTCTACTGAATGTTCAATGGGTTACAGAAGACATAAAGGAGGGTATAAAAAATTCTTAGAGAAAAATGACTATACAGACACAACATACTGGAATCTATAGGACACAATGAAAGCAGTTTTAAGAGGGAAATTCATTTCTTGGAGTTCTTTCCTCAAAAAAAAAAAAAAAAAACAAATAAATGAACTCACACTACACCTCAAAAACCTAGAAAAAGAAAAGGAAAACAACAGCAAATGTAGTAGAAGACAAGAAATAATTAAAATTAGAGCAGAAATCAACGAAATTGAAACAAAAAATAACATTGAAAAAATTGATAAAACTAAAAGTTGGTTCTTTGAAAACATAAATAAGATTGACAGGCCCTTAGCCATGCTAACGAAGAGAAGAAGAAAGAGAATTCAAATTACTAACATACGGCATGAAAAAGGCATTATCACAACAGACACTACAGAAATACAGAAGATAATTAGAAAGTATTTTGAAACCCTATATTCAAATGAAATAGAAGATAGTGAAGATATCAATAAATTTCCTAAGTCATACGATGTGCCCAGATTGAGTCAGGAAGACACACACAATTTAAACAGACCAATAACAAAGGAAGAAATATAAGAACCCATCAAAAGACTACCAACCAAAAAAAGCCCTGGAGCGGATGGGTATAGAGCGGAGCTCTACAAAACCTTAAAAGAAGAATTAATACCAATACTTTTCAAGCTATTTCAAGAAATAGAAAAAGAAGGTGCTCTTTCAAATTCATTCTATGAGGCCAAAATCACCCTGATCCCAAAACCAGACAAAAACACTTCAAAGAAAGAAAACTACAGACCAATGTCTCTAATGAACTAGGATGCAAACATTCTCAATAAAATCCTGGTGAATGTAATACAAAAGCATATCAAAAAATTGTGCACCATGATCAAGTAGGATTCATCCCAGGGAAGCAAGGCTAGTTCAATATACGGAAATCAATAAATGCTATTCACCACATCAATAGACTTAAAGACAAGAACCATATGATCATCTTGATAGATGCAGAAAAAACATTCGACAAAGTTCAGCCTCCCTTTATGTTCAAAACACTAAAAAAACTTGCATCCCAGGGAAGCAAGGCTAGTTCAATATACGGAAATCAATAAATGCTATTCACCACATCAATAGACTTAAAGACAAGAACCATATGATCATCTTGAGAGATGGAGAAAAAACATTCGACAAAGTTCAGCCTCCCTTTATGTTCAAAACACTAGAAAAACTAGGATAACAATGTTCAGTTACCTCAACATTGTAAAAGCTATATATGCTAAACCTCAGGCTAGCATCATCGTAAATGGAGAAAAACTGAAGGCATTCCCTCTAAAATCTGTAACAAGACAGGGATGCCCTCTATCACCACTTCTATTCGATTTAGTTCTTGAAATACTAGCCAGAGCAATTAGACAGACAAAAGAAATTAAAGACATAAAAATAGGAAAAGAAGAACGTAAATTATCGCTATTTGCAGATGACATGATAATATATTTAACAGACTCAAAAGGGTCTACAAAGCAACTGCTAGAGTTAATAAATGAATTCAGCAAAGTGGCAAGATATAAAGTCAACACGCATTAATCAAAGGCATTCCTGTATATCAGCAGCAAAACTTCTGAAATGGAAATGAGGAAAACCACTCCATTCACTATATCCACAAAGAAAATAAGATACTTGGGAATCATCCTAACGAAAGAGGTGAAAGATTTATATAATGAAAACTACAGAACCCTAAGGAAAGAGATAGAAGAAGATCTTAGAAGATGGAAAAATGTACCCTGTTCATGGATAGGCAGAACTAACATCATCAAAATGTTGATATTACCCAAAGTTCTCTACAGGTTTAAATCGGTGCCAATAAAAATCCCAACAGCATTTCTTGTAGAAATGATAAAGCAATCATGAAATTCATATGGAAAAACAAAAGACCCTGAATACCAAAAGCAATTCTAAGCAGGAAGTGTGAATCTGGAGGTATAGCGATAGAAGAGTTCAAACTGTACTACAAAGCAATAGTAATAAAAACATCGTGGTACTGGTACCAAAACAGGCAGCTGGACCAATGGTATAGAATAGAGGACACAGAAACCAATCCACAAAATTACAACTTTCTTATATTTGATAAAGGGGCTAAAAACATGCAATGGAGAAAAGATAGCATCTTCAACAAATGGTGCTGGGAAAATTGGAAATCCATATGCAACATAATGAAACTGAATCCCTTTCTCTCACCATGCACAGAAGTTAACTCAAAATGGATCCAGGGGGTAGATATCAAATCAGAGACACTGTGTCTAATAGAAGAAAAAATTGGCTACGATCTACATACTGTGGGGACGGGCTCCACATTCTTTAATAGGATGCCCATAGCCCAAGAGTTAATAACAAGAATAAACAAATGGGACTTACTTAAACTAAATTGTTTTTTTTCTCAGCAAGAGAAACAATAAGAGAGGTAAATAGAGAGCCTACATCCTGGGAACAAATTTTTACCCCTCACACTTCAGATAGAGCCCTAATATCCAAAATATACAAAAAACTCAAAAAATTAAACAACAAGATAACAAATAACCCAATCAACAAATGGGCCAAGGACCTGAACAGACACTTTACAGAGGAGGACATTCAGTCAATGAACAAGTACATGAAAAAATGCTCACCATCTCTAGCAGTCAGAGAAATGCAAATCAAAACCACCCTAAGATACCATCTCACTCCAGTAAGATCGGCAGCCATTATGAAGTCAAACAAAATAAGTGTTGGTGAGAATGTGGGGAAAAGGGTACACTTGTACACTGCTGGAGGGACTGCAAATTGGTGAGGCCAATTTGGAAAGTACTATGGTGATACCTGGGAAAGCTGGGAATGGATCCACCATTTGACCCAGCTATCACCCTTCTCGGACTATTTCCTGAGGATCTTAAAAGAGCGTACTATAGAGATACTGCCACATCAATGATCATAGCTGCACAATTCACAATAGCTAGACTGTGGAACCAACCTAGATGCCCTTCAATAGATGAATGGATAAAAAAATGTGGCTTTTATACAAAATGGAGTATTACTCTTCATTAAAAAATGACAAAATCATAGAATTTGCAGGGAAATGGATGGCATTGGAGCAGATTATGCTAGGCGAAGCTAGCCAATCCTTAAAAAACAAATGCCAAATGTCTTCTTTGATATTAAAAGAGCAACTAAGAAAAGAACATCGAGGAAGAGCATGAGGAAAAGTTTAACATTAAACAAAGACGAGTGGGGGGAGAGAAAGGGAGAGAGAAGGGAAAGCATATGGGAATAGTAGGAGACCCTCAATGTTACACAAAATTACATATAAGAGGATTTGAGGGGAAATGGGGGGGAAACAGTGGAGAGAATTGAACAACAGCAGATGAGGTAGAGAGGGAAGATGGGAGGGGAGGGGGGATATTGGGGGATAGGAAAGGTCGCAGAATACAACAGTCACTAATATTCTATTATGTAAAAATGTGAATGTGTAACCAATGTGATTCTGCAATTCATATTTGGGGAAAAAATGGGAGTTCATAACCCAATTGAGTCAAATGTATCAAAGATGATATATCATGAGCTTTGTAATGTTTGGAACAACCAATAGAAATAAATAAATAAATAACGGTTTAAAATTGAGTGGGAAGAAATCAGCTAAAAATGGGTTGAGATGCATTCATTTTGCTAAGCAAAACTTTGTTTTGTTTAGTTGTAACTATCACAAATTTATTTTACCAGGAAATTGGCTTTTGAAAATGCACATAAATTGAGATTAAAGGATAATTCACCTACCTTCTTGAAAAATTCATAGCATTTCCTATATTTTTCAAATTTTATTTTTTTCGTGAATATTTTGTCATGGACCAGGTCTAGTCTTAGGCTATTCTTCCAGAATACTACCTCATCTGACAAATTCGTACAATCTGTTGGATTGTTGTTTTCACCTTTTATTTAATAGTTTCTAGCTGATAATGTGTATTTTCTTTATCTTTATTTGTACGTATATACCCAACAATATCTTTGCATTTTATGTTTTACTGGGGAAGAGACTGATCAAAAGCTCTTTGTTATATGTATCAACAGTCAGACATTTAGAGCACGCAATTATTCTTAATTTTGCATGAAAATATCTTTGTACTATTTTCTTATACAGATTTAGAATTATTAATATGTCCCTACTGTAATAAGTAATTACTTACAAGAAGAATTAAACAATTGACTTTATATCAATTATGAATATGAAAAGTACTAAAATAAGGATTTGGCAATTAATACACAATTGATAGAAATTAAAATCACAAGAAAGCCATTTAAAATGTCAGTGCATATGGTCCTTAAATAATAGGTAATTCAAAAAACTTTTTTTTAATTCATAAGATTTAATATGCCGTATTACAGCTTAATGTGATATAAAACCTTAAATTATCAGTATTGATAAAAAAAAATGATACCTGTTTATTTAAATATGTTTATTTGATTTTCACTGTAAGATGTTAATTCTGGAAGGCTTGAGAATTAAGAAAGTTTTAGTCTATATTATTTTTAATAGGCTAATCAAAGTACTTTTAAATATATATGTATATATATATATATATATATATATATATATATATATATATATATATATATATATATATATAATATGTAATGCATATGCATGAATATAGATACATATGTATAAAAATGTATTTTAATATATCTATCAGGTGATTATAATTATTAAATTTTCTCAAGAAAAAAACAATGACTATAAAAAACAGTCTTAAATTTAAATTTCATAGCATACTACTGTTTGTAATGACATGAGAGAAAAACAGATATGAAAGGAAAACGAAAAAGGAAGAGAGAGAAGGGGGAAAATGAGGAAGAAAGTGAGTAAAGATGAGGGAGAGGCGTGTTCGATGTAAAGATAAAAGTGGAGGGGCTGGGTTTGTGGTTCAGTGGTAACATGCTTTTCTAGCATGTGTGGGACACTGGGTTCTATTCTAAGCACCACATACAAATAAACAAAATGAAGGTCAATCACAACTGAAAAAATAAAAAATAAAAAAGTAGAAATATTAGAAAAACTCCAAGCTTTTATGAATGTTAAATTTAAAAAAAATTATGTAACATAGCCTTATGTAATTTCTAGACTATCCAAAAGAGTCATTAAATGTTAGATTATTAGTGCAATAACTAAAAATCCATTGCTCTTTCCTCAACATTCTGTGGCATGCTAGTGGTAAAATAAATTCTATTATAACACCAAAAAAAAAAAATCTAATATTTCTATAGTAACTGACCCAGTTTAATATCAAGGCTAGCAGATTCCTATGGAACATGATGTGTATTTTGACATTGATTTTTATTCAACACTGGAACATTACTATTTCTTCAGTTTATGCACATCATAGGATATATATTTCATGCACAAGTTCGCTAATTTATACGCATTTGTTTCACTTTCAGTAACTTCCTGCTTCAGAACACATGTATTTCTTATGTTTCTTGACTGCTCTTTTCATGAGACTTTTTTCCAAACACATTATTGTCGATTTCCATTATCACATTTGAAGCAAAACTCACACACCCGTATGATAAACCAAACCCTAATATTACGATTAGATGTACAACTAGCTGGAATGAATGATTGTATATCAATATAAGATTTCTTACTTAGTTTCAGAAATCAATTAAATCCATTATTTAAAGTGGAACCAGTTATATTATTTATTCACAGTATGGTCTTTTCATGCATTATCTCTATATTCATAGACACAGGGTACACCTCTTTGTACCCCCAATACTAATTTATACGTCTTCAAAATATTGCTCCCAGAAATGGTGGAAGAAATGCACATGTCACCTGATTTACATATACATTTTATCACAGTAATATTCTGGACACAAACAGCAAAGGTGACACTTATGATTTTACCAAACCTAAATGGAAAGTGAAGATGGATTACTAAAAACATCCATGTCCAGGTTGCCTAATGCTCTCAAATGTGAATCCTATTCTTCACTACATATTTGTTTCTTCCTAAGATTATATATTCAACCTCAAGCCCCTTGAAAATGTCTAATCTTATCACTCACTTTATATTTGCCTGATTTCCTAATGTCTCTATTGATATCTGCTTTCCTACATATTTTCCCCAGATTATCACTGTGACTGACTCTTCACATGTGCTCACATTTACATTCAATCTCTACCAGAAGCCCTATTGCTAAAGAACTTTTGGTCCAAATGCTATACTCACTCTTCATTCTAAACCTACCGACTATCTTTCTAATAATACCGACTATCCCTTTTTGTCTAGAAGTTCTCTTTGACATTCCATCATTCAAGGTACAAAGTCCTATGCCATTGAACATCGATTTATCTGAGACATTTCTGCAGAACATAATTCAAAGCTAAGTATCCCAATCAAGGGCCCAATGCCCTTCTGGGCTTCAAATCTTACCTAGATTACTGTTTTCATTCTTATATTTCACTTTTACATTCTTGTAAATATTACAGGTTCCCATTACCATTATTCATCCCGCAGAATGATTCAAATCGAACTTTTATTAACCGTAACCATACACTCTTCCCTCAATCAAACTTTACAGAAGAGCAGGGACAGAGTTGCTTTTACAATACAGGAATGTAGGGGTTCTTAAACCTGCTGAGATCCTCAAAGGTCCATGCAGAAATGATCCCTGGAGAAGATGTAGGCAGCTATGAAGGAGTTGAGAGAGCAAAAGTCATCTTGCATGGCAAACCCCCTTGTCAGGATGAAGGGATGTGTCAGAATCAGTCTCTCTATTCTAAATGTAGAGAAGATGGACCAAACCAGGCCTGTGTGGGGAGATGTTCCCAGGCGCCTATGTTTGATATACCATTCTATCTTGTGAAATTGTCACCGAAAGTAGGGGCAGCCTCTATCTCATGGGACCCTTGGAAGCAAATGTTAAATCAAAGTGATTGCCAAGGCAGTGACCTCATGCAGTTCCTGAAGAAAGTGACCTACCTCATTTCCTTGGTGATGTAACTCTCTGAACTTGGAATCCAAGATGCCAGGCTCCCAGAGCCAGTCCCAGTCCCAATCCCAGTGGGCTCACTTGTTTGGATGTACCAAGGACAGAGTCAGTATTTCATGGTATCTACTGATGTGAGGATTGCCAAATGCCAGGACAGATCTGAAGAGGGGCCTTTCCTGAGAAAGCAGGTAGTGGCTCACCGCTGGCTCCTGAGAACTTCACAGAGTTGGCAAAGGAGACAGATCTGAGACATGACAGGACATTTCATTGGAACATAATATGGCCCAACAGACAGAGGACACTCCAGATAGTCAGAGACATACTTGCGGGAAGGAGATGCCTTTGTGAGTGTGAGTGTCAGTTTGTGGTTTGTCTCATATTCTGAGAATAGGTAGGAAAGACAATTTGTTTGGTTTGGAATAGACTGTTTCTAGTAAGTTTTTTGACAAGGTGAGTGATTCTATATCTGTGTATCCCACTGTGTCCGTGGTTGTAGACATTAGAAAAGAGAATGCATCAATGGATATGTCCTGTCTAGTAGAAAGCTTCCGAGCATTCATCCTGCCCAATTTATGAATGAACTGCAGCTTGCCTTATAGATGGACAACACCTACTATCTTCCTAAGTTTCTGTTTTCTTCCTGAATTCTGGCCACTCTGCAGAATAGGCTCATGGTTTTGTGTCCAAGATATGTACCACCTCCAAGCTCTGTGATGTACTGGATAGCGGTAAGGAATGGGAACATCTCAGAAAACTCAGATATCAGTGTGACCAGGAAATTCTCAGTGGAGAAACCCTGCTTTGGGCCATTCTCTTACCTATCTTTCAGTTGCCCTGAATGTCAGGAAGGTCTTTGCCTCAGGCCACGTCTTTGTGAAGCCTGAAGAAAACAGTTTTCAAATGAAAATGAATGGCCATCTCCTGTGGCTCTTTGCTTAATTTCTTTGGAAAGGGATGTGTCTTAATCAGCCTCTTGGACCTGTGTGAGGTTGTGGCTTAGATTCTCAGCACCTGATGGATCTAAAAAAAGATCCCATGTGTGCATCCAAACCAAAATGGCAAAAAGATCCGTAATGGTAGATGAAGTGTCTTGCCTTCCTTTGTTAGGTTCCTGACCTACATCAAGTGAGAATAGGGATCCTTTGGGTCAAATGAAATCTTCAAAGCCCTAAAGAAGTGCTTGGGTTTTCTCATTATTCCAAATCACATAAAGAATCTATACCTGACAGGCAGTAGGCTTCAAAATGGAGAAGCAGAGCAGTATTAACTGCAGTCCTATTTTATCACTCCTGCTTCAAATGCAGGGTGTCCAGGCCCCCATGACTTTAGGCAAATTAGGGGTAAGAGAGCTTATTTTGGACACTAACACATACCCCACTAGACTCTGACTACTAATCCTAACATGATGGAGAATAATAACCAAAACAGAATAGAAATACAAGCAGTTCAGAGGAGTCATGTTGTATAATTGGACTTGCCTTTTGCATTATATAGGGTAGGAATTATAAATCTAGTCAATTTTTAATTAAAACAGTTCTCCATGTGTTTTTAAAGTCAACAAATATGTGAATTCCTCTCTCCCTTTCTCTGTGGCCTATTCAGCACATGTGTTTTTATATGCACATATAGAATCCTACCTGGTATCACATGTACATACTTGACAGGTTGCTGACTTGGCAGATGCAAATTGTGAAAAGAGATCACTCCTCTTAATGCTGTTGGAACTGAAAATTCAAACTATTGGTGACCTTCCTAGCTGAAAAAAATTATATATAAATCCATGTTCAGTAAAAAGTATATTTTGGGATGTGTGGATTATATATATTTCATGATAAATTTTGATTGGCATATATATTGCTACTTTTTAATGTCTGTGTGAGTGTGTGTGTGTGTATATATATACACTCTCCAGATTTTTGAAAAAATGAAATATATGTGTCTTATTATACACTCCCTAAATTTATTCATGTTCATGTATGTGGATTTATTATCAACTTTTCACAAGATTATTCTCAGAAATATTCATCCACCTGAAATACATATTTGTTTTCTAGTACTGAAAACTAACTTCAGTGAATGATGCATACAAATCCTAATATTTCTACAGTTACTGACCAAGTTTAAGATCAATGCAAGTAGATTCCTATGGGACATGACATGTATTTTGATGTTCATTTTTTTTCAACACTGGTACATTACTATTTCTTCAGTTTATGCACATCATAGGATATATATTTCATCCACAAGTTCGCTAATTTATATCAATTTGTTTCACTTTCAATTACTTCCTGCTTCAGAACACATGTATTCCTCCATGTTTCTTAACTATTCTCTTCATGAGACTTCTTTACAAACACATTATTTTCGATTTCCATAATTACTTTTGAAGCAAAACTCACACACCCTTAATGACAAACCATAACCCTAATATTACCATTAGATGTATAACTGATAGGAATGAATGACTGTGTATCAATATAAGATTTCTTATATATTTTAAGATATCAATTTAATCCATTATTTAAAGTGGAATCAGTTATATTATTTATCCACAGTATCATCTATTCATGCATTATCTCTATATTCATAGACACAGGGTACACCTCTTTGTACCCGCAATACTAATTTATACATCTTCAAAATATTGCTCCCTGAAATGGTGGAAAAAATACTTATGTCACCTGATCTACATATACATTTTATCACAGTACTATTTTGGATACAAAATGCAAAGATCACACATATGTTTGTACAAAAGCCTAAATTGAATGGGAGCATGGATTACTAAAAACATTGATGTCTAGGTTGCCTAATTCTCTCAAATGTCCATCCTATTGGTGACTACATATTTGTTTCTTTGAAGATTATATAGTGAATATCAACCCTGTTAAAATGTCTAATCCTATCACTCACTTTATACTTTGCCTGATTTCCTACTGTCTCTATTGATGTTTCCTTTCCTACATATTTTCCCCAGTTTACCTATGTGACTGACTCTTCACATGTGCTGACATTGACATTCATTCTATTACCGAAACCCTATTGATAAAGAACTTTTGGTCCATATCCTGTACTCACACTTCTTGCAAAACCTACTGACTATCTTCCTAATCCTATGGACTATCCCTGTTTGAGTGGATGATCTTTTATACAATCTATCATCCAAGGTACAAGGTCCTATGTCATTGATTATCGATTTATCTGAGACATCACTGCAGAACGTAATTCAAAGCTAAGTATCCCAATCAAAGGCCCAATGCCAATATGGACTTTAAATCTTACTAAATTTCTGTTTTCATACATATTTTTCAACTCTATATTCTTATATATATCACAGATTCCCAATACCATTATTCATCCAGCAAAATGGTTCCTAACCCAAAACAAACATGTAATTAACCCTAACCATAAACTGTTCCCTCAATCTACCTTTATAAAAGAGCAGGGACAGAGTTGGTCTTACAATACAGGAAAGTAGGGGATTGTCCACCTGCTGAGAACCTCAAAGGTCCATTCAGAATTGATCCCTGGAGAAGATGTAGGCAGGTATGAAGGTCCTGAGAGATCAAAAGTCATCTTCCATGGCAAACAACCTGGTCAGGATGAAAGCTTTTGTCTGAATCAGCCTCTCTCTTCTTAATGTAGATAAGATGGACCAAATGAGGCCTGTGTGGAGAGCTGTTCCCGGGTGCCTATGGTTGATATACCATTCTAACTTGTGAAAGTGTCACAGAAATACGGTCAGCCTACATGTCATGGGAACCTTGGATGCATGTGTTAGGACAAACTGGTTGCCAAGGCAGTAACCTCATTCAGTTCCTGAAAGAAGTTACCTCACCTCACTTTTTTGGTGATGGCACTTTCTGAACTTGGGATCCAGGAAGCCAGGCATCTAGAGCCTGTCTCAGTCCCAGGCCTAGTGGTCTCACTTGTTTGATTTAACAAGGACAGAGTCAGTCTTTCTTGGTATCTACTGATGTGAGGATGGACAAATGACAGGAAAGCTCTGAAGAGGGGCCTTTCCTGACAAAGAAGGTAGTGGCTCACTGCTGGCTCCTGACAACTTCACAGAATTGCCCATGGACACCAGATGTGAGATAGGAGAGGCTATTTCGGGGGAACATAGTATGGCCTATCAGTCAGAGAACACTCCGGATAGTCACAAACCTACTTGGAGGAAGGAGGTGCTTATCTGGCTGTGGGTGTGGGTTTGTGGTTTTTTTCTCATGCTCTGAGAATATGTCCGAAAGTTGGTTTGTTTGGTTTGAAGTAAAGTGTTTCCAGAAAGTCGTATGAAAAGGCGAGTGTTTCTATGTCTGTGTATCTCACTGTGTCCGTGGTTGTAGACATTAGCAAAGAGAATGCATCAATGGATGTGTCTTGTCTAGTAGAAAGCTTCCCAGCATTCATCCTTCCCAATTTATGAATGGACTGCGTCTTGCCTTATGGATCGGCAACACCTGCTATCTTCCTAAGTTACTGTTTGCTTCCTGAATTCTGGCCACTCTCCAGAATAGGCTCATGGTTTTGTGTCCAAGATATGCACCACCTCCAAGCTCTGTGACACGGCCATGTATTGGTTAAATGAAGGGCATGGCCAGCATCTCAGAAAACTCAGATATCAGTGTGACCAGTAAAGACTCAGTGGAGAAACCATGCATTGGGCCTTTTCCTTACCTATTGTTCTGTTGCCCCTTGACCTTGTGTAATTCTGTGGCTTAGATTCTCTGAACCTGATGGATCTAAAGAGAGATCCCATGTATGCATCCAAAAGCAAAATGTCCAAAAGAGCAATCATTGTGGATGAAGTCTCTCTCCTTCCTTGGTAAGGTTCCTGACCTCCATCAAGTGAGAATAGGGCTCCTTTGGGTCAAATAAGTTCTTCAAAGCCCTGCAGATTCTAGCCCATAGGTGACTGGGTTTTCTCATGACTCCAATTCACATGAAGAATCTAAATCCCACCATCAGTAGGCCTCAAATTTAAGAAGCAGAGCAAAATAAACGGCAGGCCTATTTGATCACTCTTAGTTCACAGGAAGGGTGTCCAGGCCACCCTGACTTTAGGCAAATGAGGGGCAAGGGAGCTTATTTTGGACACTGTCTTGGGCTGCACCCCTCACGGAAACCTCCAGCCAGAGGTTATGATGAGTGTCTGTATGGAAGAAAATGAGGGCCATGTGGGAGTGTTTTGGTTTTAATTGTAGTCATTTTTGTGGCGGTTAGTAGAGATGACATGGTCCACCTTGGCTTGAACTTTGGTGGGATCCGCATAAAGACTGAGTTCTCGTACTGAACTCAGAGAAGTATTGCCATGAATAGTGTTGGAATTTTAGGAGGCCACGCACTATAGTCACCCTTGGAAACTGAGATCTAGGCCCAGGGTAGCTATTCACAGAGCACTGGAAATCTCAGCCAGGATATCACATGATTTTATTCTGAAAAACTTGGCAACCATTGTTGAGAGTCAAAACACACATGGACCTCACATTGTAGACCTCAATTTTCAAGGATTCATGTGACCTTTTGGCCACTCTTTGGGAAGCCTTTCCTGTGAGACATCTCCAGATATTTCATTGAAATGAGCTTCCTCACCATTTAATAGTTTCAGAATGCCTCCAACTTCATCCTTGAAAAATGGCTAGGTCAATATATCATGAAATTTTTAAAATTCCCGTGACAAGTTGGCACTGGAGATTCTTTGAATATCTTGTGGCTGATCATGAGAATAACAGTCAGTGCCTTGATTGACTGGTTTTCATAAAAATTGTGCAGAACAGAGATGCCAGGAAGTTGGAGCCTCCTGAGGAGTGGGCCTAGAGCAGTGGTGGGCAGGTGTGTGATAAAACATCTGTGGTGTGGTCATGTGCATCTGCCTTTGGCTTCCAAATTGCTTGTGACTGATATGGTGCAGCCAGCAGTCCCTTCAATGTAAAGGCATCTTGTTATATGCAGAGGTTTTAGGGAAATATTAAGAATCAGGTTGCTATGGTCAAGGGGGCAACTATGTGGGATATAAGCCTGTTTGGTGCATTCTCCTGTAGACCCTGACCCACCACACGTGACAGAACTCCCTCACGCACAGAGTAACAGTTGAATTCTTTGTATTTCGTGAAACAAATACCAAAATCCCAGTGCAGCACCAAGAAACAACACGAAAAGTGGAGAATGACCAAATAGCTTCACAGGCCCATGTGGATACACTTAGCCCCCCGTGTCCACAGTTTACCTACAAAGAGAGTATTCAGCACTGCTGACTCATGTTCAGTGGAAAATAAGAAACCATGTCCTTCAGGTCACATAGATGAAGACCCTGATTTGATGGTCTCACTACAAACGAAGCTGAAGCTCCCGACAACAACATATATTCCAAGTGCCCAACCTCAGAGGCAGTTTCTCAAGAAGTCTTTAGGCCAGCAGAGCTCCATGTTTTTGGAATGATTAGACTGTCCCTTACTTTTGGAATCTCCTCTACCTCCTCCAAGGTTGTGAACTCCTGAGCATATTCCATTCCAGATATTTATTCACAGATTTTCTAACTCTTCTCTTCTAATTGTGTCTTACTCTGGGCGATTGTAATGTCAAGGCATTGTTCTGGATGAGAGTGGGAAGATTTTTGTGTATCACATATTTACATACACATTGGATTCATTTTCCAATTTTCCTTTCAAAATACTGAATACCTCACACTAACACCTACCCTACTAGACTCTGACAACTAATCCTAATAAGGTAGAGAAAAATAAACCAAAAAAATAGAAATGCAAGCAGTTCAGAGAAGGCATGGTGTATAGTGGAATTGCCTTTTGCATTATTTAGGGTAGGAGTTATAAATCTAGTCAATTATTTGTTAAAATATTTCTCCATGTGTTTTAAAGTTAACAAATATGTGAATTCCTGTTTCCCTGTCTCTGTAGCCTATTCAGCACATGTATTTTTACATGCAATTATAGAATCTTACCTGATACCACACGTACATTCTTGTGAAGTGGCTGACTTGGCAGATACAAATTTTAAGAGATCACTCCTCCTAAGCGCTTTAGAACTGAAAATTCAACCTATGCGTGAGCTTCCTAGTTGAACAACATTATACATAAATCCATGTTAAATAAATAAATATTTTTGGATCTCTGGATGATATAAATTTCATGGTGAATTTCCTATAGCATATATTATGCTATTTTTAATGTCCGTGTGTGTTTGTGTGGGTGTATGTGTGTGTGTATATATATATATATATATATATATATATATATATATATATATATATATATATATATATATATATATAAATTCTCCAGATTTTTCAAAATATGAAATATGTGTCTTATTATAAACTCCTTTAACTCATTCATATTCAAGTATGTTTATTTATAATCAAATTTTCTCAAGAGTATTCTCAAAATATTCATTCTCCTGATATACATATTTGTTTCTTAGTACTGAAAACTAACTTTAGTGAATGGTGCATACAAATCCTAATATTTCTACAGTAGCTGACCTAGTTTAACATCAATTCAAGTAGATTCCTATGGGACATGATGTGTATTTGGATGTTCGTTTTATTCAACACTGGTACATTACTATTTCTTCAATTTATTCACATCATGGGATATATATTTCATCCACAAGTTCGCAAGTTTATAGGCATTTGTTTCACATTCAATCATTTTCTTCTTCAGATCACATGTATTCCTCCATGTTTCTTGACTGGTCTTTTTATGAGACTTCTTTCCAAACACATTATTTTCGATTTCTAGGATCACTTTTGAAGCAATACTCACACACCTTTCATGATAATCCATAACCCTAATATTACATTTAGATGTATTACTGGTTGAAATGAATGATACTATATCAATACAAGATTTCTTATAATATTTCATATATTAATTCAATGCATTATTTAAAGTGGGAACAGTTAAATTATTTATTCAAAATGTGGTCTATTCATGCATTATGTCTATATTCATGGACACAGGGTACACCTCTTTGTACCCCCAATACTAATTTATAGCTCTTGAAAACCTTACTCCCAGAAATGCTTGAAGAAATGCTCATGTCACCTGATCCACATATACATTCTATGACAGTAATATTCTGGACAAAAAATGCAAAGGTCACACTTATGATTGTACCAAAGCCTAAAAGGAAAGTGAACATGGATTACTAAAAGCATCCATGTCCAGGTTTCCTAATGCTCTCAAATGTCAATCCTAATGGTCACTGCATATTTGTTTCTTCTTAAGATTATATATTCAAACTCAACAGTGTACAAAATGTCTAATCCTATCACTCACTTTATACTTTGCCAGATTTTTTAAAGTCTCTATTATTATCTGCTTTTCTACATATTTTTCAAAGTTCATCATTGTGACTGAATTTTCATATGTGCTGACATTTACATTCACTCTCTAACTGAAACCCTATTGCAAAAGAAATTTCAGTCCAAATCCTGTACTCACTCTTCTTCCTAAACCTACCGACTATCTACCTAATCCTACCGACTATCCCTTTTTGACTGGATGTTCTCTTCCTCATTCAATCATCCAATGTACAAGGTCCTATGCCATTGTAAGTGGATTTATCTGAGACATCTGTGCAGAACCTAATTCAACACTACGTATCCCAATCATGGGCCCAATGCCCTTCTGGGCTTCAAATCCTAGATTTCTGTTTTCATACATATATTTTACCAATATAATTTAATAAATATCGCAGGTTCCCAATAAAATTATTCATCGCTCAGAATGATTCCTAACAAAATCGAACCTGTTATTACCCAAACCATACACTGTTCCCTCAATCTAACTTTATAGAAAAGCAGGGACAGAGTTGGCCTTACAATACAGGAGTGTAGGGAAACTTCCACCTGCTGAGAACCTCAAAGGTCCATGCAGAAATGATCCATGGAGAAGATGTAGGCAGCTATGAAGGACCTGAGGGAGGAAAAGTCAACTTCCATGGTAAACAACCTGGTCAAGATGAAGGGATGTGTCTGAATCAGCCTCTTTCATCTTAATGTAGAGAAGATGGACCAAACCAGGCCTGTGTGGAGAGCTGTTCCCGGGTGCCTATGGTTGATATACCATTCTAACTTGTGAAAATGTCAGAGCGAGTAGGTGCATCCTCCATCTCATGGGACCCTTAGAAGCAACTTTTAGGAAAAAGTTGTTGTCAAGGCAGTGACCTCATTTAGTTCCTGAAGGAAGTGACCTCACCTCACTTCCTTGATGAAGGAACTCTCTGAACTTGGGATACAGGAAGTCAGGCACCCAGAGCTAGTCCCAGTTCATGTCCCAGTGTTCAAACTTGTTTGGATTTTCCAAGGACAGAGACAGTCTTTCTTGGTACCTACTGATGTGAGGATAGCCTAATGCCAGGAAGGTCTGAGGAGGGGCCTTTCCTGAGAAAGAAGGTACTGGCTCACCGCTGGCTCCTAACAGCTTCACAGAGTTGGACACGGAGACCAGATCTGAGACAGGACAGCCCATTATGGGGGAATATGTTATGGCCCACCAGTCAAAGGTCACTCCATATTTTCACAGACCTACTTGGGGGTCTGTGTGGGTGTGGGTGTGGGTGTGGGTGTGGGTTTGTCATTTTGTCTCATGTTCTGAGAATAGGTAGGAAAGTCCTTTTGTTTGGTTTGGTGTGAAATGTTTCTAGTAAGTCTTTTGACAAGGCGAGTGTTTCTATGTCTGTGTATCCCACTGTGTCCGTGGTTGTAGACATTAGAATAGAGAGTGCATCAATACATATGTCCTATCTAGTAGAAATCTTACCAGCATTCATCCTGTCCTATTTATGAATGGTCTCCGGCTTGCCATATGGATCGGCCACTCCTAATATCTTCCTAAGTTCCTATTTTCTTTCTGAATTTTGGCCAAACTCCAGAATAGGCTCATGGTTTTGTGTCCAAGATATGTACCACCTTTAAGCTCTGTGACATGGCCATGTACTGGATAGCTGAAGGCAATGGTGAGCATCTCAGAAAACTCAGATATCAGTGTGACCAGGAAAGTCCCAGTGGAGAAACCCTGCTTTGGGCCTTTTGCTTACCTATTGTATTATTGCCCTGAATGTCAGGAAGGTCTTTGCCTCAGGCCACCCCTTTGTGAAGACAGAAGAGTTTTCAAATGGAAGAGAATGGGCATCACCTTTGGCTCTTGGCTTAATTGCTTTGGAAAGGGATGTGTCTGAATCAGCTTCTTGGCCCTGTGTGAGGATGTGGCTTAGATTCTCAGCACCTAATGGATCTAAAAAAATCCCATGTGTGCATCCAAAACCAAAATAGCCAAAAGAGCAGTCATTGTGGATGAAGTCTCTCACCTTCCTCTGTAAGGTTCCTGACCTCCATCTTTGAGAATAGTGATCCTTTGGGTCAAATGAGTTCTTCAAATCATTACAGAGGCTAGGCCATAGGTGCTTGGGTTTTCTCATGACCCCAATTAACATAAGGAATCTAAACCCCACAGTCATTAGGCCACAAAATGGAGAATCAGAGCAGTATTAAGGGCAGGCCTCTTAGATCACTCCTGGTTCACAGGAAGGGTGTCCCTGCCACACTGACTTTAGGCAAATGGGAGAAAGGGACCTTATTTTGGATACTGTCTTTGGCTTTCGCCTTCATGGAAACCTACAGCCTGAGGTTATGATTAGTGTCTATATGGAAGAAGATGAGGGCCATGTGGGAGTGTTTTGGTTTTAATTGTGGTCATTTTTGTGGCCGTTGGAAGAGATGACTGAGGCCACCTGGGCTTGAACACTGGTGTGATTCCCCTTAGAAACTGAGTTATGGAACTGACCTCAAAGAAGTATTGCCATGTATTGTGATGGGATTTTAGGAGGCCACACATGAGAGTCGCCCTTGGAAACTGAGATCAAGGCCCAGGGTGGCTTTCCACAGAGCACTGGGAATCTCAGGAAGGATATCACATGATTTTATTCTTAAAGAATTGGCAGCCATAGTTGCAAGTCAAAACACAAAAGGATCACACATTGTAGACCTCAAACGCCTGGCTTAATGTGACCTTTTAGCCTGTCGTTGGGAAGCATTGCCTGTTAGAATTCTCCAGAGATTTCATTGAAATGAGCTTCCTCTCTATTTAATGGTTCCTGAATGAATTAAACCCCACAGTGCCTCAAACTTCATCCTTGAAAAAAGGCTAGATAAATACCATTAAATTTTTGAAATTCTCATGAACAGGTGTCAGTGGAGAACCTTTGGATGTCTTATAGATGATCATGAGTGTACCAGACAGTGCCTTGATTGACTGGGTTTCATGAAAATCGTGTAGAACAGAGATGACAGTAATTTGGAGCCCGATGAGTATTCGGCCTAGAGCAGTGGAGTGTAGGTGTTTGTTAAAACATCTGTGATGGGGTCATGTGGATCTGCCATTGGCTTCCAAATGGTTTGTGACTGACATGGTGCAGCCCCCATACCCTTGTATGTAAAGGCATCTTGTTATACGGAGAGGTTTCAGGGCAATGTTTAGAATCAGATTTCTATTGTCAAGGGGGCAAGCTATGTGGGATAGAAGCCTGGTTGGTGCACTCTCCTGCAGACCCTTAACCAACACACGTGACAGAACTCCCTCCAGCACTCTGTCCTAGTTGACCTCCTCGTATTTCATGAAGCAAATACCAAACTCCCAGTGTAGCTGCAAGAAACACCATGAAAAGTAGAGGAAGACCAAATGGCTTCAAAGTCCACACTGGGAGACACTTTGCCCCCAAATGGCAACAAATTACCTACAAAGAGAGAATTCAGCCCTGCTGCCTCATGTTTATTGGAAAAAAAGAAACCATGTGCTCCAGGACACACAGAAGCAGACCCAGATTTGATGGTCTCACTACAAAGGAAGTTAAAACTCCTGACAACAACATATATTTCAAGTGCCCAACCTCAGAGGCAGTTTCTCAAGAAGTCTTTAGGCCAAGAGAGCTTCATGTTTGTCGAGTTTTTACCATGTACCTTACTTTTCGAAACACCTCTACCACCTCCAAGGTTGTTAACTACTGAGCATTTTCCATTTCAGATGTGTATTCACAGATTTTCTAACTCTTCTCCTCTTATTGTGTCTTACTTGGGGTGAAGGTAATGTCAAGGCATTGTTCTGAATGAGAGTGGGAAGACTTTTGGGTAGCATATATTTGCATACACATTGGATTCATTTTCCAATTTTCTATTCGAAATACTGAATCCCTGACTGTCAGAGGTAGAAGGAATTCTCCTTCAAAGAATAGCCTGACACTTACAAGAAACAGCCACCAGGAGACATCCTGTCTGGGAGACATCCTGTAGCCATCTGTCTCCCTGAGACATCCTGTGCCCATCTGTCTTTCTGAAACTTCCTGAGGTTATCTCACGTTGTGAAGACATCTAGGAAGTGCAGATAAGAGAGATTTCCCACATCCAGCATACAAATACCCCTGTGTGAACAATAAAAGTTTGCAGCTTGATCAGAACTCCTGTCTTGCTGTCATCTCTCGTGTCTCTTGTCCCTTCATTCCTCCCTATCTAGGTTCGCTGCCCACGTTGATGTGTCCTGCCGGCCGGGACATCTGGCGCCCACTGACTGGGGCTCGAGCTTTTGATTGAGGGGGACCCCGTCCTCCTGGAAGATTTGGTCAAGCGGAGCTTGCAATAACCACAGAAGACACCACCGAGAGACAGATCCAGGAGGAGGGTGGGGATGACACACGGTGATTGACCCACCATGGGGCAAGCAGTTTCGTCACATGATTTGTTTTTGTCAGGCTACAAGGAGTCCTTCCAGACATGGGGGCGCGTATTAAGAAAAAAGACTTAAATTTTTTTTCTTTTCACACATAAGAGAGCAGTGTCCATGGTTTCCTCTTGAAAGGACCATTGATGGTAAAAGATTGCTTAGAGTAGGAGACTGTTTAAAAGATTATTATGAATGCTTTGGCCCAGAAAAAGTGCCTGTTCCCACCTTTTCTTACTGGAACTTAATTAATAGAATTCTTAAAAGTTCACCCTTTGACAATGGTACCTTAAAAGTTGTCAAGGTTGGGAAAGAGACTATGCAAATACTTCTCATATCCCCTCGGCATGCCCATCAGTTAGTATAGACATAGACCCTTCTCAGGCTCCCCAGGACCGTGGGAACCTTCCTGGTCCCCCTCAAAATACCACCCTAATGAATAAGGCTCCAATGATTACCAACTGCATTTATCCAGTTTTAAATACCGGAGACACATTGACCCCTGTAGAGGAGGCTACTTTGGAGAAGGAAGCAGCTCGCTACCATTCAGAAGACCCTCCACCTCTCAAGACCCTGACACAGCTTATAGGACTTACACATCCACCTCCCTCCTATATCCCTCCTGCCTTTTGTGCTCTGGCCCTTCAGGGAACAAATACCCCCCCCCCCCGATATTTTCTCCCCACTTCCCTTGCCTAAACTGGCTCCTTTGTGAGCATCCTTTCAACATACACAGGAACAGATCCAACCTTTAAAAGAATTAAGATCCCTTCACTCTGAGCTCTCTTCATTAGCCTTAGGTATGGAGTCAAAGCAACTGGCCTACAGTGGTCTAATACAAAGGCGAAGCCACTCCATTGACCTGTGCTCGCCTTCCCAGGCACCACCAGTCTGATAGATAAGCCTGCCCAGGCTGAGGTCAAAGAATTAGACGAGGATAAAGAGGAGGAAGAGGGGAAATGGATTAAGGAGATCAGGACTCAGAGGATGAGGAGTTCAGCCCTAGGCAGGCAGGAACCCAGAGTCTACAAAAAATTAAGCCTGCATTTTCCTGAAAAACTTAAAAAGGCTTGTGCTCACTATGGCCCCATTGCACCCTACACGTTGGCTTTATTAGAAAGCCACAGCACACAATGACTTACTCCCAATGATTGGAAATTTTTAGACCAAGCTACCCTCAGTGCCAGAGACTTCCTGTTATGGAATGCAGATTTCAAAGAGCACTGTCGGGAAACTGCTCAAAAAATTTTAACTAAGGCCTTCTCTAAATCCAGGACTTATGTTAAGCTAGTGGGCAATGAGCCTTTTGACAATAAAACAAAACAGGCACATTTCCCTGCTGGACTTTTGATGCAGATTCAGATGGCTGGCTTACATGCTTGGAGACACCTCCCTCAAAAGCCTCGGCTACCACTTCCCTGGCAAAAATTTGACAAGGGCCCGACGAGCCTTATAGCGACTTTGTTCCCCGGCTTAACCTAGCTGTGGAATGCTTGCTTGGACCAAGCGAAAGCAAAAGCGCTTTTGTAAAACATCTTGCCTTTGAAAACGCCAACCCGGCATGTCAGGATGTTCTTCAACCACATAAGGATAAAGGGAAACTCTCTGACTTTATTAGACTCTATGCAGGTGTAGGTGCAGCCCATGCCATGGGTCTTGCCCTAGGTGCCACCTTTACCAAGACCTTTCACAATCCTGGCTCACGTACTTGCTTTACTTGTAAACAACCTGGCCATTTTGCACGCAAGTGTCCGACAGGCAAAAAAAGCCTAGGAATAGCGTCTCCTTCAACTGGGGCTATACCGCCCCAAGCTATCCTTTGCCCTAGATGTGGTAAAGGTCATCACTGGGCCAGTGAGTGTAGATCTAAGACAAATGCCCTCAGACAGCCTATTTTTTCCTGCTTCTTGGGAAACTCCCTGCGGGGCCAGCCCCGGGCCACGACATCCCCCAGGACAAACCCAGGGGCAATAAGATTTGTTCCCTCCCAAACTCCCAACCTACCTCAAAATTCTTCTCCACAATTGCCTCCCTCCAACTAGCCACTCCAGGCAGCGCAGGATTGGACCTCTGTGCCACCACCGATACTATATTGGACTCAATGCAAGGACCCCAGATAATACCCACTGGAATTATGGGTCCCCCTCAATCTCATATGTGTGCCCTTATTTTTGGGAGAGCCTCTACTAACTTACATGGTGTTCAGGTCTTCCATGGCATTAATAATAATGATTTCACTGGAGAAAAAAAATACTGGCCACAGCTATTAATGGAGTTGTGGCCATCCCAGCACGAACAAGTCTTGCACAATTAATACTCCTTCCCTTGAATCCAGGAGGCACTTCCACCACCCAAACCTACCGCAGGGGACTGCCTCCTTGGGCTGCTCTGATGTAAATTTTGTTCAACCCGTTTCTCACAAAAGACCCACAATTTCCTTACTTATTGAAGGAAAGGAATTCCAAGGAATTCTAGATACTGGAGCTGATGACACAATTATTTCTCAAAAATATTGGCCATCAGCTTGGACCCTCACCTCATCCTTGACTGACCTTAAAGGGATAGGACAGTCAAAAAATCCTCTGGTCAGCTCTACGGCTCTTAGCTGGACTTATAAAGAGGGTAATAAGGGAATTGTCACTCTTTTCATTGTTCCTGACCTCCCTGTTAACCTATGGGCCCAAGATATTTTGAGTCAAATGGAAGTTATTCATGCCAGTCCCAATTCCATAGTAACTCATCAAATGCTTCATATAAATTTTGTCCCTGGTACAGGCCTTGGGAGACTGAGACAAGGACTGGTTGAGCCAATAAAACCCATACAAAAAACAAATACATATGGACTTGGGTATTCGGATTTTTAGTGTCGGTCTCTGACTCTCCTGTACCCCATGGAGATAAAATTATTTGGGAAACTCAGACTCTTGTGTGGGTGAATCAATGGCCACTTACCCAAGAAAATACGGAGGCTGCCTCCAAGTTAGTGCAGGAACAGCTGGCAGCCGGCCATGTAGAGCCCTCAACCTCAACATCGAATACTCCAATTTTTGTTATCAAGTAAAAATCAGGCAAGTGGTGCCTTTTACAATATTTGTTTGCCATTAATAAAGCTATGTGCCCAATAAGAGCACTACAGCCAGGCATTCCCACACCAGTGGCTATTCCCAAAAACTATTGTAAAATGATTATTGAGTTAAAAGATTGTTTTTTTACCATTCCTTTACATCCTGCGGATAGACCCTATTTTGCCTTTAGTCTCCCTCGCATTAATTTTCAGGGCTCTATGCAGAGATTTCAATGGAAGGTTCTTCCCCAAGGTATGGCCAACAGCCCTAGTCTTTGCCAAAAATACGTTGCTCAAGAGGTAGACCCTGTGAGACAGCTATGGCCACAAATTTATATTTTACATTATATGGATGATTTGTTAATTGCTGCACCTAATAACCATGACCTTAATAATTGTTACTTGGACATTTACAAAATCCTCACTTCCTTGGGACAACAGATAGCTCCTAATAAGGTTAAAACAGAGGACTGTTATACCTATTTGGGCCTTAAACTTCAAGATAATCAGATCCAAATTCCTAAGATACCACTATGGGTGGACCATCTTCACAACCTTAATGATTTTCAAAAATTCCTGGGGAATATTCAATGGCTAAAAACATATTTAAAATTACCACCTTGTGTACTTTTGTCCCTTAATGATATTTTGAGAGGTGATTCCCACCCCTCCTCCCCTCAAAAACTTACTCCCGAGGCATGACAGGCATTAAACCAAGTCACAGAAGCCATTGCCAAACAGTTTTTTACAGAACATTCTTATAACCTTCCTCTGGTTCTGGTTATTTTACACACTCCTCATACATCCACAGGAATATTTTGGCAACGAAATACACATTTTAGAAATAAAGGCTGCCTTTGCTTTGGGTCCATTTACCCACCACATTCTCCAAGGTTATTACTGTTTTTCTTGCTCAGGTAGCTTCTATTATTTTTAAAAGTCGTTTGCTATCTCGACAACATTTTGGCAAAGACCATGATAATATTTTAATTTCATATACTAAAGACCAAATCCAATTTTTACTACAGACGGAGGATGAATGGCGTTTTGCCTTATCAGGCTTTTTGGGAACAATTGATAACCACCTACCCAATGACCCCCTTTTACATTTTGTCCAGTTACATCCATTTATTTTTGCCAAAATTACTCAAAAGGCTCCCATTCCTCAAGCCCTTACTGTCTTTACAGATAGTTCCAGTAATGGCCGAGCAGTCTTTGTTGTCAATAACCAGCCTAACACCTTTGATACTGTCTATCATTCAGCAGAGTTTGTGGAATTGTTTGCAATAACACAAGTTTTTAAAACATTTTTTGATAATCCTGTTAATATTTATACATACAGTGCCTACATTGCTCATTCTGTGCGCCTGCTTGAGATTTCACCCACCATTAAGGCTTCTTCCAATGTCGCCCATCGGTTTCACCAGCTTCAGCAGCTAATTCAGGCCAGACAACACCCATTTTTCTTAGGGCACAGCAGGGCACACTCTGATCTTCCCAGCCCTCTAACACAAGGTAATGCCAAAGCTGATGCAGCAACTCGTTTCATCTTTCCAATTTTTGTTGGCTGCACTCAAAAGGCCACGGAGTTACAAAATCTTCACCATCTAAATTCGCAGAACCTTCGATTACTATGTAAAATTACCAGGCAACAGGCATGAGAAATAGTAAAAGCATGCCCTGGTTGCCCTGTCTCCCTCCCCATTCAACACTTGGGAGTTAACCCCCGAAGATTACTGTCCAATCAGTTTTGGCAAATGGATGTTACTCATTTTTCTGAATTTGGAAAAACCAAATATGTACACGTTTCTGTAGATACCTTCAGTGGCCTTATTTTCGCATCACCACATTCTGGAGAGGCTATCAAAGATGTCCTTTCTCATCTTGTTTCAGCGTTTTCTGTAATGGGTAAACCAATACAAATTAAAAAAAGATAATTGTCCTGCATATACCAGTGCCAAGTTTAAACAGTTTTGTGCTACCTCGCAAATTTGTCATACTAATGGAATTCCATACAAGTCTCAAGCATTGTGGAACGTGCCCACCTTACCTAAAGACTTGGCTAAACTGCATTAATGCTTCTGCACTTGTATTTACCACTCACAGGCATCGCCTTAATTATGCATTATTTGCCCTTATTTTTCTTTCCCTAGACAATGAAGGCCATTCGGCTGCAGACTGACACAGGCAATCCTCGTCCAATTCTGTTCGCCCACCTGTTATGTGGCACAATCCCCTTACAAATAAATGGAAACGCCCAGGTCCTGTCCTCATCTGTGGACGAGGCTCAGCTTGTGTTTTGGACGAAGAGCAAACAGCCCCAAGATGGTTACCAGAACGCCTGGTTAAACAGGTTAATGGCTTACCTCAACACGGGGATGGAGGCCCTCCCCCTGAGGACAAGTTTTCCTCTTTTTCAGATGCAGCCAACAATCTGTGTGAGGATCCTACTTAAGGCACTTCTGCTGAACAGGATTGTACACGGAGGCTTTGGCCCTCCACCTTCCAACATCATGGAGTACCTTTTTGGCCCTCCCTGTGAACGCAAGGGAGGATCTTGGACTCAGGCTCCCACTAGTTTGACCCAGACTGCTGACTGTGTGACTAAGGTGGCTTACCTCCGGGCCGAGGTTGACCATAAACTCAGAGGAGTTCATCAGCCTAAATTGGTATGTGTTAACAAGCCAAAGATTATTCCCCCTAGTACAAGTAAAGCTCTCCAAAATTGTTCTGCAACTTGAACGCATACCGAAGCGATGCATGCCACTTGTTATGCATCGGCCTCAATTTGTGTTAACAAGCAGGGAGAACAATTTTTTGAAGCCTCCCTAACTAAAACTCATGCAGCAGGAGGGACCACTATTCATTATACCCCCGTTCTTTTTGACCGGGGAGGAGAAGGCAAATACACCAAGCTACAGTCAGCTGGGTGCCAAGGCCCTGTTGGTAAACCCTCCTGCTGCCCCATTAAGGCACCTACAGGGGTCACTGATGGTGGAGGATTCCCTTATGCTGTCAAGCATCCTCAGATAATCAAATTTTTGAAACCCCAAATCCCTGAGCTCAAATATCATCCCTTAATATAGCCAAAATGCCAGCTCCCAGGTTTAGATAACAATACATTAGATATTTTGGAAACTACCTTCTCCTTGCTTAATAATTCCAACCCCAACTTTGCTGGTGATTGCTGGCTCTCCATGACAACAGGGGCAATCATGCCTATGGCAGTTCCTATTAATTCAATCATAGACGATGATAATACATGCCAACCCAGATTTCATTTAAAAGTACAGTCTATAGGCACTTTTACAATATGTCTTTTAGGCGCGATGCAAAATAATACCTATGATATTGATGTTGGAGTTACTTCCTTTGGAAATTGCTCAACAGTACAAAACTATTCCTCATCCACCCCATCTCTTTGTCCCTCCAATGGCACAGTTTTTATGTGTGGAGGAAACTCGGCCTTCCCGAGGCTTCCATCGAATTGTACCGTTGGCTGTGTTCTTGCCTTATTACTCCCTGATATAACTATTGTCCCAGGAGACGAAACTCTATGCATTCCTAGTCTAGACACCGCAGTCAAAAGACACAGGCGGGCAATACAGGCCTTACCACTCGTTGCCAGCCTTGGAATAACAGCTACTGTGGCCACAGGTACAGCTGGCTTAGGCATGGCTATACACTCTTAGCGTCGCCTGTCTCAACAACTTATAAATGATGTAAAAACTCTGTCAGGAACCATTAAAGATTTGCAGGACCTAGTAGACTCCCTGGCAGAAGTGTTCCTTCAAAACAGAGAAGGCTTAGATTTACTGACAGCTAACCAGGGAGGTATTTGCTTGGCCTTGGGGGAACGATGCTGCTTTAATGCCAATAAATCAGCCATAGTACGCACTAAAATTAAGCAGCTTCAAGAAGATCTAGAAAAGAGATGAAGGGAACTTTTTGAAAATCCCCTCTGGACTGGGTTCAATGGATTTCTACCCTACCTTCTTCCCCTATTAGGCCCTTTGTTGGGTTTACTTTTAATGGTGTCCATAGGACCCTGCATTATAAACAGGCTTGTACAATTTATTATAGAACAGATTAATATTTTGGCCTCTAAGCCCATACAGGTCCACTATCATCGCCTGGAGATGGAAGACCATGCTGCCAACATTTAAAAGGATGTTCTACCCTTCTCACAGGCTTATTTCTTAAGTTTACATCCCCACAGATCTCTCTTTCTTACATTAATCTATAAGTAACAGCTCTGACCAACCATCTTCTGCCATTGGCATAAGGGTTCGTCCTCCATGGGCCCCTCCACTTGGGGGAGGATGCACCCATGGAGTGAGGACGTTAGGCCATAATAACGGAGGGTGCAGGATGGACTGCAGGAGGATGTATCCACGGATCCCAAAACAGAAGACCTCTTAGTGACACGCTCTGGTGCATGGTGGTCAGCCTGCTTCCCCCTCAAAGCCGTCTCCTCCCAAAACATGCCAAGGCCACCACGAAATCTCCTAGTAAACATGCTCTCTCGAATCAGGAGATATTCTAAGGCCTGCTAGAGAAACAGAGCCTCTATCACCCCCTAAAACATTGGCCGATAAGGTATGGTCAAATATTTTATATAAGAAAGAGAGGTCAGGGGCTAGAAGGAAGTTCTCCTTCAAAGAATAGCCTGACACTGAAAAGAAACAGCCCCCTGGGAGATATCCTGCCTGGGAGACATCCCGCAGCCATCTATCTCCCTGAGACATCCTGCGGCCATCTGTCTTCCTGCAACATCCTGAGGTTATCAAACTTTCTGAAGACATCCAGCAACTGCCGATAAGAGAGCTTTCCCATCCACAACATATAAATTCCCATGTGAGAACAATAAAAGTTTGCAGCATGATCAGAACTCCAGTCTTGCTGTAATCTCTCGTGTCTCTTGTCCCTTCATTCCTCCCCAACTAGGTTCCTTGCCCACATTGATGTGTGCGGCCGGCCGGGACAACTGACACTAACCCATACCCTACTACACTCTGACTACTAATCCTAATATGATGGAGAAAAATAACCCAAACAGAATAGAAATACAAGCAGTTCAGAGGAGGCATGGTGTATATTTGGACTTGCCTTTTGCATGATATAGGGTAGGTGTTATAAATCTAGTTAATTTTTAATTGAAATCGTTCTCCATGTGTTTTTAAAGTTAACAAATATGTGAATTCCTGTCTCCATTTCTCTGTAGCCTATTCAACACATGTATTTTTATCTGCACATATAGAATCCTACTTGGAATCACACGTACATTCTTGTGAGGAGGCTGACTTGGCAGATACAAATTGTGAGAAGAGATCACTCCCCATAAACGCTGTTGGAACTCAAAATTCAATCTATGGGTGAGCTTCCTAGTAGAACAACATTTTACATAAATCCATGTTCAGTAACATAAATATTTTTGCATCTATGGATGATATATATTTCATGATGAATTTTGTTTGGCATATATATTGCTACTTTTTATTGTCTGTGTGTGTGTTTTGTATATATATATACACTCTTCAGATTTTTCAAAATATGAAATATATGTGTCTTATATACACTCCCTAAATTCATTTATGTTCATGTATGTGGATTTATAATCAACTTTTCACAAGATTATTCTCAGAAATATTCATCCACCTGAAATACATATTTGTTTTCTAGTACTGAAAACTAACTTAAGTGAATGGTGCATACAATCCTAATATTTCTACAGTGACTGACACAGTTTAACATCAATGCAAGTAGAAATCTATCGGACATGATGTGTATTTTGAAGTTCATTTTGTTCAACACTGGTACATTACAATTTCTTCAGTTTATTCACATCATAGGATATATATTTCATCCACAAGTTCACAAATTTATACGCATTTGATTCATTTTCAATCATTTCCTGCTTCAGAACACATGTATTACTCCTAGTTTCCTGAATGGTCTTTTCATGACACTTATTTCCAAACACATTCATTTTGGTTTTCATAATCATTTTGAAGCAAAACTCACACATTCTTCATGATATACCATAACCCTAATTTTACCATTATATGTGTAACTGATTGGAATGAATGATTGTATATCAATATAAGATTCCCTGTATATTTTCTGATATCAATTCAATCCATTATTTAAAGTTTGAACCACTTTTATTATTTATTCACAGTATGGTCTATTCATGCATTATTTCTATATTTATAGACACAGGGTACATCTATTTGTATCCCCAATACTAATTTATTCATCTTCAAAATGTAGCTCCCAGAAATGTTGTCAGAAATACTCATGTCACCTGATCTACATATACATTTTATCACAGTAATATTCTGGACACATTATGAAAATGTCACACTTATGATTGTACCAAAGCCTAAGTGAAAGTGAGCATGCGTTACTAAAAACATCCATGTCCAGGTTGCCTAATGCTCTCTAATGTCAATACTATTGGTGAATACATATTTGTTTCTTCCTAAGATTATATATTCAACCTCAATCCTGTTGAAAATGTCTAATCCTACCACACAATTTATACTTTGCCTGATTTCCTAATGTCTCTATTGATTTCTGCTTCCCTACATATTTTCCCAGTTCATTATTGTGACTGACTCTTCACATGTGCTGACATTTACATTCACTGTCTAAACGAAAGCCTATTGCTAAAGAACTTTTGGTCCCACTCTTATACTCACTCTTCTTTCTAAACCTACCGACTTTCGTCTTAATCGTACCGACTATCACTTTTTGACTGGATGTTCTCTTTGACATTCAATCATCCAAGGTACAAGGCAATTGTATATCGATTCATCTGAGACATCTGTGCAGAATATAATTCAAAGCTAAGTATCCCACTCAAAGGCCTAATGCCTTTCTGGGCTTCAAATCTTACCTGGATTTCTGTTTTCAAACTTATATTTCCCCTGTATATTCTTGAAAATATTGCAGGTCCCAATACCATTAATCATCTTGCACAATGATTCCGAACCCAAATAGAACCTGTTATTAACCGTAACCATACACTCTTTTCTCAATCTCACTTTACAGAAGAGCAGGTACAGAGTTCGTCTTACAATACAGGAATGTAGGGGATCTTCCACCTGCTGAGAACCTAAAATGTCCATGCAGAAATGATCCCTGGATAAGATGTAGGCAGCTATTGAGGAATTAAGAGAGCAAAAGTCATCTTCCAATGCAAAAACCCTGGTCAGAATGAAGGGATGTGTCTGAATCAGCCTCTCTCTTCTTAATGTAGAGAAGATGGACCAAACCAGGCCTGTGTGGAGAGCTGTTCCTGGGTGCCTATGGTTTACATACCATTCTAACTTGTGAAAGTGTCACAGGAAGTAGGGGCAGCCTCCATCTCATGGGACACTTGGAAGCAACTGAAGCAATTGTTAGGACAAAGTGGTTGTCACGGCAGTGACCTCACTCAGTTCCTGAAAGAATTGACCTACTTAACTTCCTTGTTGATGGAACTCTCTGAACTTGGTATCCAGGAAGCCAGGCACCCAGAGCCAGTCCCAGTCCCCGTCCCAGTGGGCTCAATTGTTTGTATTTACCATGGACATAGTCAGTCTTTCTTGGTACCTACTGATGTGAGGATGGTCAAATGACAGAATAGCTATGAAGAGGGTCCTTTCCTGGGAAAGTAGGTAGTTGCTCACCAATGGCTGCTGGCAACTTCACTGAGTTTGAAAAAGGAGACAAGATCTGAGACCGTACAGGCCATTTCGGGGGAACGAAGTATGGCTCACCAGTCAGAGGACACTCCATATAGTCAGAGACCTACTTGGGGGAAGGAGGTGCCTTTTTGAGTGTGGGTGTGAGTATGTGGTTTTGTCTCATGTTCTGAGAATAGGTAGGAAAGTCGGTTTGTTTGTTTTGGGGTAGACTGTTTCTTGTATGTCGTTTGGCAAGGCGAGTGTTTCTATGTCTGTGTATCTTACTGTGTCAGTGGTTGTAGACAATAGAAAAGAGAATGCATCAATGGATGTGTTGTGTCTAGTAGAAAGCTCCCAGCATTCATCCTGCCCAATGTATGAATAGAGAGTGGGCAGCCTTATTGATGTGCAACACCTATTATATTCCTAAGTTTCAGTTTTCTTCCTGAATTCTCTCAACTCTCCAGAATAGGCTCATGGTTTTGTGTCCAAGATATGTACCACCTCCAAGCTCTGTGAAATGGCCATGTACTGAATAGCTGAAGGAAATGTGATCATCTCAGAAAACTCAAATATCAGTGTGAATAGAAAAGTCTCAGTGGAGAAACCCTGCTTTGGGCCTTTTACTTACCTATTTTTCTGTTGCCCTGAATGTCAGAAAGGTCTTTGCCTCAGGTCACACTTTGTGAAGCCTGAAGAAAATAGTTTTCAAATGGAAATGAATGGGCATCACCTGTGGCTCTTTCCTTAATTGCTTTGGAAATGGATGTGTCTGAATCAGTATCTTGGCCCTGTGTCAGGTTGTGGCTTAGATTCTCAAAACCAGATGGATCTAAAAAAGATGCCATGTGTGCATCCAAAACCAAAATGGCAAAAAGATCAGTTATAGTGGATGAAGCTTCTTGCCTTTCTCTATTAGTTTCCTGACATCCATCAAGTGAGAATAGGAATCCTTTGGGTAAAATTAGTACTTCAAAGCCCTGCAGAGGTGCTTGGGTTTCCTCATGACTCCAAATCACATAAAGAATCTATACCTGACTGTCAGTAGGCCTCAAATTGGAGAATCAGAGCAGTATTAAGAGCAGGCCTATTTGATCACTCCTGGTTCACAGGAAAGGTGTCCCGGCCACAATGACTTTAGGCAAATGAGCGGCAAGAGAACGTATTTTGGACACTGTCTTTGGATGTGCCCCTCATGGAAGCCTCCAGCCAGAGGTTATGATTAGTATCTATATGGAAGAATATGAGGGCTATGTGGAAGTGTTTTGGTTTTAATTGTGGTCATTAGTGTGGTGGTTGGAAAAGATGACTGGGTCCATCGGGGTTTAAACTCTGATGTGATTCCCCTTTGAGACTGCCTTGTGGAACTGACCTCAGAGAAGAATTGCCATGATTTGTGTTGGCATTTTTGGAGGCCACGCATGAGAGTCGCCCTTGGAAACTGAGATCTAGACCAAGGGCGGCTTTCCACAGAGCACAGGGAATCTCAGCCATGATACCATATGATTTTATTCTGAAAGCCTTGGAATCCATAGTTGAGAGTCAAAACACACATGGACCTCACATTGTAGACCTCTATGTGCCTGGCTTCATGTAACCTTTTGCCCACTCTTTGGGAAGCCTTGCCTGTGAAATTTCTCCAGAGCTTTCATTGAAATGATCTTCCTCAACCTTTAATGGTTCCTGAATGAATGGAAACCCACAGTGCCTCCAACTTCATCCTTGAAAAATGGCTACATAAATACCATGACATTCTTGAAATTCCCTTGACCAGGTGGCACTGGAGAACCTTCGATGTCCTGTTGCTAATTCGAGTGTACAAGACAGTGCCTTGATTGACTGGGTTTCATGATAATGGTGTAGAACAGAGATGTCAGTACGTTGGAGCCTCCTGATTAGTGGTCATAGAACAGTGTTGTGCATGTGTGTGATAAAACATCTGTGGTGGGGCCATGTGGATCTGCCATTTACTTCCAAATGGGTTGCAACTGACATGGTGCAGCCAGCAGAACCTTGTATGTAAAGGCATCTTGTTATATGGAGAAATTTCAGAGCAATGTTCAGAATCAGGTTGCTATGGTCAAGGGGGCAACCTATGTGTGATAGAAGCCTATTTGGTGCATTCTCCTGCAGACCCTGACACACGACACATGACAGAACTCCCTCCAGCACTGTGTCCCAGTTGAACTTTTTGTTTTTTGAGAAGCAAATACCAAACTCCCAATGCAGCAGCAAGAAACACCACAAAAAGTGGAGGATGACCAAATAGCTTCACAGTCCACACGGAGAGACACTTAACCCCCAGTGGCCACAGATATCTATAAAGAGATAATTCAGCACTGCTGCCTAATGTTCAATGGAATATAAGAGACCATGTCCTCCAGGTCACATATATGCAGACCCAGCTTTGATGGTCTCACTACAAAGGAAGATAAAGCTCCTGACAACAACATATATTTCAAGTGCCCAACCTCAGAGGAAGTTTCTCAAGAAGTCTTTAGGCCAACAGAGCTCCATGATTGTGGAGTTTTATCCTGTCCCTTACTTTTGGAAACTCCTCTTGCACCTCCAAAGTTGTGAACTCCTGAGCAATTTCCATTCCAGATATGTATTCACAAATTTTATAACTCTTCTTCTCTAATTGTGTCTTAATTGGGGCGAAGGTAATGTCAAGTAATTGTTCTGGATGAGAGTGGGTGGATTTTTGTGTAGCACATATTTGCATACACATTGGATTCATTTTCCAATTTTCCATTTGAAATACTGAAACACTGACACTACCCCATACCCTACTAAACTCTGTCTACTAATCCTAATATGATGGAGAAAAATAACCCAAACAGAATTGAAATACAAGCAGTACAGAAATGGCACAGTGTATAGTTGGAATTGCCTTTTGCATTATATAGAGTAGGAGTTATAAATCTACTAATTTTTTTGTTGAAATAGTTCTCAATGTGTTTTTAAAGTTAACAAATATATGAATTCCTGTCTCCCTTTCGCTGTAGCGTATTCAGCACATGTATTTTTATAAGCACATGTATAATCCTACCTGGTACCACATGTACACTATTGTGTGGTACCTGAATAGGCAGATACAAATTGTGAGAAGAGATCACTCCTCCTAAACGCTGTTGGAACTGAACATTCACCCTATGGGTGAGCTTCCTAGCTGAACAACATTATATATAAATCCATGTTCAGTAAAATAAATATTTTTGATCTGTGGATAATATATATTTCATGGTGAATTTCAATTGGCATATAGTGCTAATTTTTAATATCTGTGTGTGTTTATATATATATATACTCTCCAGATTTTTCAAAATATGAAATATATCTGTCTTATTATACATTTCCTAAATTCATTCATATTCATGTATGTGGATTTATAATAATCTTTTCACAAGATTATTTTCAGAAATATTCATCCACCTGGAATACCTATTTGTTTCCAACACTGAAAACTAACTTAAGTGAATGGTGTATACAAATCCTAATATTTCTACAGTAACTGACTCAGTTTAACATCAATGCAAGTAGACTCCTATGGGACATGATGTGTATTTTGAAGTTCATTTTTTTCAACACTTGTACATTACTATTTCTTTAGTTCATGCACATCATTGGATATATATTTCATCCATAAGTTTGCAATTTTATTGGCATTTGTTTCACTTTCAATCACTTTCTACTTCAGAACACATATATTTCTCCATGTTTCTTGACTGGTCTTTTCATGAGAATTCTTTCCAAACACATTATTTTTGATTTTCATAATTTCTTTTGAAGGAAATCTCACACACCCTAGATAATGAACCATAACCATAATATTACCATTAGATATATAACTGGTTGGAATGAATGATTGTATATCAATAAATGATTTCTTATATATTTTCAGATATCAATTCAATACATTATTTAAAGTGGAACCTGTTATATTATTTAAACACAGTATTGTCTATTCATGCATTATCTCTATATCCATAGACACAGGGTACACGTCTTTATAACCCCAATACTAATTATTAGGTCTTGAAAATATTCCTCCCAGAAATGGTGGAAGAAATACTCATGTCACCTGACCTACCTATACATTTTATCACAGTAATATTCTGGACACAAAAAGCAAAGTTCACACTAATGATTGTACCAATGGAATGGTCGAGTGAGCATTTTAGGAAGAGACCACCAAGAGACTGTCTCATGCAACAGCAAAGTGTGTATTGGGGGTCCAGCATGCTGCAGCTCAGAGCTCACTTGAATTTAGCAGAGAGCCCTGAGAATAGCTTAAGCAGAGCTTATGTACTTTCTTTGGAGAAGGCAGGGTGTGAAGTTTATTGATGGGTCAGGGTGAGTGGGCGGTTTGCTTGCAAATGTGTGAGGGAGTACATTCTGCAGTTTGGCAGTTGGGGACAACACATTCTGGGAACAAGATTAGCAAACAGTTCTCAAGATTTCAACAGTGTTTTGTTAAGCATACAGAAAAACAGGAAGTGACAAGTTCCTATTTAATAAACCTTTCATTTCCCACTTCTTGTTCTGGTTACTTTTAATCAAAAAAGTGATCATTGGGGGGTGTCACATTTTATGTCTGCTAGTGAGTTATATTGTTGTCTGATTACCATAAGTTTAACTTGTCCAATTTGAGCTTGGAGAAAGGAAACTACACGGTTGAGCAAACAGGGCCCCACAGTTAGCAATAATATGAGGATTATTAATGGACTGCCCAAGGCAGATAAAAGCGTAGTTAACCCAAGGGACTGTGTGAACCAAGACTCAAACCACGCTTTTTGGGCCTCTGTCTCTCTTTGACGCTCTTCAAGGCGTTTTCTTAATTTACTCATGGATTCTTTTACAACTCCAGTATTGTCAACATAAAAAAAAAAATTCTTCCCTCATTGCAGCACAAAGGCCCCCTCTCTCATGAAGAGGAGGTCCAACCGTCGCCTATTCTGTGAAACTACTTCGGAGAGAGAGGTTAAAGATTCCTGTAAAGCTGGGATTGAGGTTTTTAATATCTTTAAGCTTTGGTCTATTGCTGCTTCTCATTGAGTCATTTGTTGTGTCCCATGGACTAGGTCAGTGGTTCCTGTGCCCACACCTGCAGCAACTCTTATTCCAAATAGGATGGCTAAAGTGAGGGATACAGGTTCCCAGCGGAACCGGGTTTTATGCCCCCCCTATTTGAACTTATATGAACCTGTGTCATGATAGAGCACTCTGAGAAACATCTGCACCATTACATAACTAATCACATCTATTGACCATTTTATGAACACATAAACAATAATTAAGTATATAGAATTATACTGTTGAAGGAACAGACAAGGAAAGGCACCTAAGATAGCACCGAAGCTAGGGAAGCAGTCCTATTTGGTTGCAAAAGGATGTAGAGAGCATTGCTTCTGTTGTAATCAATTAATCCTCTGAACCCCAAGTTTAGGTTGTTTCAGAATTTTGTAGCCAACATGTAAGGGAATGGGCTCAGAATATCACAGTCTGCAGAAGTTCACAAAAAGTAGTTTTTGTTTCTGTTTTATTTCTTCTATTTTGGCAAGTTAACTTTTTAAGGACACCTGGGAGGGGGAGAGCTTTCGTCTTCTCTTTTTTTTTTCTCCCTGCCAGCTGTTAAAATGGAGCCCAGTTGGTAACTTCTTTATCTTAGAAATGTAGCAATCTCTGTGAAGCTCCAGCTCAAGGCCAGAGGCCTTGTTCACATATTTTGTGAAAAACTAGTAAGGGGTGTCTAGCTTAGGAGTGCTGATTTTTCCAACCAGTGGCAACTAGAACAGGGCAACAAGAAAAGAGGAAGTTTATCTACATTGAACTCTTTCATAGGGATTATTATGCTGAAAGTCCTAAAGTCAGTCATGGTGAAGACTTCTGGAGAAGGTCACTTAAGAATTTTCTGTGGTCTTGGTACAGAGGGGGAAGAGTGGAAGGCAGGGGGTGAGAGCAGCTCCATGGATCTGAGAATCAGGAAGGAGAGATTAAAAGACTATTGGGAAAGGGGTTTGGGATTTTGCTAGCAAAAAAAAACTTGAGCAGTAGAGCAAGTAGAGCAGAGGGGAAGATGGGAGTGAGTATCTCAAAAAGCCTGTGAGGGATTTTAAATTCTTAGTAACCTGTATTCAGTGTTGACAATGCAACTTTAAAGGTAATTTTTATTACATCTCGGTTTGAGCTTTGGGTTAGCAGGTAAGAGGACCTGTTGGGACCCATTGTGGGCACTGACAGAAGAATAGAGGAGTGTCTGGGTTTAGGGGTACCTAAGTACCTTCTACCTCAGCAAGGGGGCAATGGTCTGAGAAAGGGTAGAGGTTTGGGTTTTTGATCTAGTAATTGGAGGGGAGAAATCAAATTCCTGAGGTGAAAGTGACAGCAGAGAGTCTGGAGCAGAAATCTGAGGGTGAGGATCTATTAGAGAAGCATAGTTCAGGATGTGAGCAAAGGAGGAAAAAGGCCTGCACATAGGGGAATTTCCTTCAACCCTTTTGAGCACTTGCCGAAGTTAAAAAGTCCATGCAGAATTTGAGGATCTAGAGACCCCTCTGGGGGACATGGATTTTGGTTGTCTAATTGGTAATATGGCCAATGCTGTGTACTGAATTTGATGAGGAGTTTGGGTTCCAGCAGGCAGCCCCTGTATGCTCAGATCGCCATGACTTACAGAAGAAGTCAGCTTTTCCCCACACAGCCATGGCTGTTTGTGGATTTGATAGTCCGCCGGGCAAACATAGTAATCTAGGCTAGCCAAACTGCATCTGGCTCACGTGTCCCTACATCCATAATGTTGGTTTCCATTACCTATGGTACGAAAGTGATTTAATGGAATTTTAGTGGAATCCTGTTCATCAGGGCTATCCCAATATGAAAGACCTATAGGTAGCTGACAAATGTCTGGGTGGAGGGATGGCCACCAGGTCCCTCAGTGGGCTGTATTCGAGGTAGACCATACTTGTTGTCTAGTAGGATTTTTGATCATCCATCGCTGCTGAACGGGCTGATGATGCTTAGGAATACTGGTGGCCAAGGGGAGAGTCTATAGCCTTATCCACATGGCGAACACACAGTTTGAAAGGATTACCAGTCTTTTCCAGCTTCCAGCCAGAGTGGGGACATGGCGCAGGCTTGAGATGAGAGGCATTGATCCAGGAAGTGATTCCGTCTACCTTTACCACTGTAGGTGTTATAAGTAGCACCTGGTATGGTCCTTTACACCGGGGTTTCAGGAATGACACCTGATGTCGTCTTTAGTAGATGAGGTCTCTTACTTGATATTGATGTGGAGTCCCATCATACCCTGGTTGGTAGGAAGGGGCCAGATGTTTCAAGAAGTACAGCTGAGTTCTTTCAAGAGCTTTAAGTCTGTCAGGCAAGGGGGTGTGGAAGGGATCGTTAGGTCTTAGAGTTGGGGTTAGGTCCCTTACTGGAGCAGGGGCACCATAGAGAATTTCATAGGGGGTGAGGTTAGACAAAGAAACAGAGGGAGTATTTCTTGCATGAAACAGTGCAGAAGGCAGGAGCATAGTCCAATCTTTTATGCCAGTTTCTAAGCTTAATTTCGTTAAGGTCACTTTAATGGTTCTTTTTATTTTTTTACCTGTCCTGAGCTCTGGGGTCTATAAGCACAATGTAACTTCCAATAAACCCCTAGAATTCTGGCTAACCCCTGTCTTACCTGGGCCATGAACGCCGGCCCATTATCAGTCCCATATTACCTTAGGCAGGCAGAATCTTGGAAAAATATCTTTCAGGATCTTTTTGACCACCATTTGGGCCGGTTTTTTTTTTCTTTTCTTTTCTTTTCTTTCTTTTTTCTTTTCTTTTCTTTCTTTTTTTTTTTTTTTTGTTGGGGATGCTTCAATCCATCCTGAAAATGTATCTACAAAGACTAGGAGATATTTAAGTCCATACATTGCTGGCTTAATTTCAGTTAAGTCAACTTCCCAATTCCCAGAATTGTCCTGGTCTGGTTCCTCATAGGTGCTTTCCTGCAAGAAGCTTGGAAGTGTAAGCATTAACCAATTGACAGACCCGACAGGCTTTTGTTACCCATTCAGTTCTTCCCTTTCTCTTTGAATCGGTTAGTGGAAAACTCTGTTCTTGATCCTTCAGGAATGCCTGCAATTTCTTTGAACCAAGGTGAGTGAGTTGATATACATTTTAACTTAGTGTAGGGCTTTCTGAAATTGCAGGCTAAGCTCAGTGAAGTTGAGGGTTCAGTGTCAGAGTCTTTAGGTGTTATCAAAAGCTTCCTGGTTCTCAGGGGTTCATTGGAAATGGGCATCTCCCTTTAGCACCGGGTATAAAGGAGCAGCTAATGATGCAAACCCAGGTATCCATAACCTGCAAAAGCCAGCAGTCCCAAGAAACTCTCTGAGTTGTCTGCTGTTAGATCTGTGTGGTATCTGCACAACAGTTTGTTTTCTTTGCTCAGTGAGCCATCCTTTACCGCCCCTAAGTGAATAGCCCAGGAAGATTACTTCATGCTGGCAAATTTGGGCCTTTTTGGCAGAAGCTCTACACGCCAGTTTAGCAAGCTCAGATAATAGTGCTTGGGTCCCAGATTCACAGTTTTCCTTAGTGTTGGCTGCCAGTAGCAGGCCATCCACATGTTGAAGCAGGGTGTATAGTTCTGAAGTTGTTGATATCTCTGTGGAGAGCTTCATCAAAGAGAGTGGGGGAGTTTTTGAACCCCTGTTCGAATCTAGTCCAAGTTAGTTGACCAGACGTTCCGGTTTCTGGGTCTACCCACTCGAAAACAAACAGCAACTGACGATCTTTATGCAGAGGCAAGCAAAATAAAGCATCTTTTAAGTACAGAACAGTATACCATTTCTGCTCAGGGTTCAGAGTGCTAGGCAGATTGCACAGATTAGGTACCATGCGGTGAATGTCCTGCACTCTGTTGTTGATCTCTCGTAGGTCTTTAACAGGGTGATAGTCCCCGGTTCCTGGCATTTTTTAATGGTAGCAGGGGAGTGTTGCAGGCTGATTAACAGGGACTTAGGACCCCTAAGATCAGATATTTCTGAATATGGGGCCTTATCCCATCTTTAGATTTTTGCCCAGAGTATATTTTTTGACATTGATTGGAGAGGCTGAGGTTTTTAACTCCACTGTTATTGGAGGTTTTTTAATGGGCAGGCCTAAGCCATCAGTTTTTGTCCAGGCATCTGGGTAATATGTTATCCAATTCTGGGGTAACGTGCCTGTTTGATCAGTCTTGTGTGGTGTGAAGAGTTGATATTCATCTTCTACTGACAGTTAAAGCTGTGACTATAGGAGTTTTTACTGAAGGATTTATAATTTTCACTTTGGGGCCTTCAGGGATAAAAGTTATTCTGGCCCGGAGCTTGGTGAGCAGATCTCGGCCCATTAATAGGGCCGGGCATCTTGGGATTACTAGGAAGGAGTGATGGATTTTTCCTTTCCCCAGGTCCATGATCCTCTTAGTTGTCTATGCCCGATATTTACTGCCATTAGCCCCTTGAAATAGAGACCTTTTATTTGATGGAGGGCCCAATGGGGCTTTAAGGGCTGAGTATACTGCCCCTGTATCCACTTCAAAGTGTACTGGGGTACCCTCCACTTCAAAAGTTACCCTGAGCTCGGGAAGAGGATCTGAGCCCCGACTTTCTTAGTCATCCTCCAGAGTCAGAATGTCTGGCTGGTGTGGCTGTCTCATTCTCGGGCTCTTTTTGGCCCAGTGTCCTTTTTCTTTTGAGTAGGCATATTGATCTGAGGCCAGGGGTTTCTTTTGGCGTGTGCCCAGGTATCCCTTCCTGTATCCCTGTTTCTTAATTTCTGTTTTATTTTTTGTTGTGACCAGGACCTTAGTCAATGCATTAGTCTATCTTTTGCTTCTCGCATCCTCTCTTTGCTCCCTTTCTTTCTTCCTCCTTTGTTCCTTCTCTTCCTCAGTTTATCTCTTATAGTTTACTTTTTTAGGCTTCTCTGACTAAATCTCTCAAAGCCATATCTTGTAATCCATCTATGCATTGTAACTCTCTTTTAATATCCAGGGCAGCTTGCCCAATGAAGGCCATCATGACAGATGGCTTTTGATCCTCTGCCTGAGGATCGAAAGGAGTATATCTCCTATATGCCTCCATAAATCTCTCTAGAAACATAGAGGGAGATTTATCAGGCCCTTGAATAATCTCTCTAACCTTGGCCCAATTAGTTGGTCACCTTAGCGGCTGCTTGGAGACCCGCTATTAGAGCCCGGCAATAAGTGGACGGATGCTACCTACCTTCAAACGTGTTGGTGTCCCAGTTCGGTTGGTTCAATGGGAAGCCGGCTTTGATGATGTGGGAAGAGGTGTCGGTCACCCATCTTGTCCGAGGATATTTTTTTTAGCTTCCAGAAGGTTTTTCTCTTGTTCCTCTGTCATGAAGAGAGTCTGTAGGAGTTGTTGGCAGTCATCCCAAGTAGGCAGGTGTGACAATGCCGGCAAGTTCTTTGAGTTCTTTTACCGGGGCCAGCTTTGTCCAGGGAAGGAGTGGCTTTGTGTGCTGCCGGGTAGTAATCTGGAGGGCGCTGGGCCGGCCTAGCGTCCTCCAATGGTGGAGAGGCTGAGTCAGCAGCAAGGGAATCACTTAGAGGGTGTTGGGTGTTGGGGGAAGAGGGTAGGGGATAAGGAGGGTGCGGAGAGTCTAGTTGAGTCTTGAGACTTAGGAAGAACAAAGGGTGGAGGAGGAGGAGCAGAGGGTTTGAGAGATAGAATCATGGGGGAAGGTGGAGGAGCGGGGGCAGGGAAAAGGAAAGGCTTCGCAAATGGAGGAGGAGATTTGCAGAGGTCCTGCAAAGTTAAGATATATGGCTTTTGATCTGGATGGCTATGTGGCCCCAGTTGAAAGACAATATTTCTGACTTTTTGAATTAGTGGGGAGTAGAAAGTTTCTTTAGGGGCCATCCGACTCCAAAGGTGGGTCATTTTGAGGCACGGAGAGTCTGCCAGTTCCGGCGTTTTACTGAAACAGAAAGATTCTGAGCCCTTAAGTGGACTTTGGTCCACTGAACAAGAGTCAGGGACAGAGGCATTGAAGTGCTCTGTTCCATAATGAAAGATATACAAACAGTGAAAGCAATGACACACAACACAGACAAGACAAGACAATAAAGACAGGCAATGGACGTCCAATACTGAGACCAGGACTGATTAGCCAGCAAAACCTGATGTGCTGGCAAAACCGATTCCGAAACAAAAAAATCACTGAGTCGAGGATACTATTGTTCCTCTATTTTCCGAATCCTCTGGGGGCATCCCCCAGGAACGTGACCTGTGGCTCGGTGACACGTCTGTCAGCCAGCATCTGAGAGAGCTCACGCTCATCACCGATAGCCATTTTGAAAAGCCCTAACCTGAAACCTGAAACACGAAAGTGGTACCTTACTTATCCTGATAGGAGCTCGTTGGGAGTCTTTCGTACACCCCTGATGGATCTTGCTGGGGGTTTCAGATGTGAAGTTCTGGCAAGCATTGGAGGAAGAGACCACCAAGAGACTGTCTCATGCAATAGTATAGGGTTAATAGGGAGTACAGCATGCTGGGGCTCAGACCTCACTTGGATAGAGCAGAGAGCCCTGAAAGAGCTTAAGCAGAGCTTATATTCTTTTCTTGGAGAGGACAGGGAGGGAAGTTTATTGATGGGTCCGGGCGACTGGTCGGTTTGTGAGCAAATAGGTGAGAGAGTACATTCTGCAGTTTGGCAGTTGGGGACAACACATTCTGGGAACAGGATTGGCAAACAGTTCTCAAGATTTCAACAGTGTTTTGTTAAGCATACAGAAAAATAGAAAGTGACAAGTACATATTTTATTCACCTTTCACCAAAGCCTAAAAGGAAAGTGAGCATGGATTACTAAAAACATCCATGTCCAGGTTGCCTAATGCTCTCAAATATCAATCGTATTGGTGACTACATATTTGTTTCTTCCTAAGATTTTCTATTCAACCTCAACCCTGTTCAAAATATCTAATTCTATCACTCACTTTATACTTTGGCTGAATTCCTAATGTCTCTATTGATTTCTGCTTTCCTACATATTTATCCCAGTTCATCATTGTGATTGACTCTTCACATGGGCTGACATATACATTCACTCTCTACCCGAAACCCTATTGCTAAAAAACTTTTGGTATCAATCCTATACTAACTCTTCCTTCTAAACCTACCAATTATCTTCCTAATCCTACTGACTATCGCTTTTGGACTGGATGTTCTCTTCGACATTCAATCATCCAAGATACAAGGTCCTATGACGCTGTATGTTGAATTATCTGAGACACCTGTGCAGAACGTAATTCAAAGCTAAGTATCCCAATCAAGGGCCAAATGCACTTCTGGGCTTCAAATTTTACCTAGATTTCTGTTTTCATACTTATATTTCACCTCTATATTCTTATTAACAAGGCAGGTTCCCAATACCATTATTCATCCTGCAGAATGATTACTAACATAAATCAAACATGTTATTAACCCTAACCATACACTGTTCACTCAATATAACTTTACAGAAGAGCAGGGACAGAGTTGGTCTTACAATACAGGAATGTAGGGAATCTTCCACCTGCTGGGAACCTCAAAAGTCCATGCAGAAATTATCCCTGGAGAAGATGTAGGCAGCTATGAAGGACCTAAGAGAGCAAAAGTCATCTTCCATGGCAAAAAACCTGGGCAGGATGAAGGGTTGTGTCTGAATCAGCCTCTCTGATCTTAATGTAGAGAGGATGGAACAAACCAGGCCTGTGTGGAGAGCTATTGCCAGGTGAGTAGGGTGGATACACTATTTGAACTTGTGAAAGTGTCACAGGAAGTAGGGGCAGCCTCCATCTCATGGGACCTATGGAAGCAACTGTTAGGACAAAGTGGTTGCCAAGGCAGTGACCTCATTCAGTTCCTGGAGGAAGTGACCTACCTCACTTCCTTGGGAAAAAAACTCTCTGAACTTGGGGTCCAGTAAGCCAGGCACTCAGAGCCACTCTTAGTCCCAGTTCCAGTAGGCACACTTGTTTGGATTTACCAAGGACAGTGTCAGTCTTTCTTGGTACCTACTGATGTGAGGATGGCCAAATGCCAGCAGAGCTCTGAAGAGGGCCCTTTCCTCAGAAAGCAGGTAGTGGCTCACCACTGGCACCTGACAACGTCACAGAGTTGACCAAGGAGACAAGATCTGAGACAGGACAGGCCATTTCTGGAAAACATACTAAGACCCACCAGTCAGAGGATACTCCGGATAGTCACAGACCTACTTGGGGGAAGGACATGACTTTGTGGGTGTGGGTGGGAGTTTATGGTTTTGTCTCATGTTCTGAGAATAGGGAGGAAAGGCGGTTTGTTTGGTTTGGAGGGGACTGTTTCTAGTAAGTCGTTTGACAAGATGAGTGTTTCTATGTCTGTATGTCCCACTGTGTTCGTGGTTGTAGACATTAGAGAAGAGAATGCATCAATGGATGTGTCCTGTCTAGTAGAAAGCTTCACAGCATTCATCCTGCCCAATTAATGAATGGACTTTGGCTTGCCTTATGGATGGGTAACACCTACTATCTTCCTAAGTTCCTGTTTTCTTCCTGAATTTGGGCCACTCTCCAGAATAGGCTCATGGTTTTGTGTCCAATATATGTACCATCTCCAAGCTCTGTGATATGGCCATGTACTGGATAGCTTAAGGGATTGGGGGAATATCAGAAAACTCAGATATCAGTGTGACCAAAAAAGTCTAAGTGGAGAAACCCTGCTTTGGGCCATTTGCTTACCTATTGTTCTGTTGCCCTGAATGTCAGGAAGGTCTTTGCCTCAGGCCACCCCTTTGGGACGCCTGAAGAAAACAGTTTTCAAATGTAAATTAATGGGCATCACCTGTACCTCTTTGCTTAATTGGTTTGGAAAGGGATGTTTGTGAATCAGCCTCTTGGCCATGTGTGAGGCTGTGGCTTATATTCTCAGCACCTGATGGATCTAAAGAAAGATTCCATGTGTGCTTCCAAAACCAAAATGGCCCAAAAAGCAGTCTTTGTGGATGAAGTCTCTCGCCTTTCTCTATAAGGTTCCTGACATCCATCTAGTGAGAATAGGGATTCTTTGTGTCAAATGAGTTCTTCAAAACTCTGCAGTTTCAAGTCTTTAGGTGCTTGGGTTTTTTCATGACACCAATTCAGATAAAAAATCTAAACCCGACAGTCAGTAGGCCTCAAATTGGAGAAGCAGAGCACTATTTACGTCAGGCCTATGGTCACTCCTGGTTCTCAGGAAGGGTGTCCAGGCAACCCTGACTTTAGGCAAATGAGGGGCTAGGAAGGTTATTTTGTACACTGTCTTGGGATGAGTCCCTCATGGAAAACTCCAGCCACAGGTTATGATGAGTGTCTATATGGAAAAAGATGAGGGCTTTGTGGGAGTGTTTTGGTTTTAATTGTGGGGATATGTGTGGCGGTTGGAAGTGATGACTGGTTCTACCTGGGTTTGAACTCTGGTGTCATTCCTTTAGAGTCTGAGTTCTGGAACTGATCTCAGAGAAATATTGCCATGAATTGTGTTCGGATTTTAGGAGGCCACGCATGGGATTCGCCCGTGGAAACTGAGATCAAGGACCAGGTTTGTTTTCCACAGAGCCTGAGAATCTCAGCCAGGATATCACAAGATTTTTTTCTGAAAGATTAGGCATCCATAGTTGAGAGTCAAAACACCCATGGACGTCACATTGTAGACCTTAATGGGCCTGGATGCATATGAGCCTTTGGCCACTCTATGGGAAGACTTGCCTGTGAGAGTACTCCACAGCTTTCATTGAAATGACCTTCTTCACCATTTTATGGTTCCTGAATTAACTGAAACCCACAGTGCCTCCAACTTCATCCATGAAAAATTGCTAGTTAAATACCATGAAATTTTTGAAATTCCCTTAACCAGGTGGTACTGGAGAGCCTTTGGATGTCTTGTTGCTGATCATGAGTGTACCATAGAATGCCTAGATTGTCTGGGTTTCATGAAAATGGTGTAGAAAAAAGATGCCAGTAAGTTGGAGCCTGCAGAGTAGTGGGCCTATTGCAGTGGTGGGCAGGTGTGTGATAATACATCTGTGGTGTGGCCATGAGGATTTGCCATTGCCTTCCAAATGGCTTGTGAGTGACATGGTGCAGGCAGCAGGCCCTTCTATGTAAAGGCATCTTTTTATATGGAGAGGTTTCAGGGCAAATTTCAGAGTCAGATTGCTATGGACAAGGGGGCAAGCTCTGTGGGATAGAAGCCTGGTTGGTGCATTCTCCTGCAGACTCTGACCCACCACAAGTGACAGAACTCCCTCCAGCACTGGGTCCCAGTTGAACTCATTGTATTTCATGAAGCAAATACCAAAATCGCAGTGCAGCAGCAAGAAACACCACTAAAAGTTTAGGATGACAAAATGTCTTCACAGTCCACACGGGGAGACACTTAGGACCCAGTGGCCACAGTTTACCTACAACTAGAAAATTCAGCACTGCTTCCGCATGTTCATTAGAATATAAGAAACCATGGCCTCCAGGTCACACAGATGCAGACCCAGCTTTGATGGTCCCACTAGAAAGGAAGCTAAAGGTCCTTACAACAACATATATTTCAAGTGCCCAACCTCAGAGGAAGTGTCTCAAGAAGTCTTTACGCCAGCAGAGCTCCGTGTTTTGTGAGTGTTTTTCTGTTAGATCTGGACACAAGAGAAGACCACTGACACCAATAAAAATTAAATTAAATTAAGCTTATTATTTCCACTGGCCATCCTGCCTCTCCCTCCCAAAATGGCGGGAACAAGACAGCAACCCCAGCTTTTCTACAGCCCAGCTTCATGGACCAGAAATTTACACAAAATGGGCATTACATTTAACAGAACTCTGACAAGCATCACACTAATGGTAGTTTATATATATATATATAAATATATATTATTATTTTTTTTTTTTGCTGTCCCTACATCAGAATTTATGAGGACCATTAGAGCCTCAGAGAGGGTTGTTGTCTGGCCAGGGAGGGCAAATATTTATGATATGTCACTAAAGTTTCAGAGAGGGCTGCTATCAGGTCGGAGAGCCAGACATGGCTCAGTTCAAACACTGGCAGGCATTCCAAGCAGGTTCAGAATTTTCAGTAATTTATGGTAAAGCCAAAATTATCTTTTCATGGCTTTTTGGCAAGATGGCTTCCAATTTTAATAAAAGATCAGGTTGGGTCTATCATTCCCCCTTTTTCTCTGTGTCCCTTTCAAATCTTTGATAGATTAGGGGTAGAGCACTGAGGAAATTTTAATCCCTCAGGTAAAAGTCTCCAAATTTTTAGAACTCACCCAAAACCAGTCTCCCTGATTTTACCTGACTTAATTAATTACTTATATTGATTGTCTATTTATATTTGGCTCCATTGTTGTAATAAGAGAGGCGTCACCCATTTTGGCTTCTTCTGAGCTGAGAGAGGATGACGTGAGTAGGCATGGTGTGAGAGACATGAGTTGCCTTTTAGAAGTAGTTGAGGGACATGAGTTGCCTTTTAGAAGTCAGTTCGGTTTGAAGTCTGGTTGGGGAAGAACAGGTTGTAAAGTCATCTGGGGATTGGTTATTACATGAGAGAAACAAAAACCATGAGTACTGAATAAATGTTGCAGCAGCTGGAACATGTCACTGTATAGAAGTTCCCTCTCCAGTCTTTAATATCCCCATTTATAATGACTGTCAATTTAATATTTAACTTTTAGTATTAGAGTTGTCCCTCCCCATAAGATATAGTTTAATAATTTAGTGTCATCTGATCTTGCAAAATCCTTTTACCAGTGTGACCTCTGTGTCTAATAGAGAAACCTTTAATTTTGATACTCAGGACTGGATAATCGTACTAGCAAACACCAAGCTTACCTGTGTAGGTTAGGAATATATTTAGGCCTTAAACTGAAAATTTCTGACTCTGGCAGCTCTTCTTGATAGTCTCTTTTAATAAGTATCAGGCATTCCTGTCAGAGAATCCTTCTTTGTAGCCTCCAGTCTTACTTATTTTGGGAGGCTAACATAAAGTGTGTACCTTAAAATATTATTATTATTATTATTATTATTATTATTATTATTATTATTATTCAAAATGTCCAGGAATGGCTGTATTTTGGTTTTCACTGTCTTTGCTAACTGTTTAAGATGAAGCATTCAAACTGACTTTTGTTTCTATCTATTGTTAACAGTCAGGTGAGCTTTTATGGGAGTCATAAACTGGGTAAACTTGAGAGCACTTTCTCATTTCTGCTAGAGCCATTTGTGCTAGGTGGGTCCAGGTCTTGTTTGACCATGTGGCTTCCCTCGGAAGCATCAGGGATTTCTTTCTTCTCTGATGACTCTTCTCTTCATAGCAAATGCACTGTTTGGCTTTCTGTTCTCCAGTGGTCTCATTAATCTCCCTGATGGGGAGTTTTTATAGCCCAGAGTTGCAAAACTCTTTAGAAAAGTCCCCTGTTCCCTGGATTCAGACTGACTCAGAGGGCAAGAGCCAAATATTGGTTTCCTTGGCCCTTTTCAATTAATTTTAATTTAAAATCCTAATCTTAAACATCTATCAAATAAATTTTAACAGCCTGATATTAAGAGCACCAGGCTTTAATGTCTATAACTTTATAATTATTTATCTTTTTATTAATTGGGATCTGTATTATTCTGTCTGTCTTGTAGGTGATAACTTACTTTCTGAAATTAACCCATGTTTTGTTCTTAAAGCAACACTTCTTTAAAACACTAACAGGGAATCTTTAGATCACATATAAGAAAATTACAAAATAAAATTTTTTAACAACAGTAAAAATACTTAGTTCGTTTAATAGCTACCCTGAATTTTTTGGCTGAGTCATACATTATATCCCCTGTTTGAGATCCTAGGAATCTTGACATTAAAAAAGAACTTTTAACATAACTTTAAAGAAATAAAATCTGACCTACTGCTTTTGTATTCATTCTCACATGAAATAAGATGGGACACACAGCCTTATCTCAGGTAAGGCAGGGCTCTTTATAAATCTTAAGTGTTTTAGTTCTAAAGCTGATCTTTATTTTTTAAATATTATTTTAAAAAGTTTACATAAATTGTTTGAGGTCACATGAACATTAGCTAACACCATATAAAATCACTTTAAAATATGAATTAAACAAATGCTGAAAGTTTTTAACCTTTACATAGATTAGGCTCTCATTAACATAAAGTACATTTAAATTGTTCCCCAATGTAAAAAGTAAGATTAAACTTTACATATCTTATTGATAACAGGTGAATAAATCCCCATAAAACTTCAGAACACCAGCTTGATATAATGCTCTTTTAAAATATTTACCTTACAGACTTGCATACCTGTAAGATATGAGCACATTAGTAGCATCACAATTACATTGATGTTTCTACATTAACCAAGTTTAGCTTTTAAAGAAATGGCAGTACAGTGCTCTAAAATAACAGTTCTAATTTAATCAGTTGTTTAATTTCTATGGTTGCTTGCACAAGAAAAAATAAAACTTAATAAACACAATGTTATGGGTAAACTTATGTTTTAAGAAATTTTTGTCTCTTTAACACATGATTGATTTTTACAATCTTTTACAGAATTTAGTCAAACTTATACAGACGTTAGTAAGTCAATCAGATATCTAACAAAAGTACTCGTGAATGAGTAATCCCATATCAAATTTACTTTACTTATTTATCAAAATATTAGACACATGTATTGAAGAGTGTAAACCATTTTTATGTTGAAGGAAAAGTCCTAGAACCAAGGCATATTAGACATTTTGTAGATATTAATATTTTATCAGATTTTTGAATACCTAGAAAAACTTGAAAGCTGAAATTTAAAGACATTTATTTTTATCTGTTTATCAAATTTAATTGAATTATTTAAATCACGTGAATTGAAGATCTTTAGATCCACTTTTTAAAATTTGTTTTTATGAGTGCTTCTTTTTAATGAGTGCTCCTTATATATATTAATTTGTATATCATATATAAAATATACGGACATAAGTATATATAGGCATACAACACATAACAAAATTGAGCACACATAATAATATTAAAGGCCTTGTAGCTTTTCGCAGGTGAAATCTCCATTGCAATGTTTCAAAATGTCTACAGTTGGTCAAAGATAGTACTGATCAGAAAAACATTAACCTAGGTCTGTATGATCAAAATCATGAGCTCAAAAAAAAATAAAGTATCTAAGGAAAAAAATAAGAGTCCTAGAAAAAATGACTGGCCAGTAATTAGTAAATACCATACAATTTACCTTTTTTTCTCTTAGGCCTCAGATCAGTCTCCTACTAAGCTTGCAGGCTTCTTTCATTTGCCTTTCAAAATAAGTCATGGCTGAGGTCTGGAAGGAGCAGGAAAAAACTGCTTTTCTGAGCAGACACCTCAGGCCTAAGGCATTTTAACCATAATTTTCAGGTTCGGATGTTGAAAATTATGGTACAAGTTTAAGATACAATTCACAAAATTTTATATCTTTACATCTTGTTTTGTCAACAGATATCATACTATGATTTACAATCCTTGTCCAGATTAATGCTCTCGAACACACAGTGATATTTTCACAGGCTACCCAATTCAAAATTGGTGAAAAATAAAGACTGAATGATTGGGAAGTTACTTGCCAATTTGGAAGTAGAGTTCTTTAGTTTTCCATCCTAAGTATTTAAGTTCTCTGGCATGAATTATCTGAAATCATAAACTAAACCATTACCTAAACCCGACTTTTAACTGCAAGATTTTGCAATGCTTCAAAAACCCATTCAAATACCAGATTGTTACAAGAAAACATCATCATTTAGACACACATTCAGCTAAGATCATTCCCAAGAAACAATTTATAATATCAACACATTATTGCACATGTCTTAAAGGGCCAGAAACAAAGACACAAGACAGACAGAAAGAAGGTCCAGACTATGGCTGTCAGACAGAATCCTTTAAACCTGAGCAGATAAGAAAAAAAATCTCCTACACCAGTGGCACCATAGATGTCCACAAGGGGGGGGGCAGATGTTTTAACAGAGGGGCAACCTGAAATGTACAATTAAGGGTCTCCATGGTGACTTTAATGCATTTAGTGTCCCCTTTTTCTTTTTCTCTTTTTTAACAAGACAGTGGTGGCATAATCCTTACAGTGCAGGGAAGGAAGGAGGGAATTCCCTGAAGCAACAGGGCTTCATCAGCTGCTGGGAGTCCCTCAGTCCCTCCTTTTACTTACAGAATTATCTCCTCTGGTTCGGTTCCACCACAAGCATGTTCCATCTAGTAACATTTCAGTAGTCAGCTCTAAAAATGTTCCGGGACAGGGGGTGGGGGAGGGATTTATCAAAATTTGTAACTTAAAGTTCGGCTCCTGACCTTGAAGCCAATTAATGCCAATTTAATAATGAGGACAAGGTTTTTAGAAAAAGAAAAATGGAGGTTTATTGCTTTGGTAACAAAGAAGAAACACAGGGAACCCTGCCCAGAGGTTGTGACTCTCTTGATCTGGAGGGACAAGGGGTTTTAATGGAGTTTCACTTGTTAACCTGGGAGATACTCAGTTCTTAGGTCCCCAGCAGGCATTGCCCTCTGCAGTGGTTATACTCCAGGCAGCCAGCTAGGAGCTTCTCTCATCCTGCTTAACAAAGGGGGGTAAAGTTCATCGCAGTTCCTTAAACAGAGTCCGAAAGAATATCAGGCTTACTTTCTTTGTTACCCATTTTCACGTCCAATATACTTATGTTTTTACCACAGAAATCACAGAACAAAACACACAAAACAAACAAGAAAAACATATAGAACACAGAACAAAACACAAAATACAGAAACCCGAACTTGAAACAAAAAACATAGGAGCAATGCAACGTCTTGCTAAAGCTCCGAAGTAGGACCACTTACATGCCAGTCATCACATCTCTACCATTCCAGATGAATTCCCTACAGAACAGAACAGAGGACAGAATGATTCTCATTACTGTACCGAAAACGAGTATATGTGAGCCTCCCCAGGACACCTCTATGTCATCAGAACAGATGATATTATAACATCTGATATCCTTTATAATGGATATCAGATGTTATAAATGTGCCACTTAATTTTTGAGGCCTCCTCCACCAGGTGATTGCTAATAGTTTTAGTGCGGTGGTTCACCGCAGTGCTCCTGGGACCTAACGCTCACTCCATGACCTTGGAACAGCTCAAGATGTGCACCCACTAGAGTGGCTCTCCAGCCCGGAGCCCTGAAGGGAAGGCCAGATTCAGATTTTCCAGCAGTCTGGTCTTGTGATCTGGTCGGCAAGGTCATCTTGCTGGGGAACTCAAAAAAATTAGATGAGGACACAAAAAAAGAACACTGACTCCAACTAAAATCAAATTGAGGCAAGCTTATTATGTCAACTGGCTGGGCTGCCTCTCCATCCCAAAACGGCAGGAACAAGACAGCAACCCCGCCTTTCCTACAGCACAGCTATATAGCCCAGAAAGTTACACAAAATGGGGGTTACAGATAACAGAACTTTGACAAGCATCACAAAAATGGTAGTTCATTTATTTATTTATTTATTTTTTGGTGGCCCCAATATCAGAAATTATGAGGACAAATAGAGCCTCAGAGAGGGTCGTTGTCTGGCCAGGGAAGGCCAAAATTTATGATGTGTCACTAAAGTTTCAGCGAGGGCTGCTATCTGGTCAGAGAGTCAAGCATGGGTGAATTCAAGGCACTGGCAGGCATTCCAAGCAGGTTCAGAATTTGCAGTTATTTATAGTAAAGCCAAAATTAACTTTTTATGGCTTTGTGGCAAGATGGCTCCCAATTTTAATAAAAGATCAGGTTGGGTCTATCAACCCGTGTCCCTTACTTTTGGAAACTACTCTACTACCTCCAAGGTTGTGAACTCCTGAGCATTTTCCAGTACAGATATGTATTCACAGATTTTCTAACTCTTCTACTCTAATTGGTTCTTACTTGGGGCAAAGATAATTTCAAGGTATTGTGCTGGATGAGAGTGGAAAAATTTTTGTGCAGCACATATTTGCATACACATTGGATTCATTATCTAATTTTCCATTCAAAATACTGAATCCATGACACTAACCAAAACCAGACTAGACTCTGACTACTAATTCTAATATGATGGAGAAAAACAACCCAAAGAGAATAGAAATAGAAGCAGTTCAGAGTAGGCATGGTGTATAGTTAGACTTGCCTTTTGCCTGATAAAGTGTTGGTGTTATAAATCTAGTCAATTTTTAATTGAAATAGTTCTCCATGTGTTTTTAAAGTTAACAAATATGTGAATTCCTGTCTCCCTTTCTCTGAAGCCTATTCAGCACATGTATTTTTTAGGTTCACATATAGAATCCTACATGGTATCACACACACATTCTTATGAGGTGGCTGACTTGGCAGATACAAATCGTAAAAAGAGATCACTTCTCCTAAACACTGTTTTAACAGAAAATTCAATCTATGTGTTTGCTTCCTAGTTGAACAACATTATACATAAATACAAGTTCAGTAAAATAAATACTTTTGTATCTGTGAAAGATATATATTTCATGATGAATTTCGATTGGCATATGTATTGCTAATTTTTAATGTTCCTGTGTGTGTTTTGTGTGTGAATGTGTATATATGTATATATATATATATATATATATATATATACATATATATATACATATATATATATACATATATATATGTATATATATACATATATATATGTATATATATACACACACTCTCCAGATTTTTCAAAATATTAAATATATATGCCTTATTATACACTCCCCACATTCATTCATGTTCATGTATGTGGATTTATAATAAACTTTTCACAAGATTATTCTCAAAAATATTCATCCACCTGAAATACATGTTTGTCTCCTAGTACTGAAAAATAACTTTAGTGAATGGTGCACACAAATCCTAATATTTCTACAGTATCTGACCCAGATTAACATTAATGCAAGTAGATTCCTATGTGACAAGTTCTGTATTTTGACGTTCATTTTTATGCAACACTAGTACATTACTATTTCTTCAGTTTATGCACATCATAAGATATATATTTATCCACAAGTTCATAAATTTATAGACATTTGTTTCACTTTCAATTACTTCCTGCGTCAGAACACATGTATTCCTCCAGGTTTCTTTTTTTTTAAATTTTTATTGTTGGTTGTTCAAAATATTACATTGTTTTTGATATATCATATTTCACACTTTGATTCAAGTGGGTTATAAACTCCCATTTTTACCCCGCATACACATTGCAGAAAAACATCAGTTACCCATCCATTGATTTACATATTGCCATACTAGTGTCTGTTGTATTCTGCAGCCTTTCCTCTCCTCTACTATCCCCCTCTTCTTCCCTCCCCTCCCCTCTTCTCTCTCTACCCTCTCTACTGTTATTCATTTCTCTCCCTTGTTTTTTTTTCCTCTTTCCCCTCACTTCTTCTTGTATGCAATTTTGTATAACCCTGAGGGTCTCCTTCCATTTCCATGCAATTTCCCTTCTCTCTTCCTTTCCCTCCCACCTCTCATTCCTGTTTAGTGTTAATCTTCTCAGGCTCTTTGTCCCTACTCTGTTATTAGTTACTCTCCTTATATCAAAGAAGACATTTGGCATTTGTTTTTCAAGGACTGGCTAGCTTCACTTAGCATAACCTGCTATAATGCCATCCATTTCCCTGCAAATTCGATGATTTTGTCATTTTTTAATGAAGAGTAATACTCCATTTTGTATAAAAGCCACATTTTTTTTATCTATTCGTCTATTGAAGGGCATCTAGGCTGGTTCCATAGTCTTGCTATTGTGAATTGTGCTGCTATGAACATCGATGTAGCCGTGTCCCTGTAGCATGCTCTTTTTAGGTCTTTAGGGAATAAACCGAGAAGGTTAACAGCTGGGTCAAACGGTGGTTCCATTCCCAGCTTTCTAAGATATCGCCATACTGCTTTCCAAATTTGCTGCACCAATTTGCACTCCCACCAGCAATGTACAAGTGGACCCTTTTCCTCACGTCCTCACCAGCACTTGTTGTTGTTTGACTTCATAATGGCTGCCAATCTTACTGGAGCAAGATGATATCTTAGGGTGGTTTTGATTTGCATTTCTCTGACTGCTAGACATGGTGAGCATTTATTCATGTACATGTTGATTGATTGAATGTCCTCCTCTGAGAAGTGTCTGTTCAGGTCCTTGGCCCATTTGTTGATTGGGTTATTTGTTATCTAATTGTCTAATTTTTTGAGTTCTTTGTATACTCTGGATATTAGGGCTCGATCTGAAGTTTGAGGAGTAAAGATTTGTTCCCAAGATGTAGGCTACCTATTTACTTCTCTTATTGTTTCTTTTGCTGAGAAAAAACTTTTTAGTTTGAGTAAGTCCCATTTGTTGAATCTAGTTATTAACTCTTGTGCTATGGGTGTCATATTAAGAAATTTGAAGCCTGACCGCACAGTATGTAGATCATAGCTAACTTTTTCTTGTGTCAGACACTGTGTCTCTGATTTGATATCAAGCTCCTTGATCCATTTTGAGTTAACTTTTGTTCATGGCAAGAGAAAGTGATTCAGTTTCATTTTGTTGCATATGGATTTCCAGGTTTCCCAGCAACATTTGTTGAAGCTGCTATCATTTCTCCATTGTGTGCTTTCAGCCTCTTTATCAAATATAAGATAGTTGTAGTTTAGTGGATTGGTTTCAGTGTCCTCTATTCTGTACCATTTGTCCAACCGCCTGTTTTGGTACAGTACCATGCTGATTTTGTTACTATTGCTCTGTTGTATAGTTTGAAGTCTGGTATCACTATACCGCCTGATTCACAGTCTTTTCATTAGACTTCATTCCAAACGCATTATTTTCTATTTCCATAATCACCTTTGAAGCAAAACTCACATACACGTCATGATCAACCATAACCCTAATATTACCATTAGATGTATAACTGGTTGGAATGAAGGATTGTACATCAATATAGATTTTCTGTATATTTTCAGATATCAATTCAATCCATTATTTAAAGTTGGAAAAAGTTATATTATTTGTTCACAGTATGGTCTATTCATGCATTATGTCTATATTCATAGACACAGGGTACACCTTTTTATACCCCCAATACTTATTTATACATCTTCAAAATATTGCTCCCAGAAATGGTGGAAGAAATACTCATATCACCTGATGTACATATACATTTTATCAAAGTAATATTCTGGACACAATTACAAAGATCACACTTAAGTTTGTACCAAAGCCTAAATGGAAAGTGAGCATGGATCACGAAAAACATCCATGTCCAGGTTGCCTAATGCTCTCAAATGTCAACCCGATTGATGACTACATATCTGTTTCTTCCTAAGATTATATATTCAACATCAAGCCAGTTGAAAATGTCTAATCCTATCACTCAGTTTATACTTTGCCTGATTTCCTAATGTCTCTATTATTATCTGCTTTCCTTCATATTTTCCCCAGTTCATCATTGTGACTGACTCTTCACATGTGCTCATATTTACACTCACTCTGTACCCAAAACCCTATTGCTAAAGATTTTTTGGACCAAATCCTATATTCACTCTTCCGACTAATTCCTAATCCTACCGACTATCCCTGTTTGAGTGGATGTTCTCTTCGACATTCAATCATCCAAGGTACAAGGAACGCTACCATTGTATATTGATTAATCTGAGACATCTGTGCAGAATATAATTCAAAGCTAAGTATCCCAGTCAAGGGCCCAAAGACCTTCTGGGCTTCAAATTTTACCTAGATTTCTGTATTCATACTTATATTACACTTATATTCCTATGAATATTTCAGGTTCCCAATACCATAATTCATCCCGTAGAATGATTCCTAACCCAAATGGAACATGATATTAACCATAACCATACACTGTTCCCTCAATCTAACTTTACGAAAGAGCAGGGACAGAGTTGGTCTTACAATACAGGAATTTAGAGGATCCTCCACCTGCTGAGAACCTCAAAGGTCAACAAAGAAATGATCCCTGGAGAAGATATAGGCAGCTATGAAGGACCTGTGAAAGCAAAAGTCATATTCCATGGCAAACAACTTGGTCAGATGAAGGGATGTGTCTGAATCAACATTTCTCTTCTTAATGTATAGAAGATGGACCAAACCAGGCTTGAACTCTGGTGTGATTCCCCTTACAGACTGAGTTCTGGAACTGACATCAGAAAAATATTGCCATTAATTGTGTTAGGATTTTAGGAGGCAACGCATGAGAGTCGCCCTTGGAAAGAAAAGTGAGATCTAGGAACAGGGTGGCTTTCCACAGAGCACTGGGAATCTCAGCCAGAATATCACATGATTTTATTTTGAAAGACGTGGCAGCCATAGTTGACAGTCAAAACACACATGGACCTCACATTGTAGACTGCAGTAGGCCTGGCTTCATGTGACCTATTGGCCACTTTTTGGGAAGCCTTGCCTGTGAGAGTTCTCCAGAGTTTTCATTGAAATGAGCTTCCCCACCATTTAATGGTTCCTGAATGAATTGTAACCCACAGTGCCTTCAACATCTTCCTTGAAAAACGGCTAGATAAATTCCATGAAATTTTTGAAATTCCCAAGACCAGGTGGCACTGGAGAACCTTTGGATGTCCTGTTGCTGATCATGAGTGTACCAGACAGTGCCTTGATTTACTGGGTTTCATGAAAATGGTGTAGAACAGATTTGCCAGTAAGTTGGAGCCTGCTGATTAGTGGGCCTAGAGCAGTGGTGTGCAGGTGTGTGATAATACATCTGTTGTGGGGCCATGTGGATGTGCCATTAGCTTCCAAATGGCTTGTGATTGACATGGTGTAGCCAACAGAAGCTTATTTGTAAATGCATCTTGTTATATGGAGAGATTTCAGGGCAATGTTCAGATTCATGTTGCTATGTATAAGGGGGCAAGCTCTGTGGGATATTAGCCTGGTTGATGCATTCCCCTGCAGACCCTGACCCAACACACGTGACAGAACCCGCTCCAGCACTGTGTCCCAGTTGAACTCCTTGTATTTTGTGGAGCAAATATGAAATTCCCAATGCAGCAGGAAGAAAAACCACGAAAAGTGGAGGACGAAAAAATGGCTTCACTATCCACACGGGGAGACACTTAGCCCACAGTGGCCACATTTTACCAACAAAGAGCGAATTCAGCACTGCTGCCTCATGTTCATTGGAAAAGAAGAAACCATGTCCTCCAGGTCACATAGATGCAGACGCAGCTTTGATGGTCTCATTAGAAAAGATTCTAAAGCTCCTGACAACAATATATATTTCAAGTGTCAAACCTCAGAGGCAGTTCCTCAAGAAGTCTTTAGGCCGAAAGAGCTCCATGTTTGTGGAATGTTTACCCTGTCCCTTACTTTTGGAAACTATTCTACCACATCCAATGTTGTGAAACCCTGAGCATTTTCCATTCCATATATATATTAACAGATTTTTTTACTCTTCTCCTCTATTTGTGTGTTATTTGGGGCAAAAGTAATGTCAAGGCATTATTCTGGATGAGAGTGGGAAGATTGTTTTGTAGCACATATTTGCATACACATTGGATTCATTTTCCTATTTTCCATTCGAAATACTGCATCCCTGACACTAATCCATACGCTACTAGACTCTGACTACTAATCCTAATATGATAAGGAAACACCAAAACAGAATAGAAATAAAAAATTTCAGAAGAGCATGGAGTATAGTTGGACTTGCCTTTTGCAGGATAAAAGGCAGCTGTAAAAAATCTAGTAAATTTTTAATTGAAATAGTTCTCCATGTGTTTTAAAGTTAAAAAATATGTGTATTTCTGTCCCCTTCTCTGTACCCTCTTCAGCACATGTATTTTTATATGCACATATAGAATCCTACCTGGTATAAACACGTACATATTTGTGAGGTGGCTGACTTGGCAAATACAAGTTGTGAGAAGAGATCACTCAGCAGAAACACTGTTGGAAGTGAAAATTCACCCTATGTGTGAGCTTCCTAAGAGATCAAGATTATACATAAATCCATGTTCAGTAAAATAAATATTTTTTCATCAGTGGATGATATATATTTTCATGATGAATTTCGATTGGAATATATATTGCTAATTGTTAATGTCTCAGTGGTTTTATATATATATACACACTCTCCAAACTATTCAAAATATGAAATATATGATCTACATATACATTTTATCACAGAAATATTCTGGACAAAAATGCAAAAGACACAATATTATGGTATCAAAGCCTAAATGGAAAGTGAACATGGATTACTGAAAACATCCATGTCCAGGTTCCCTAATGCTCTCAAATGTCAATCATATTGGTGACTACATATTTGTTGCTTCCTAAGATTATATATTCAAACTCAACCCTGTTGAAAATGTCTAGTCCTATGATTGACTTTATACCTTACCTGATTTCCTAATCTCTCTAATGATATCTGCTTTCCTATATATTTTTCCAAGTTCACCATTGTTACTGACACTTGACATGTGATGACATTGACATTCACTCTCTAAACAAAACCCTATTGTTAAAGAACTTTTATTCAAATCCTATACACACTCTTCTTCCTAAAACTTCCAACTATCTTCCTATTCCTACCTACTATCCCTTTTTGACTAGATGTTCTCTTCAACATTCAATCGTCCAAGGTACAAGGTCCTATGCCATTGTATATCGATTTATCTGAGATATCTTAGTAGAATGTAATTCAAAGTAAAGTATCCCAATCAAGGGCCCAATGCCCTTCTGGGCTTCAAAATCTTACTTAGATTTCTGTTTTCATACATATATTTCACCTCTATATTTTTATAAATCTTAAAGGTTACCAATATTATAATTCATCCAGCAGAATGACTCTTTACCCAAATCAAAAATGTTATTAACCCTAACCATACACAGTTCCCTCAATCTAACTTTACAGAAGAGCAGGGACAGAGCTGGTCTTAAAATACAGGAATGTAGGTGGTCTTCCTCCAGCTGAGAACCTCAAAGGTCCATGAATAAATGATCCCTGAAGAAGATGTAGGCAGATATGAAGGACCTGAGTGAGCAAAAGTCATCATTCATGGCAAAAACCTGGTCAGGATAAAGGGTAGTGTCTGAATAAGCCCCTCTTTTCTTAATGTAGAGAAGATGGACAAAACCAGGCCTGTGTGGAGAGCTGTTCCCGGGTGCCTATGGTTGATATTGCATTCTAACTTGTGAAAGTGTCACAGGAAGTAGGGGCAGCCTCCATCTCATGGGACCATTGGAAGCAACTATTAGGACAAAGTGGTTGCCAAGGTAGTGGCCTCATTCAGTTTCTGAAGAAAGTGACCTCACCACACTTCCTTGTTGATGGAACTCTCTGAACATGGGATCCAGGAAGCCAGGCACCCAGAGCCAGTCCCAGTCCCAGTCCCAGTCCCAGTGGTCTCACTTGTTTGGATTTAGGATGGACAGATTCACTCTTTCTTGGTACCTACTGATGTGAGGATGGCCAAATGTGAGAAAAGCTCTGAAGAGGGGTCTTTCCTGAGAAAGCAGGTAGTGGCTCACCGCTGACTCTTGACAACTTCACAGAGTTGGACAAGGAGATCAGTTCTGAGACAGAACAGGTCATTTCAGGGGAACATAGTGTGGCCCACCAGTCAGAGGACACTCCAGATTGTCATAGACCTAGTTGCAGGAAGTAGGTGACTTTGAGGGTGTGGGTGTGAGTTTGCGGATTTTGTCTCATGTTCTGAGAATAGGTAGGAATGGCGGTTTGTTGGGTTTGGAGTGAATAACTTCTGTTCATGTATGTGGATTTATAATCAACTTTTAACAAGATTATACTCAGAAATATTCATTCACCTGAAATACATATTTGTTTCCTAGTACTGAAAACTAACTTCAGTGAATGGTGCATATAACTCCTAATATTTCTACAGTAACTGACCCAGTTTAACATCAACGCAAGTAGATTCTTATGGGACATGATATGTGTTTTGGAGTTCGTTTTAATTCAACACTGGTACATTACTATTTCTTAAGTTTATGCACATTACAGTATATATATTTCATTCACAAGTTCACAAATTTATAAGCATTTATTTCACTTTCAATCACTTCCTGCTTCAGAAAACATGTATTCCTCCATGTTTCTTGACTGGTCTTTTCATGAGACTTCATTCCAAACACATTATTTTTGATTTTCATAATCATTTTGAAGCAAAACTCACACATTCTTCATGAAAAGCCATAACCCTAATATTATAATTAGACGTATAACTAGTTGTTATGAATGATTCTATATCAAAATATGATTTCTTATATATTTTCAGTTATCAATTCAATCCATTATTTAAAGTGGAAGCAGTTATATTATTTATTAACTGTATGGTCTATTAATGCATTATCTCTCTATTCATAGACAAGGGGTACACCTATTTTACCTTAGATACTAATTTATACATCTTCAAAATATTCCTAAAAGAAATGGTGGAAGAAATACTCATGTCACCAGATCTACATATACATTTTATCACAGTAATATTCTAGACAAAAAAAAAAGTCACCCTTAAGATTGTACCAAAGCCTAAATGGAAAGTGAGCATGGATTACATAAACTTCCATGTCCAGGTTGCCTAATGCTCTCAAATATCAATCCTATTGGTGACTACATATTTGTTTCTTCCTAAGATTATATATTCAACCTCATGCCTGTTGAAAATGTCTAATCCTATCACTCATTTTATACTTTACCTGATTTAGTAATGTCTCTATTTATATCTGCTATCCTACATATTTCCCCGGTTCATCATTGTGACTTACACTTCATGTGTGCTGAAATTTACATTCACTCTCTAACCAAAACCCTATTGCTTAAGAAGTTTTAGTCTAAATCCTATACTCACTCTTCTTTCTAAACCTACCGACCATCTTCCTAATTCTACCTACTATCCCATTTTGAGTGGATGTTCTCTTTGACATTCAATCATGAAAGGTACAAGGTCCAATGCCATTGCACATCGATTTATCTGAGACATTTGTGCAGAACATAATTCAAAGCTAAGCATACCAATTAAGGGTGCAATGCCCTTCTGGGCTTCATATCTTCCCTGGATTTCTGTTTTTATACTTATATTTCACCTATATATTCTTGTAAATATTATAGTTTCCCAATACCATTATTCATCGTGCAGAAAGATTCCTAACCCAAATTGAACATGTTATTAACCCTAACCATACACTGTTCCGTCAATCTAACTTTACAGAAGAGCAGCGACAGAGTTGGTCTTAAAATACATGAATGTAGGCGATCT